>NC_042967.1:16422993-16750619 GCF_901001165.1 Salmo trutta
CATCCATGGCTATACTGTAACTGCTACAGTGTGTTTTCTCAATAATAGATCTATTTTTTTAAACGACTGTATGAAACTAAACTCCTGCAGTTCGCTGTAACTTATGGACAATAAAGTTGTATTGCATTGTATTGTAGGTGTCCCATGACTATTCTTTATTGGTACTCAGGTCAATGTGCTGACTCATATGTGTTCAGGTACCTCTCAGTCCAGATGTGTTTATCTTTCACGGAAACCAAGTTGACGTTTGATCCCTGATAACTATTGTTAACCATTGGCCTCATTGCTAAAACATCAAAACTCCTTCACTCACATGCCAAGCTATGTATCTCTCCTGACAGCTGTTATATTAATCTCCAGTCCTCTTTTTCCTCATGTCTGTTTGTCTTCCGACACTGAAGTGTGGTGTGTGTGTGTGTGTGTGTGTGTGTGTGTGTGTGTGTGTGTGTGTGTGTGTGTGTGTGTGTGTGTGTGTGTGTGTGTGGGGGAGTCTGCATGCGTGTGTGTGTTCACCGTGCGACCACTTGCCCTCACCAGGATGCTACCAAACCGCACATCCTCTGACTCATTGCCTCAGCCCCTGAGTGTGTGTGTGTGTCTTCGTGTGTGTGTATCTTCGTGTGTGTGTACATACTGTATACACTGTAAATAATGAACCCTACCAGGGGCCTGAGACAAGTTTTTATTCGTTATGGAAATTGACTGGCACACACATCTTTACAACTGCCCCCAGACAGCCACTGGCCATGACAACACCAGAGAGACAGAGGAAACAATGAGAACAAGCTCGTTGGCTGACCTGAAACCATTCCAGACAGACACCAAACATTACCTAGCAATAAGTCAGTCTGAGATGACAGTGGTGGGACACTTCTGGCAGTGTAGCACAGTCCAGAGTAGGGTAAAGGTCTGGTAGTGTAACACGGTCTGGAGTAGGGTAAAGGTCTGGTAGTGTAACATGGTCTGGAGTAGGGTAAAGGTCTGGTAGTGTAACACGGTCTGGAGTAGGGTAAAGGTCTGGTAGTGTAACACGGTCTGGAGTAGGGTAAAGGTCTGGAGTAGGGTAAAGGTCTGGAGTAGGGTAAAGGTCTGTTAGTGTAACACGGTCTGGAGTAGGGTAAAGGTCTGGTAGAGTAACACGGTCTGGAGTAGGGTTAAGGTCTGGAGTAGGGTAAAGGTCTGGTAGAGTAACACGCTCTGGAGTAGGGTAATGGTCTGGAGTAGGGTAAAGGTCTGGTAGTGTAACATGGTCTGGAGTAGGATAAAGGTCTGGAGTAGGGTAATGGTCTGGAGTAGGGTAAAGGTCTGGTAGTGTAACACGGTCCAGCGTAGGGTAAAGGTCTGGTAGTGTAACACGGTCCAGAGTAGGGTAAAGGTCTGGTAGTGTAACATGGTCCAGAGTAGGGTAAAGGTCTGGTAGTGTAACATGGTCCAGAGTAGGGTAAAGGTCTGGTAGTGTAACACGGTCCAGAGTAGGGTAAAGGTCTGGTAGTGTAACACGGTCCAGAGTAGGGTAAAGGTCTGGTAGAGTAACACGGTCTGGAGTAGGGTAAAGGTCTGGTAGTGTAACACGGTCTGGAGTAGGGTAAAGGTCTGGTAGTGTAACACGGTCTGGAGTAGGGTAAAGGTCTGGAGTAGGGTAAAGGTCTGTTAGTGTAACACGGTCTGGAGTAGGGTAAAGGTCTGGTAGAGTAACACGGTCTGGAGTAGGGTTAAGGTCTGGAGTAGGGTAAAGGTCTGGTAGAGTAACACGCTCTGGAGTAGGGTAATGGTCTGGAGTAGGGTAAAGGTCTGGTAGTGTAACATGGTCTGGAGTAGGATAAAGGTCTGGAGTAGGGTAAAGGTCTGGAGTAGGGTAAAGGTCTGGTAGTGTAACACGGTCTAGAGTAGGGTAAAGGTCTGGTAGAGTAACACGGTCTAGAGTAGGGTAAAGGTCTGGTAGTGTAACACGGTCTGGAGTAGGGTAAAGGTCTGGTACTGTAACATGGTCCAGAGTAGGGTAAAGGTCTGGAGTAGGGTAAAGGTCTGGTAGTGTAACACGGTCTGGAGTAGGGTAATGGTCTAGGTAGGCTAGTGATGCTAGTACCAATGGCACTGGCATCAATAAAGACACATTAGTAGAAAGCTGATTCTTACCCCTTTGCAACTCATTGGACATACAGTATATTAGCTTTTACACTTTTACAATACTATTGGACAAAGAAACACTAAATTACATAGGAACCAGCAATTTGTCTTCAAACTAAATTACCTCCCGTTTTTGGAATGTTTAAGCAATCCCATTCCCTCATAACAAAGTCACTGTTCTCCTATTTCAGATACATCAATACATCGTCAATACTGCCAGGTTCCTTCCAAATCCTGATTTCATGTCATTGTCTCCCTGTCGTTCTCATTAAATTTCCTCAGCTTCCTGGGGTGTATAATAGCTCTCTTTTCAACCACCAACATCATCCTGAGCTGAGCGGAAGGAGGCTTTGGCCGCCCACACAACCAAAAGTGGCCATGACTGGTTTTGGCAAGAGCAGATCCAATGGAGGAAATAATGTGATGCGGCAGCTGAGAAGAGATGAACCGGTTTGGAACGTCCTCTACTGTCTAAGGGAGAAGATAGCTAACCCTACTTACTTTATATTTACCCTACATACTTTATCTTTTCCCTACATACTTTATCTTTTCCCTACATACTTTATATTTACCCTACTTACTTTATATTTACCCTACTTACTTTATATTTACCCTACTTACTTTATATTTACCCTACTTACTTTATCTTCCCCCTACTTACTTTATATTTACCCTACTTACTTTATATTTACCCTACTTACTTTATATTTACCCTACTTACTTTATCTTCCCCCTACTTACTTTATATTTACCCTACTTACTTTATATTTACCCTACTTACTTTATATTTACCCTACTTACTTTATATTTACCCTACATACTTTATATTTACCCTACTTACTTTATCTTTCACCTACTTACTTTATCTTTTCCCTACTTACTTTATATTTACCCTACATACTTTATCTTTCCCCTACTTACTTTATATTTACCCTACTTACTTTATATTTACCCTACATACTTTATATTTACCCTACTTACCTTATATATACCCTACATACTTTATATTTACCCTACTTACTTTATATTTACCCTACATACTTTATATTTACCCTACTTACTTTATCTTTTCCCTACTTACTTTATATTTACCCTACATACTTTATATTTACCCTACATACTTTATATTTACCCTACTTACTTTATATTTACCCTACATACTTGATATTTACCCTACTTACTTTATATTTACCCTACTTACTTTATCTTTCACCTACTTACTTTATCTTTTCCCTACTTACTTTATATTTACCCTACTTACTTTATATTTACCCTACATACTTTATATTTACCCTACTTACTTTATATTTACCCTACATACTTTATATTTACCCTACTTACTTTATATTTACCCTACATACTTTATATTTACCCTACTTACTTTATCTTTCACCTACTTACTTTATCTTTTCCCTACTTACTTTATATTTACCCTACTTACTTTATATTTACCCTACTTACTTTATCTTTTCCCTACTTACTTTATCTTTCCCCTACTTACTTTATATTTACCCTACATACTTTATATTTACCCTACTTACTTTATATTTACCCTACTTACTTTATCTTTTCCCTACTTACTTTATCTTTCCCCTACTTACTTTATATTTACCCTACATACTTTATATTTACCCTACTTACTTTATATTTACCCTACTTACTTTATCTTTTCCCTACTTACTTTATCTTTCACCTACTGTCAGGGGCGTCGTAAAGGACAGACCAAGGCGCAGCGGGTATCGTGCTCATCTTCTTTTATTTATTTTAAGAGAACACTTAAACAAAAATAAACTAACGCCAAACAATAGTTCCGTAAGGACACAAGGACTATACGAAAAACAACCACCCACAAAACCCAAAGGAAAACAGGCTGCCTAAGTATGGCTTCCAATCAGAGACAACGAAAGACACCTGCCTCTGATTGGAAACCACACTCGGCCAAACCTGTAAAACGGAACATAGAAAATGAAAACTAGAACAAAATCCCCTAGACCAAAACCCCAAAACACACAAAACAAACACCCCCTGCCACGCCCTGACCATACTACAATGACTAAAGACCCCTTTACTGGTCAGAACGTGACACCAACTTACTTTATCTTTCTCTACTTACTCCATCTTCTCTCACCTTATCTCCTATATATGGAATAATAATATATGTTATTTAGCAGAGGCTTTAATCCAAAGCGACTTACAGTCATGCTTGCATACATTTTACATATGGGTGGCCCCGGGAATGGACCCCGGCAGTGAAAGCACCATGCTCTACCAACTGAGCCACACGGGACCACCTCTATCTCCTCTAGTCTAAATAACCTGCACTTTAATTAACATGTACATGCAGCCCCTTTTCTGGCATTTGTATTATGAAATTGCATCCAGTCTTCTTGCTTTTTAATATCCTTTGCTATTTTGATGTTGTCGTTTTCTAATATGTGATTTTGTCCATATGTACTGTAATTGCAGCAAAATGAATGGCCTCTTTGAGGACAATAAAATGATCTGAATCTGAATAATATTGTATTATGGTAATGGTTTTGACATGTATAATGGAGATCTTCAGGGCTCTGCTCGGCCTTCTCTCAGGATAGTAAGTTAGTGGTCTGTTGACATCCCTTAAGTGGTGTGGGGGCTGTGCATTGGCAGGGTGAGTGGGGTTAACTCCTGCCTGGTTGACCCAGTCCGGGGGTGACTCTGGAAGGGGCCACAGTGTCTCACGACCCCCTGTCCCCAGTATCTATGCTGTATTAGTTTGTATGTGCCGGGGGGCTAGAGTCAGCCTGTCTTATCTTTTGAATGTGATTTTATCATACATGGAGTAGCTAATCAGCTACTTTCTGAAAAGTCTAATTATAATTTGGTTATCCTACTGTGGAATCACATTCAACCAACCAGTCAGATTAATTCAGGATTATAGGAGAGGGCTTAGGTCTTGTTTCTCCTCTGTTTCGTTTTCTTTCTCTCTGTGCGTCTCTCTCTCTCTTTCCCTTTCTCTCTCTCTCCCGTTCTCTTTCTCTCTCTCTCTCTCTCTCTCTCTCTCTCCCGTTCTCTTTCTCTCTCTCTCTCTCTCTCTCTCTCTTTCGCTTTCTCTCTCTCTCCCTTTCTCTCTCTCTCTCTCTTTTCCCTCAGTCTATCTCTCTCTCTCTCTCTCTCTTTCTCTCTCTTCTCTCTCTCCCTTTCTCTCTCTTCCTCTCTCTCTCCCTTTCTCTCTCTTACGCTTTCTTTCTTTCTTTCTCTCTCTCTCTCTCTCTCTTTCCCTCTCTCTCCCTTTCTCTCTCTTCCTCGCTCTCTCTCTCTCTCTCTCTCTCTCTCTCTCTCTCTTTCCCTCTCTCTCCCTTTCTCTCTCTTCCTCTTTCCCCTTTTCTCCCTCCCTCTCTCTCTGACCGTGCCTCAGGACTACCTCTCTCCCTCCCTCCCTAGGACCGTGCCTCAGGACTACCTCTCTCCCTCCCTCCCTAGGACCGTGCCTCAGGACTACCTCTCTCCCTCCCTCCTAGGACCGTGCCTCAGGACTACCTCTCTCCCTCCTCCCTAGGGACCGTTGCCTCAGGACTACCTCTCTCCTCCTCCTAGGACCGTGCCTCAGGACTACCTCTCTCCCTCCCTCCCTAGGACCGTGCCTCAGGACTACCTCTCTCCCTCCCTCCCTAGGACCGTGCCTCAGGACTACCTCTCTCCCTCCCTCCCTAGGACCGTGCCTCAGGACTACCTCTCTCCCTCACTCCCTAGGACCGTGCCTCAGGACTACCTCTCTCCCTCACTCCCTAGGACCGTGCCTCAGGACTACCTCTCTCCCTCCCTCCCTAGGACCGTGCCTCAGGACTACCTCTCTCCCTCCCTCCCTAGGACCGTGCCTCAGGACTACCTCTCTCCCTCCCTCCCTAGGACCGTTTGCCTCAGGACTACCTCTCTCCCTCCCTCCCTAGGACCGTGCCTCAGGGACTACCTCTATTCCCTCCCTCCCTAGGACCGTGCCTCAGGACTACCTCTCTCCCCTCCCTCCCTAGGACCGTGCCTCAGGACTACCTCTCTCCCTCCCTCCCTAGGACCGTGCCTCAGGAACCTACCTCTCCCTCCCTCCATAGGACCTGTGCATCAGACTAACCTCTCTCCTCCCTCCCTAGGGACCGTGCCTTCAGGACTACCTCTCTCCCTCCCTCCCCTAGGACCGTGCTCAGGACTACTCTTCCCTCCCTCCCTAGGACCGTGCCTCAGGACTACCTCTCTCCCTCCCTCCCTAGGACCCGTGCCTCAGGACTACCTTCTCCCTCCCTCCCTAGGACCGTGCTCAGGACTACTTCTCTCCCTCCCTCCCTAGGACCGTGCCTCAGGACTACCTCTCTCCCTCCACCTCCCTAGGACCGTGCCTCAGGACTACCTCTCTCCCTCCCTCCCTAGGACCGTGCCTCAGGACTACCTCTCTCCCTCACTCCCTAGGACCGTGCCTCAGGACTACCTCTCTCCCTCACTCCCCTAGGACCGTGCCTCAGGACTACTCTCTCCCTCCCTCCCTAGGACCGTGCCTCAGGACTACCTCTCTCCCTCCCTCCCTAGGGACCGTGCCTCAGGACTACCTCTCTCCCTCCCTCCCTAGGACCGTTGCCTCAGGACTACCTCTCTCCCTCCCTCCCTAGGACCGTGCCTCAGGACTACCTCTCTCCCTCCCTCCCTAGGACCGTGCCTCAGGACTACCTCTCTCCCTCCCTCCCTAGGACCGTGCCTCAGGACTACCTCTCTCCCTCCCTCCCTAGGACCGTGCCTCAGGACTACCTCTCTCCCTCCCTCCCTAGGACCGTGCCTCAGGACTACCTCTCTCCCTCCCTCCCTAGGACCGTGCCTCAGGACTACCTCTCTCCCTCCCTCCCTAGGACCGTGCCTCAGGACTACCTCTCTCCCTCCCTCCCTAGGACCGTGCCTCAGGATAACCGGGCCTGATGTTTCCTGTCCATTCCTGTTTGATCGATGAATATCAAACCAAGCACTGCTAAAAAAATGGTATAGGTCCAGTTTAATTTACTGCAGTATCAATATGCAGCCAATAGGCCTACTGTAAAAGGACTGTAGTCATGAACCAGTCTTTCCCATCCTGATGATAACATAAGATAACTAACAGGGGTATAGACCAACCATTACTAAGAGTTGTTGACAATAGCCTTATTGTAATGACATTTACCTGTTGAGCCACGCGTGGGAGTCGTGCTCCTGCCTCTATCTTTACAGCCTTGCTTTCCATGTTGATTAACAGTCTTAGTTTGTAGCTGGGAGGAGACTAAATGACCTCATGCCACCTGTGTCACGCACACACACACACACACACACACACACACACACACACACACACACACACACACACACACACACACACACACACACACACACACACACAGAAGCTATAACATCTCAATGAGATATCCCTATAGGGGCTTTTATGGGCACATGAAGCCAATGGTTTTATGTTTGTGTAAGCAGAATATCAAACGGAGTGCCAAGAGTTAGCAGGCAATGAGGAAGGGAAATGATGTCACCTGACTGTGGGGTCAATCATTGTCCCACAGGTGGAAAAGCAAAGTATGCCTCTTCAATGCACCTTTCCCTATGGAAGTAAGAGTTTATCTTCATGTCCGTGCCTTGTTTCAACCAGGAAACACAAACAGCTGCAAGTGTTTGTAGAGCTAGTTTTCACTCTTCGTCGAAGAGCTTCACCGTTTGAACAATAAGCCAATTGTTAACCACTGAACTACAGGATCAAAGAGCAGAGAGAGAATAATGTAATGTAAAAGGTTATGTCCATGGTGCTGACTCCCTGTATAGTCTAGTATATAAGGAGTTCTAGAAGGAGATGAGACAGTGGATTGTGCAGTCAGATGGAACAGAGTAAACAGGCATTTTAACGTCACAGATTTAGCTGTCTGGAATACGATTTTAACCAATCAGTATTCAGGATTAGACCCACCCGTATTTTTAAGCAATAAGGCCCGAGGGGTGTGGTATATGGCCAATATACCACGGCTAAGGGCTGTTCTTAGGCACAACGCAACTCGTCATTAAGCCCCGAGGTGCCTTATTGCTTTTATAAGCTGGTCACCAACGTAATTAGAGCAGTATTCTATGCCATCTACTACATCTTGCCTATGCCGCACGGCCATCGCTCATCCATATATTTGTATGTACATATTCTTATTCATTCCTTTACACTTGTGTGTATGAGGTAGTTGTTGTGAATTTGTTAGACTACTTGTTAGATATTACTGCACGGTCGGAACTAGAAGCACAAGCATTTCGCTACACTCGCATAACATCTGCTAACCATGTGTATGTGACCAATAAGATTTGATTTGATTTGATATACCATGGCTGTCAGCCAATCAGCATTTAGGGCTCGAACCACCCAGTTTATAATATGAAAAAACATCAGTCTTCTTGTCACAGAAAACAACAAACTCAACTTTAGATTCCACTAAATTATTCTTCCAACAACTTACTAAATTATTCTTCCAACATCTACACTGGCCTTTCTCTTCTTAAATCTGTCGGTTACCACTAATAACAGGCCACAAGATAAATGATTGTCATTGTACGGCGTTTACTAAAAATGACATGGTCTCTTCAGTGTGATAACAGTTTGTGTGCAATAAAATTATGTACGTGCTTGGTAGGGTGGGGCGTGGGCCAATGAGGATGAATGCTGTTCTGTGTAGTGTGAAGTGTTAGTCTCTCTCTCCCTTTCTTTCTCTTTCTCTTTCTCGCTCACTCAATTCAATTGAATTGAATTCAAAGTGCTTCCTTGGCATGGGAAACACATGTTTACATTGCCAAAGCAAGTGAAACAGATAATAAATAAAAACTCTCTCTCTGTCAGCGGGTGTATTAGAGGCGAAGCCAGCTGCAGGAGAGTAGCGTGATGTAAACAGGCGCACTTTATTAAAGTTCCAAAACGAGAGCACAACATAAATCAAACACGCTCAAAAACACGGAACATAACAAAAGTTAAGCGCGTAAAAAGACACCACAGCAACATGAAACAATTACACACAAAACATGATGGGAAACAGAGGGTTAAATACAAGTAGATTGATTGGGGAAATGAAAACCAGGTGTGTATGGAGACAAGACAAGACAAATGGATATATGAAAAATGGAGCGGCGATGGGTAGAAAGCCGGTGACGTCGATCGCCGAACACCGCCCGAACAAGGAGAGGAGCCGACTTCGGCGGAAGTCGTGACAGTCTCTCTTCTCTCTCTCTCCCTGTGTGTGGCTCATGGCCCCCGGGGCCAGTCATAAGTGAGTGGTGGTTGGTGTTTGCTCCGTCCCTGAGCATGTGACTGGGGAGCAGGCCGTGTACTCTCAGCGCTCTACTGTGAGCCAGCCCTGGAACAGCTGTGTCCAACCTGGGACAGCCCTGACAAACAGACCATTGTACCCAGTCATGTCATGTGTGTGTGATGCAATGAGATCAAGTGGAGAGAGGCACACTCTAATCCACTCGTGCCCATTTACTAAGCAGAATGTGAAGTGTGTTTTAGCAGAGAGAACACTCAAAACGCTGTTATTATCCAACTACTATTCTAATTACTGTTGGGAAAGTTGTTTTATTTATTTAAATTAATCTTATATTATACAAGATACAAACAGGGGAAGAAGGATGGAGCAATTTGCAAAGAAATGTATATAAAAAAAAGGTCCTCAGATCCTCAAAAGGTTCTACAGCTGCACCATTGAGAGCATCCTGACGGGTTGCATCACTGCCTGGTATGGCAACTGCTCAGCCTCCAACCGCAAGGCACTACAGAGGGTAGTGCGTACCGCCCAGTACACCACCGGGGCCAAGCTTCCTGCCATCCAGGACCTCTATACCAGGCGGTGTCAGAGGAAGGCCCTAAAAATTGTCAAAGACTCCAGCCACCTTAGTCATAGACTGTTCTCTGTGCTACTGCACGGCAAGCGGTACCGGAGTGCCAAGTCTAGGTCCAAGAGGCTTCTAAACAGCTTCTACCCCCAAGCCATAAGACTCCTGAACATCTAATCAAATGGCTACCCAGACTATTTGCATTGCCCTCCCTACGCTGCTGATACTCTCTGTTATTATCTATGCATAGCCACTTTATCTTGGCCAGGTCGCAATTGTAAATGAGAACTTGTTCTCAACTTGCCTACCTGGTTAAATAAAGGTGAAATAAAAATAAAAAATAAAATAAATAAACTTTAATAACTCTACCTACATGTACATAATTACCTCGACACCGGTGGCCCCAGCACATTGACTCTGTACCGGTACCCCCTGTATATAGCCCCGCTATTGTTATTTACTGCTGCTCTTGAATTATTTGTTATTCCTATCTCTTACTTTTTGGGGGTATTTTCTTAAAACTGCATTGTTGGTTAAGGGCTTGTAAGTAAGCGTTTCACTGTAAGGTCTACTACACCTGTTGTATTCCACGCATGTGACAAATAAAAATGTATTTGATTTCATTTGAAAGTTGTTGAGTGAAGAATGTTGTACGACTAGATTTTTAAGTATACAGTTTCCAGTCCAGACGGCTCAACCACATTTAAGGAATGAGTCATCAGTTTTCAAAGCAGCAAAACTTGAGGCGTATCTTACGGATTACAGACAAAGTATCTTTAAGTATGTCAGTATCGTTCAGTATGTCAGTATCTTTAAGTATGTCAGTATCTTTAAGTAAAATGCCTTCAGAAAGTATTCTCACCCCTTTACTTGTTCCACATCTTGTTGTGTTACAGCCTGAATAAAAAAATGATCAACTTGATATATTGTGTCACTGATCTACACACAATGCCCCATCATTTCAAAGTGGAATTTCTGAAATGTATAAAAAATAAAACGTTGATATGTCTTGAGTCAATAAGTATTCAACCCCTTTGCTATGGCAAGCTTAAATAAGTTCAGGAGTAAAAAATTATTTCAGCAAATCACATAATAAGTTGCATGGACTCATTCTGTGTTCAATAATAGTGGTTAACATTATTTTTTTATGACTACCCCATCTCTGAACCCACACATACAATTATCTCTAAGGTCCCCCAATCGAGTAGTGAATTTCAAGCACAGATTCAACCACAAAGACTAGGGAGGTTTTTCAATTACTCACAAAGAAGGACACAGATTGGTAGATGTGTAAAAATAAAAAAAGCAGACGCTGAATATCCCTTTGAGCATGGTGAAGTAATTAATTACACTTTGGATGGCGTATCAATACACCCAGTCATTACAAAGATACAGGCCTCCTTCCTAACTCAGTTGCCGGAGAGGAAGGAAATTGCTCAGAGATTTCCCCATGAGGCCAACGTGGGATTTTAAAATAGTTACAGAGTTTAATGGTTAAACATTGTATATATATTTTCAAGCATAAATCATGTTATGGGTATGCTTGTCATCATCAAGGACTAGAGATGTTTTTTTATAAAAAGAAACAGAAAACAGCTAAGCACAGGCAAAATCCTAGAGGGAAACCAGGTTCGGTTTTCTTTCCAACAGACACAGGGAGACGAATTCACCTTTCAGCAGGAAAAATAACCTAAAAGACAAGGCCAAATTTACACTGGAGTTGCTTAGCTAGACAACTTTGAATGTTCCCGAGTGGCCTAGTTACAGTTTTTACTTAAATTGGCTTGAAAATTGATGGCAAGACATAGCTTTTTAGAAATGATCAACAACCAACTTGAAAGAGTTTGAAGTATTTTAAAAAGAATAATGGGCAAACATTGTACAATCTAGGTATGCAAAGCTCTTATAGACTTACCCAGAAAAATTCACAAATGTAATGGCTGCCAAAGGTGATTATAACATGTATTGACTAAGTGGTTTGAATACTTACCTAATCAAGATAAACTTAGCAAAAAAAGAAACGTCCCTTTTTCAGGACCCTGTCTTTCAAAGATAATTTGTAAAAATCCAAATAACTTCACAGATCTTCATTGTAAAGGGTTTAAACACTGTTTCCCATGCTTCTTCAATTAACCATAAACAATTAATGAACATGCACCTGTGGAACGGTCGTTAAGACACTAACAGCTTACAGACAGTAGGCAATTAAGGTCACAGTTATGAAAACTTAAGATACTAAAGAGGCCTTTCTACTGACTCTGAAAAACACCAAAAGAAAGATTCCCAGGGTCCCTGCTCATCTGAGTGAACGTGCCTTAGGCATGCTGCAAGGAGGCATGAGGACTGCAGATGTGGCCAGGGCAATATATTGCAATGTCCGTACTGTGAGACGCCTAAGACACCGCTACAGGGAGACAGGACGGACAGCTGATTGTCCTCGCAGTGGCAGACCACATGTAACAACACCTGCACAGGATCGGTACATCTGAACATCACACCTGCGTGACAGGCACAGGATGGCAACAACAACTGCCCGAGTTACACCAGGAACGCACAATCCCTCCATCAGTGCTCAGACTGTACGCAATAGGCTGAGAGAGGCTGGACCGAGGGCTTGTAGGCCTGTTGTAAGGCAGGTTCTCACCAGACATCACCGGCAACAACATCGCCTATGGGCACCGTCGGACCAGACAGGACTGGCAAAAAGTGCTCTTCACTGACGAGTCGCGGTTTTGTCTCACCAGGGGTGATGGTCAGATTCACGTTTATCGTCGAAGGAATGAGCGTTACACCGAGGCCTGTACTCTGGAGCGGGATCGATTTGGAGGTGGAGGGTCCGTCATGGTCTGGGGCGGTGTCACAGCGTCATCGGACTGAGCTTGTTGTCATTGCAGGCAATCTCAACGCTGTGCGTTACAGGGAAGACATCCTCTTCCCTCATGCGGTAGGTACCCTTCCTGCAGGCTCATCCTGAAATGTTCTGTGTGTGATTTCCTACAAGACAGGAATGTCAGCGTTCTGCCATGGCCAGCGAAGAGCCCGGATCTCAATCCCACTGAGCTAGTCTGGGACCTGTTGGATCAGAGGGTGAGGGCTAGGGCCATTCCCCCCAGAAATGTCTGGGAACTTGCAGGTGCTTTGGTGGAAGAGTGGGGTCACATCTCACAGCAAGAACAGGCAAATCTGGTGCAGTCCATGAGGAGGAGATGCACTGCAGTACTTAATGCAGCTGGTGGCCCCACCAGATACTGACTGTTACTTTTGAATTTGACCCCCCCTTTGTTCAGGGACACATTATTGCATTTCTGTTAGTCACATGGAACTGTGACTTGTCTGTGGAACTTCTTCAGTTTATGTCTCAGTTGTTGAATCTTGTTGTGTTCATACAAATATTTACACATGTTAAGTTTGCTGAAAATAAACGCAGTTGACAGTGAGAGGACGTTTCTTTTTTTGCTGAGTTTATATTAGTGTTATATTTTTCTTCTTTATTTTTAAATGTATGTTAGAGTTTTCCTTCCACTTTGACATTAGAGTATTTTGTGTCGATCGTTGACCACCAATAAATGTTAATCCCACATTGTAACACAACAAAATGTGAAAAAAGTCAAGGGGTGTGAATATTTTCTGAAGCCTGAAGGCACTGTATGTCAGTATCTTTCAATACGTCAGTATCTTTAGGTATGTCAGTATCTTTCAGTACGACAGTATCTTTCAGCACGTCAGTGACTTTCAGTACTTCAGTGTCTTTAAGTACTTAAGTATCTTTCAGTACGTCAGAATCTTTAAGCACATCAGTATCTTTCAGTTCGTCAGTATATTTAAGAATGTCAGTATCTTTCAGTTCGTCAGTATCTTTAAGCACGTCAGTATCTTTAAGCACGTCAGTATCTTTCAGTTCGTCAGTATCTTTCAGTATGTCAGTATCTTTAAGAATGTCAGTATCTTTCAGTATGTCAGTATCTTTAAGAATGTCAGTATCTTTCAGTATGTCAGTATCTTTAAGCACGTCAGTATCTTTCAGTTCGTCAGTATCTTTCAGTATGTCAGTATCTTTAAGCACGTCAGTATCTTTCAGTTCGTCAGTATCTTTCAGTTCGTCAGTATCTTTCAGTATGTCAGTATCTTTAAGCACGTCAGTATCTTTCAGTTCGTCAGTATCTTTCAGTTCGTCAGTATCTTTCAGTATGTCAGTATCTTTAAGCACGTCAGTATCTTTAAGCACGTCAGTATCTTTCAGTTCGTCAGTATCTTTCAGTATGTCAGTATCTTTAAGCACGTCAGTATCTTTCAGTTCGACAGTATCTTTCAGCATGTCAGTATCTTTCATTCTGTCAGTATCTATTAATCACGTCGGTATTAATATCACCTCTACAGCTATTCTACTAATTACAGTGTTCTATTAATATCACCTCTACAGCTATTCTACTAATCACAGTGTTCTATTAATATCACTTATACAGCTATTCTACTAATCACAGTGTTCTATTAATATCACCTCTACAGCTATTCTACTAATCACAGTGTTCTATTAATATCACTTATACAGCTATTCTACTAATCACTGTGTTCTATTAATATCACTTATACAGCTATTCTACAAATCACAGTGTTCTATTAATATCACTTATACAGCTATTCTACTAATCACAGTGTTCTATTAATATCACTTATACAGCTATTCTGCTAATCACAGTGTTCTATAAATATCACTTATACAGCTATTCTACTAATCACAGTGTTCTATATCACCTCTACAGCTATTCTACTAATCACAGTGTTCTATTAATATCACTTATACAGCTATTCTACAAATCACAGTGTTCTATAAATATCACTTATACAGCTATTCTGCTAATCACAGTGTTCTATATCACCTCTACAGCTATTCTACTAATCACAGTGTTCTATATCACCTCTACAGCTATTCTACTAATTACATTTACATTTAAGTCATTTAGCAGACGCTCTTATCCAGAGCGACTTACAAATTGGTGCATTCACCTTAAGATATCCAGTGGAAAAACCACTTTACAATAGTGCATCTAAATCTTTTTTTGGGGGGGGTAGAAGGATTACTTTATCCTATCCCAGGTATTCCTTAAAGAGGTGGGGTTTCAGGTGTCTCCGGAAGGTGGTGATTGACTCCGCTGTCCTGGCGTCGTGAGGGAGCTTGTTCCACCATTGGGGTGCCAGAGCAGCGAACAGTTTTGACTGGGCTGAGCGGGAGCTGTGCTTCCTCAGAGGTAGGGAGGCGAGCAGGCCAGAGGTGGATGAACGGATGAATTACAGTGTTCTATATCACCTCTACAGCTATTCTGCTAATCACAGTGTTCTATTAATATTACTTACCGTAAATTCCGGACTATAAGCCGCAACTTTTTTCCCAGGCTTTGAACCACGCGGCTAATATATGGATTTTTCCCACTTTCAATTTTGTTTTCTCCAAAAAAACACATTCTGTGACGTGCTCAGTTTTTTGGCGGCATGAAGCTTTCATTAGACCAATGAAATTGCCGAACGGGTTAAGGTCAAACAACTTTTTAGTTTACTGTTTAGATTAAATCGAGCGCTCTCAAACTTCCCATCATTCTGATTACGGTAGTCATTTTGTCACCCTCATCATTGCAAAGACACGGAGAAATGCATATGATGCAGCTTTCAAGTTGTCGGCGATTGATCTGGCTGTTGGAAAAGGAAATAGAGCTGCTGCACGGGAGCTTGGTCTTAATGAGTCGATGATAAGACGTTGGAAACAGCAGCGTGAGGAATTGACTCAGTGCAAAAAGACAACTAAAGCTTATTGCTAATTTTTTATTTTTTGTTACAAGCCGTGTTTCGTTAAAGCCTATTTATTTTTGTTACAAGCCGTGTTTCGTTAAAGCCTATTTATTTTTGTTACAAGCCGTGTTTCGTTAAAGCCTGTGTAAAGTTAATTTGTTTCAATGTACCGGTAGGCACCTGCGGCTTATAGACATGTGCGGCTTATTTATGTTCAAAATAATACTTTTTTTAAAATTCAGTGGGTGCGGCTTATATTCAGGTGCGCTTAATAGTCCGGAAATTACGGTATACAGCTATTCTACTAATCACAGTGTTCTATTAATATTACTTATACAGCTATTCTGCTAATCACAGTGTTCTATTAATATCACTTATACAGCTATTCTACTAATCACAGTGTTCTATTAATATTACTTATATGGCTATTCTGCTAATCACAGTGTTCTATTAATATTACTTATATGGCTATTCTACTAATCACAGTGTTCTATTAATATTACTTATATGGCTATTCTGCTAATCACAGTGTTCTATTAATATTACTTATACAGCTATTCTACTAATCACAGTGTTCTATTAATATCACTTACACAGCTATTCTGCTAATCACAGTGTTCTATTAATATTACTTATACAGCTATTCTGCTAATACCAGTGTTCTATTAACATTACTTATACAGCTATTCTACTAATCACAGTGTTCTATTAATATTACTTATATGGCTATTCTGCTAATCACAGTGTTCTATTAATATTACTTATACAGCTATTCTGCTAATACCAGTGTTCTATTAATATCACTTATACAGCTATTCTGCTAATCACAATGTTCTATTAATATTACTTATACAGTTATTCTGCTAATCCCAGTGTTCTATTAATATTACTTATACAGCTATTCTACTAATCCCAGTGTTCTATTAATATCACTTACACAGCTATTCTACTAATCCCAGTGTTCTATTAATATTACTTATACAGCTATTCTGCTAATCACAGTGTTCTATTAATATTACTTATACAGCTATTCTACTAATCACAGTGTTCTATTAATATCACCTCTACAGCTATTCTACTAATCACAGTGTTCTATATCACCTCTACAGCTATTCTACTAATCACAGTGTTCTATATCACCTCTACAGCTATTCTACTAATCACAGTGTTCTATATCACCTCCACAGCTATTCTACTAATCACAGTGTTCTATATCACCTCTACAGCTATTCTACTAATCACAGTGTTCTATATCACCTCTACAGCTATTGAACTAATCACAGTGTTCTATTAATGTAATATTATACCAGACAGACTGACTTTGAATAGCAGTCACGGAATTGGTTTGGTTCCCACTGTGTCCCATCAAAGCTCAATAATTTCTGATGTACGTGATCATAGACGAAAGGGGTTCAAGTATGTCTGCATCAAAAGCTCAGGTAGGATGACAGGTAGCCTAGTGGTTAGAGCGTTGGGCCAGTAACATAAAGGTTGCTCGATTGAATCCCCGAGCTGACAAGGTAGAAATCTGTCGTTCTGCCCCTGAACAAGGCAGTTAACCCACTGTTCCTAGGCCGTCATTATAAATAAGAATTTGTTCTTAACTGACTTGACTAGTAAAATAAAGGTTAAATTAAAAAAATGATAAAAAAAGATGACAAAACATGTTCCCATGACAAACATGTCGCCCGAGTGTGTGTGTTGTTCATTAAAGGTATGGGCCTCGGATGTATTTCCCTTTGTGTTCGACATTCAGTGCATAGAGTAGGACAATAAAGACATCTGGAATGGCCATAGAGTGAATGTGTGATGATGCGTCAACATAGTCAGGATCAATGCAAGGTTAGAGAGATGAATTCCATTCTGGAACAGAACTTATTCTCTGTGTGTCTCACCTCAGACTGACCCATAGTATGTATGCATCATCCACATCAGCCTCCTCATCCTCGCACGTATGCACACACACACACACACACAAACACACACACACACACACACACACACACACACACACAGACAAACAAACAAACAAACAAACAAATTATTTGGAGTGGTATAACTGAATTTTCATTGATCCAAAATAGTAACAGTAATCCAAAATATTTTAACAGTAATCCAAAGCACCAGACTTTTCTAAACATAGAGAACTTTGAGAAGGAGGGTGGAAGCAAACCGGTAAAATATAAATACAAAGAAATGTCTATCGGTTTAGCCAGGAAGTTAGGATTCAGGAATGTTTGTGTGAGCGGAGCTTCTTCCCGTTAACGCTGCTAAAACAGTTTACGTCAGCGATGACTATTCCTAGATAGAAGGGAAGTAGGCTCCTGTTGTCTGTTGCTAGACTTGAATATCTTGCTCTATTGTGGGATTTCTGTATATTTTTACCTTCTTTGATCCAGCCGATGATGCCTCACGTTTGGTCTTTTTCCAACACACTGGCTGTCTCCTGGTCCTATTTTAGGGTTCATTGCCAAGGTCAAGTTTCTCACTCTGTGAACAAGACAGACAAAGCATTCACTGATCTACATAGACTGCTTCCTCTGAGAAAACTTGGTGTCTAACATAATTACTCTATCATAACGTTGCAGACAAGGTTTTTTAAAAACATTTTTTATAAAGACGCAGGTCTCTGAGTTTGGATATTATTTATACTGGCTGCTTCCCCTGACTTAGTTTCGATATGACAGCTGCACACCTAAAAAATCTACAACTCTACTATTAACAATAGTCTAGTCAGCAGAACAGGCCTCTGGGCCAGTGATACAGTACAGTCAGTGACTCACAGTAGAGTTTACCCACAAACACTGTTCAGCATTGTCTTCAACCCAGGAAGAAGGCACTGCGTTGCCGAAACGTTGGTTATGAGGTTTACCCATTCAATTGTTGGGAACGTATATATAGTGTCTTTCTTTCTATACAACATCATCCTCAAACGACATTTGAACAGGTCTCTCTAGCGAAATCGGTTTTTTATCTCAACGAAACAAAACAATAAATTGTCTTTGATACCTCCTTCAATGGAAACATACCTACTGTACTGACATTGTATTCAAGAAGCATTTAATGCATGTCTGCTGTTATTTTTTCCCCATGGAAACTAACCCACTGAACAGACTTACAGCATTCCAAAGCCAAGGCGCAAACATGACCCGAGGCTTTATCACTCAGAAATTGGAGTTTGAATGCTCATGTCGTGTCAGAGACCGTCCCTGTGTGTCTGACCCAAGTCATGGTGTGTGTTTTGTCCTTTGATGTAATCTGTTCTAACTATAGATAGCAGAGGAGGGTGTGTCTGTGTACTGTAGTTCACAAAGTCTGCTCAGGACACATGACTCAGTCAAACCCTATCTGGCAGAAGTAAATTACACACAGCTGGGAGAGACGGTGAAGTGCTGAAGAGAGCAGCCATGAAGCACACAGGTAAACCCTGTACTGGAAGTTTCACACAAGAGCTAAGAACAGGATTATGAATAAACTTGCGAAACTGAAAATGCATTTTAAACCAGATTTGTTTGTGTTAGGCTTGAAATGTATTGAATTACATTGTAACACAATATTAACACAATGAATGCATTTTCAACAAATTTTTTACGCCTAGGTGAGGACAAGGGAGTCCTGAGGATTAGGGGTGGCAGGTAGCCTAGCGCTTAAGAGCATTGAGCCAGTAACCAAAACGTCAATGGTTCGAATCCCCGAGCTGACTAGGTGAAAAATATGCCGATGTGCCCTTGAGCAAGGCACAAATGTAAAAGGATTAGTCTGTGGATGACTCCTATCAGTCAGGGTGGGCTATAAGTTCCAGAGACTGTATGAGAAATGAAAACAATGTGAAAGTAGAACTAGGGCACAGTGGCTCCCTCTCATCGGAGCATAGTGAAATACCACACGTTGGTACGGTTAATACGCCAGAAACCAGAGGTTATTAATATCGTCAGTGTGTCTCGTCAGGGTGAGTGGGAGAGCTGGCTGGCTCATACCGTCTCTGCCTGCCTGTAGAAGCATGGGACCCCACAGGGTGGAGGCAAAGCCAAGCATATGCAGTCAGACAAGCATCTCTGACAACACTTCTATTCGACTGAAACAATAACGCACATACTGCACACTCTTAGGTGTTTGTTATAGAACTATATTGTGATCAATTCAAACTGACCCCCCCCCCCAGAAAACAGAAACTATACCTATTACTGAAACTGAGAACTGAAATCAACTACTAATCCCTTTTCCTGTACAAATGTTCAGAATTCATAAAGTTGTGGTTCATGATCTGTCACATATGACTCCATAGGGGTTGATAGACAATTACTCAACATTTAAGGCTCTCGAATGCTGGAGATTATTTAGAAGTGGTAAAGGATGGAAGAGTGTGAAACGGTCAATAGAAAAGGGGCTTTCAAGAAAACAGCCCAGACAAGGTGACATCATTCATCTGGAATCAGAATGGAGGTATTCCCCTTGTTGGCTTGTCTGGGAAGTGTTGGATCATTGGGCAGTAGGCAGCACTAAGATGTTAGGGGAATGTTAGGGGATATTCAGCACAGCCGTGGTTTAAATAGAGTTCAGGACATTGGATTTGCAGTAGGAGGGTTCACATTTTTTATATTTTTTTCATTCATTGCTAAGGCCACCGTGCAAGTCCAAATATTCCTATTCTGGAGGAAGACCAAGACAACCTAGTTATCACTTTAAAAGCAGTTTCTCTCAAACGATTACAGAGTCTTCTATCTAAAGTCCTCCTGTCTAAGCAAATGTGTTAATTTTAGCACTGAGCAGGAGATTTTTCTAACCATGGAGTTCAAAGCCTTCTGATGTCATCATCCTGCATCCAAGCCCCATAGAGAAAAACCGCCGAGTCAGTCAGAGTCCTTTGATGAGGGGCTGGGCCTGTTATTAAAACTGATCTTCCATGTTTAACTGTCTTCAAAGCACATTCCTGACTGCGTAAAAATGTCTGTTGTGTACACTGCTGTAGTTTGGATGTTTACAGTACACGAATGGACTTGACCTATACACTTTATTAGGCCTTATTGTACGGAGGAGTCCTTTTTTAACTCACATGCGACATCAAGAGTGAAGGGGGACTTCCAAACCAACTCACCTCCGCCCACGCCAAACCTCAATCACGACAGGCCACGAACCCTCAGACTATTAACACAATGGCATTCCACACAGAACACATAATGTACATTTACCCAGACAGACCTGACAACACGGCATGGAGCGCCTTGACACACGCATACTCTTCATCATCATCATCATCATCCTCAGTTAAAATAATCTCGCTACCATAGAATCTTCTCAAGATCGAGAGATTCCACTTCGGCCTTAGACGAATAAGAACAAACATTTTCCCTTTTGCTTTTGATTAGCTGCATATGGATTTTATTTATTTAGCGAATGCAAATTCCCTAAGTCAAGTCCTTTAAATTGCTTCCGGTCCTTCTGGAGAACGTGGAATCACACACAATAACAGCCAAAACTTTGTTTTTGCTCTTGCTGCTTCTAAATGAATAAAATAGCATGTACAGTGCCTTCAGAAATTATTCACACTACTTGACTTTTTCAACATTTTGTTGTGCTACAAAGTGGGATTCAAATGGATTGATTAAATTGCAATTTTTTTGGTCAACAATATACACAAAATACTCTGTAATGTCAAAGTGGAAGAAAAATTTGAACATATATAAAAAAATGAAAATAAAACCTTAATATATCTTGATCCGATAATTATTCAACCCACTGAGTCAACACACGTTAGAATCACCTTTGACAGCGATTACAGCTGTGAGTCTTTCTGGGTAATTCTCTAAGACCTTTCCACAACATTTGCCCATTATTCTTTACAAAATTCTTCAAGCTCTGTCAAATTGGTTGTTGATCATTGCTAGACAACCATTTTCAGGTCTTGCCATTGATTTTCAAGTACATTTTAGTCAAAACTGCAAGTTGGCCACTCAGGAACATTCACTGTCTTATTGGTAAGCAACTCCAGTGTAGATTTTGCGATTTTGCCTGTGCTTAGCTCTATTCCGTCTTATTTATCCTGAAAAACTCCCCAGTCCTTAACGATTGCATGCCTACCCATAACATGATGAAGCCACCCCTATGCTTTAAAATATGGAGAGTGGTACTCGGTAATGTGTTGTATTGGATTTGTCCCAAATATAACATTTTGTATTCAGGACAAAAAGTGCAATTTTTGCAGTATTACTTCAGTGCCTTGTTGCAAACAGGATGCAGGTTTTTATAATATTTTATTTCTGTACAGGCTTCCTTCTTCTCACTCTAGTATTGTAGAGTAACTACAATGTTGTTGATACATCCTCAATTTTCTCCTATCACAGCCGTTAAACTCTGTAACTTTTTTAAAGTCACCATTGGCCTCATGGTGAAATCCCTGATTGGATTCCTTCCACTCCAGTTAGTAAGGACGCCTGTACATTTGTAGTGACTGGGTGCATTGATACACCATCCAAAGTGTAATTAATAACTTCACCATGCTTAAAACAATATTCAATGTCTGCTTTTTTTTTTACCCAACTACCAATAGCTTGCCCCATTGGAAAACCTCCCTGGTCTTTGTGGTAGAATCTGTGTTTGAAATTCACTGCTCGACTGAGGGACCTTACAGATCATTTTATGTGTGGGGTACAGAGATGAGGTAGTCATTCAAAAATCATGTTAAACACTGTATTGCACACAGACTGAGTCCTAACCCTAACTTTTTATGTAACTTGTTATGCACATTTTTACTCCTGACCTTTTTTAGGCTTGCCATTACAAAGCGGTTGAATACTTATTGACTCAAGACATTTCAACTTTCATTTTTAATTTATTAGCAACATTTTTGAGAAACATAATTCCACGTTGACATTATGGGGTATTATGTATAGGCCAGTGACAAAACAATCTCTCTGTAACACAACAAAATGTGGAAAAAGTCAAGCGTTGTGAATACTTTCTGAAGGCATTGTAAGACCTTTCCAGGACCTCCACATCCTGCTTCTTCACCTGCCTAAACGTCTGAGACAACCCACCCAGGCAGCTGATGAAACAGGAGTATTTCTGTCTATATTAAATCCCTTTTGTGGGGAAAAACTCATTCTGATTGGCTGGGCCTTGCTCCCCAGTGGGTGGGCCTGGCTGCCAAGTGGGTGGGCCTATGCCCTCCAAGGCCCACCCATGGCTGCGCCCCATTCATGAAATCCATAGATTAGGGCCTAATTTCATTCTTTCAATTGACTGATTTCCTTAGATGAACTGTAACTCAGTAAAAACCTTGAAATAGTTGCGTTAATATTTTCGTTCAGTATATAACGTGCACAATTGCTTTAGCCTACATTATTGAATACACCAATAGGTGCATAGCAAACAGACATGTTCCTCAATAGTATTGACATTGAGGCTATAGGTCTACAGGCAGAAAGCAGCTGAGTTCTATGGTGATTGCTGCCTGCTGTGTCATAATGCGGGCGTAACCAGCATTCTGTACTATCGGAGCGTGTAGAGAGGCACACGCTACAATAACATCAGCCAGAGACGGTGACACATTGTAGCAGTAGATTGCAGCGCATACAGTTCTTTTGTAACAACAAATGTGGCGACATTGTAGCAGCATAGGTTTCATATTGATATTGATTGATATTGAATCAACGCCTTGGTTTTAGACGATTTGACGAAACATTTGTCCCACTGTAAACTCTACTGTCAACAACCTCGCTCTCTTCCTGGTACTGTGTTCTTTAGAGCTCCAAAAGAGCATGCGCGACTTGGTTAGCTCTGCTGCAGAATGACGTCAGCAATTCAAAACACAGGCAAGTCCAGACACACTACCGTCTGATCGGTCATACGATGTACGCTTTAATTTATTCTAGCCAACTGACCGAGGATCTTTCTATCGCGTTACATGCGAATGAAGCCTGAAAGAGGAAACGTCAACGACTGTTTTGGCTTTTTTTTCTCGAATGAATATAATTTTGCGCGAGATGTCCGGATATTGACATTGTGAAGCTACCTGTCAAAGGAATCCGCGAAGTGCTGGACTGTTATTGACACGAGCCGAGCGGTGTTATCTCTGCTCATGACGATGCCTCTCGAGGATGATCTAGCTTCAGCAGCGGCGACTGGCAACACCGACCGTGTTAAAATTCTATTAGGAAGAGGAGTGGACGTCAACGGTGTAAACTGCTTTGGACGGACACCTCTGCAGGTAAGTGTCTCGCGCTACGCTCTAGTCGTCGTGCTCATCGGTGAAGATCGTGTCGTGATTATTGTAAAAGAGCGTAAATGTTCAACGGTGTCATCAATATTTTAACGTTGCAGAGACGGCCCATGCCGCTTTGTTTAAAAAAAAAATCGACTATGTTTTAGGTTGAAAACATACACTGTCTTAACAAATTACTAGAATAGCATGTCATACTGTGGAATAATGTGCATTTGAGCTATATTACCTTTGTTATATATTCTATATATTTGAATGTGCTTTATTTTACGTCATAGTTTAGTCTGTTGCGCCTCAGGAACCGAGTGATGGGAATGGTGTGCAATTGCCCGTGGTTTCTATAGGCCTGCCATTCTTTTATCAAGTCCAAATTGTTACTTCTATTGTTTGAAATATTTCCATGAGTTTGTCTTTCAAATAAACATAGAAATAATTCGATATTATACTCTATCAAAATGGTCCATGGCAATACCAATGTAAGCTCTATCGGAGCAATGGAGGATGCATGCAGGTCACCACACCCAACCTTCCAAACTCAAAATTGCTATCCCAAAAATGGCCAAAGAGATCATGTATATGGATAAATCTTATTTTAAATTATTAATATGTTCAGATTTAATGACTTACTCTAAAAACCATTTTCCTTGGGCTGCTATCAAAATGCCATGGCTGACTCTTCCTATCTATATTTGGCCTTAAAACTTTGATGGCCCTATATTTTGATTCTCTTTAGGTTTGCTACAATACGAAAGGTGTGGCTGCAATTAAAATAAGTAAAATCGAAATCATAAGATAAATTGTAGGCCGACTTATACCCTTTAACAATGTTATAGCATCAGTTGGGCCTAATTGCTTTTTTTGTCATTTAGATCCATTATTATATTGTTATTAAATTGTTAAGTGAATAACAGCACCGATATTGTTGGATAATTAAAACACTTTAAGCAATCTGAAACGAAATCATGCGCTTTTATGGTCTGATAGAACTATAGGCGTACTGTATTATTTAGTGTTATTCAAATGCCCCTCTAAATAACGTATTACACACCATGGCAACATTATTTGCCTCGCAAATATAGGCATATTTATGAAATATTCTAGCAGGTCTGTAAGTAAAATCAACTGGATTTGTATTTCCTAGGTGATGATGATGGGCAGTTCACCAGTGGCGCAGTTGTTACTAATGCAAGGAGCGGATCCTAATATCGCAGACCGACACACTGGGACAACGCCGTTACACGATGCCGCCAGGATGGGCTTTTTGGACACGGTAGAGATCCTTGTCCAATTCCTCGCCGATCCGAATAGCCGGGACAATAGGAACTGCCGGCCAATCGATTTGGCAATAGAAAGTGGACATCATAATGTCGTTGCGTTTCTGCAGGCTTTGTGAAATCAAAGATAAGTTGTATTTATTTGTGTGACGATTTTATTGTATAGAATACTGATGTATTTTCTAGACCCATTCATTTCTCAAATACTTTTTTTCTCTCGATTAAAAAAATGCTTTATTTATGCCTCTCAAAGAGTATTGCACTTATGCACTTAATCAACGGTTTCTTAATTAGGCTTAAAATGTATAAGTACATGTACAATTTTTGTTTTTAGTGTTAAGTTGTAATTAGGCTATTTTTTTTATTTTTTATATTAAATCATGTAATAATCACAGACTGCTTTGGCGTTGCTATAGGAAAATATATACTCTGCAATATTGATAAGGTGAGGAATTTACTGAACCAAAAATAAAAGCACACAGGTATTGATACCTTCAATACTCCCGTTTGAACTTTTGATTGGATAAATAATTGTTTTTATCAAATTGCATTATATGATGAGTTTCTTATTTTTTGAATTGAACTCTTCTAAAATAACGAATTATTAGAAATCCAAAAGTAAAAATGTATGTGGGGTATGGATTTGTGTATTTTGATAATATTCCATAATCGTTTATATTAAGACAGTGTTATTGGAAATTTGGAAATGGGTCTGGACTTCCTGTATATAAAGCTGATATTTGGATTTTGAATAATTCCGAGAACATTGTTTCATGTCAAACCTAAAGTTGGTCACTTCGATTCTGAATTATTTAAGTAGACCTACCTACTTAAATATGTATTAATTTAGGCTATAATTAAGTATTTATGGAGCTCAATTTGAAAACCATAAGTTTCGCTACAATGCATCGACATTGAACGAAATGTTTAACTTTTGATGGCAGGAAATAATCTAAATAATGGAAGGATCTAGACCACAATGAATTAGCGTGTCCATTCGTGAGATAAGTAAGGTGTGTCCCTTCAGCTCGATAACCAACTATTTACTCATTATTTGTACAATTTAAACATACCTTTTATTTAGGCCTACTATATTGGAAACATTCTTATTCTGTTGAAACGAATGTTTGGATAGGCTGCGAGACCTATTGTGTTTATTTAACATAGATCACACCCCTCAAACTCAACTCTGGACCTCGAAGCCAGTTCCACCAAGTTTTTTCATTGTTTTCCTCTAATCAGGGACTGATTTAGTCCTGGGTCACAAGGTGGGTTCAATTTATTATCAGGTAGAACAGAAAACCGGCAGGCTCCGGTCCTCGTAGGGTAAGAGTTGAATACCCCTGGCCCTACACAATAGCCAAGTTATTTAAAAATCAATATCATTAAACGTATTTATTTTTCACTGTGGAACAAACACTCACGAGACTGTGTGTGTGTAACTTACTGTACAAGAGGAGATAGCAAAGTGGGCGTCACTTGACAATTCAAATAGTACATTGTACGAATAATGTAAGATTTTGGTTCATAGGCCTAATAGGCCTACTTTTAGCTTGAATACAAATGTTATTTATTCCGCCATTTTGCTACATTTTATTTGAAAGGTCAATATAAACTAGACCACGGTAATAAAGCAAAAGAAAGCGCTCTCTTTGGGATCAAAACACAGTTGTTTTGTGTATGAGAAGCATAACCAAAAGCATGGATGTCGACGTATGACGCCCCATGCAGTCTCTCTTATCATTTCGCACCAGGCCAGCGGGAAGCCACAAATAACTTTGGAACACTGGTGCAAAATGTTGCATGCACGATCAACAAGGCAGGAATGAATGCTTGCAACCACGTCATTCGTACTCAGGCTAATAACATGATTTCAGTCAATTGGGCCGCTGTAACACTAGCAGTCATTACAAAGTATCAAATTTGTCATGAGGATACATTTTAGCAGTGGCATTTTTAAAAATTGGAAACGTTTAATAGACCAACATGAGGGAGCCAATACAATGATTGGACATTTTGAAGCAAATTTCACAAGAAGCCTAATAATTAAATAGTAAAATATACATTCGTGTATTTTGAAAGGAGGCTATATTCAAACCATGTACGCTTCTTGAAGTTTGTCATTTAAAAGTATTTATTTGCTTGCGTTAAGCTGCATCATGTTTACAAGCTCTAGTCAGTCTACTTCCTGAACTTCATCTTTCTCCGAGTCAAACGTATTTGAATGGTGACAACTTGTCACTAAAGGCACAATAGCAAGATGAGATAAAGGGAGACTCTTATAAGCATCTGGCATGATGGCACACGCATTCTGCAAAAGTACCTATCATTTCACTTGTAACAGAAGAGTGACATGCAAACATAATGACAGGAAGTCCAATGTTGAGCACATATGCGGTTGTTACTTCACAAACAAGTGTTAGGTTAAGGTTAAGATTCTAGCTAACTTCCTGATAAAAATAAATAAATGAAAGCACATTTCCAATCTACATAACTTTATTGATTTTGTCACACTTGCAAACACATTTGACCTGTACATGCAGTCGAACACAATCATAACTGAGTATCAACCATCATGTTGACTGTTAAGCCTACTTTCTGAAGTGAACCCTATTAGCACATAATACTGCAGCTGTGAATCCATATAAAAATAAATGCTAGGTTAACATGAAGTGTTTTGAAGATAGTTTTAGATGATCCCGTCACATGAGACAGATCGATGAAGCCCTCAGTGGAAGTCTTTCTTAACGTAACAAGGCATTTTATTGAATAGAAAGGATATGAGCCATGAATCCACTATTCCCTCACCTAATAATTAGGAGCAAAGAGCCACGAATCTATCAACAATGTAGTTTGACCTTGTTTCAGAGCAACAAAAAGTGGATAACGTAGTATGGTGAAGTTGGCCCTAGTCACTGGTCTTCGGTCAGTTTAGCATTTCCTCCACTAAATGGTTAGGATTGGAGAAGCTGATCCTAGATATGTACCTAAACGAAACTTCACCCCAGAGCCGGATAAACAGGCTTGAGGCTTTATCAACGGAAGTGGCAGTTGCTTTTGATTGAATGTCCTGTTCCAAATATACTCTGTGCAAAAGTCTTGTTGGTCATAGACCTACATGTACAGACCATACCGGCTACAAACAATCCAGAAGACATTACCAGACATACTTTAATGCGTAATTACATTCTAAAATGTATCTACAGTATGAAAACATGGCTGAAATGAACAGTATACAAACAGTGAAATATATATATATATCTAGAGAGAGAGAAATGTTTAACCCCTATTTTAGCAGGGATCTTTTAGGTGACCAGAGTCAGGACACCTATTTAACATCCCATCTGAAAGACGGCACCCTACACAGAGAAATTTCCCCAATCACTGGCCTGGGGCATTGGGACCTTTTTTTTCTCTTTTTTTTTTGACCAGAAGAAAGAATGCCTCCTATTCTGCCTCCTATTCACCCTCCAACCCCACTTCCAGCAGCATCTGGTCTCCCATCGATGAACAACCAGGAACAACCCTGCTGAGCTTCAGAGGCAAGCCACCAGTGGGATGCAGAATGGTATGCTTCTGGCAAACGATGTAATGTTACTCAAATGTGTTGTGAAATCCTGGCAAATGTACAGTACTGAAAACATGCATATCAGGCACTTCCTTGTGATTCACTGATGAGGAATCAAGAGAGATGAATCCATTGTTGGTATTGGTGGCTGGTGTGTTGCAAGTCATTCTCTGATATACAGGGGTGGAGAGGGGCTTTTCGTTGGTTCTCAGTGTTGCTTTGGTAGCATTATTGAGGATTGGGCTGTTGTCTGAAAGAAACCAAACACAGAAACAATAAATAGTAGCAGAGGTACTAACAAAAACAGTTTAGAAAATATACATATTGCAATCTGTTAGTAAAACAAACTAATACGTTAGTTTTGAGTGTTTGCATCACGAAGCATGCCATACTGGAATTTCTGTTTAGCGCGTCTAATTGCAGTCACCATCTCACTGACTGAAGTGTCATCGAGGATGAATAAGGAAGCGAGGGTAAGCCTAGGGGCCTTCACATTATGGCTCATTGGGTTCAGAGCCAGGTGTCCTGAGGGAAATCACCTTGAACACCAGACCTGGGTTCAAATAGCATTTATTTCTTATCACTTTTGGGACTATTCCATTAGTTCTATAATCAGGATTCAGTAGGTTCTGAGCTTGACGTCCTAAAATACATCCCCTTTAAATACAGACCAGAACCCTGACATGGAGGCATCAGGACAGCTCATTTTATCACCCCATAACTATCCAATGTGGATGCAGGCTGTCTCAGCAGTGAGTAACTCGGTAAGAATGAGTAACTGGGAGAATAAGCAGTCAGTAACTCAGTGAGAATGTGCTTACTGAGCGCTTGACCTAGTAGAAAGACACTGAACAGCACCAGCTCTCCTACATAGCCATATGGTTGTACGTTGCTGTGTTGACTTGGTGAGGTTGATGAGCAGGGCAAAATATTCAGTAAGATGGGAAAAAAATAAAGCACTTAATTGCCTGAGGATAAATACAGTTTCTATTCAAACCCCCCTATAGAGATGAACCTGGGCACATTACAATGGTAAATCTTACCTTCAGAGCCTTTATGGTGTGGGTCCAGTCCTCCTGGGTGCAGATCAGGGGGATAGCAGTGAGCAGGATACTGCTGGCCTTGTTGGCATTCTCCTTCATAGTCTTCAGGACGTTGTCGACGCAGACCTGGGACAACCAGGAAATACATTTAATGAATACGTTTTTTTTTGTGGGATTGAGGTGCTGATCTCTGTAAAGTCTAGACACCTTCTGAATATGGAGAAAGATGGCGACTGACAGCCTTAAACACCTGCAAGACCAAAGGAGGTGCCTCACAATGTGAGGCACTGTTAAAAAAAAAAGTGTTATGTTTTTAATAAATGAGTACATTTCTTCTTGTCAATATCCGGGCTGCTACACCATTTTTTTCCTCTTTCATTTTAAGAAGAGTAATAGTAGCTCCTGAGTGGTGCAGTGGTTTAAGACACGGCATCTCTGTGCAAGAGGCTTCACTGCAGTACCTGGTTCGAATCCAAGCTGCGTTACATCCAGCCGTGATTGGGAGTCCCATAGGGCAGCGCACAACTGGCCCAGTGTTGTCTGGGTTTGGCCGTCCTTGTAAATAATAACTTAATTGCCTAGTTAAATAAAGGGTTAATATATATATCAAATATACACATACAAACCCGGACGACACTGGGCCTAATATATATATATATATATATATATTAGGCCCAGTATATTATATATATATATATATATATATAAATAAAAACGCCCTCCTGAACACACACACACACACACCTCTTGCTTGTTGTGTAATTACTCCATGATATTATCGCCCATTTCTATTGCTGGTGAAAATTCACACCTCAGTAATCTGACAGAGTCATCGTGACAGATCGTAGTGCCACGCCTGGACAGTCACAGAGCCGGTTGGACACGTTATGACCTGCAGCTACTGTCAACATTACTTTCACTTTCCTTTCTTACCCGTCTCGTGATTGTCTCCGGCAACCGCATTCGAACGTCAACTTCATTTTGAACTTGAGCGCAAATAAAATATATTTTTGTTCAACCCAAGCCTCAGTTGAAATATTGTGAGGTACAAAATAAACACATCTGTGAATTAAAGCTCCTCTCTTTTGCCCAGTTCACACAGACATCCTACACTGTACTGTAGCCTACAGGTTCAGTTTGAGTGCGCAATGAGCATGGTTCAATAGCAGGCATTTATTTCATACTACGTTTCCCATGCGTTTTAGGATTTACACCTTGCAGGGTGTAAAACGGGGTGCTCTGAAAGCTAGGCCCATCCTCTGTAAACATTGGCAGCTAGCCCATCACACCTGTACTCCTTACAGCATGGTATAGCTAACAGCTCAAGTAAAAGAGTATGAAAATCACTAAAGATAATCTAATGGTCTGTTAAACCCTTGCTTGTTGTGTAATTACCTACCTGTGTCCTCCATGACATTACCGCCTAGTCATCAGTGGTAGTGACAACACATGACAATAACTGAAACACATTAGGGAGTGGTATCCATCTCTCGGTCAGAGAGTGCACTACTTTAGACCAAGCAAGGGCTGCATCAAGATGTGATACATATTGCTACTTACAGTAAGTTATGATAGAAACCCATTATAATACATACGGCTATAAAGCCATTATAACCATGTTGATCTTATCCTATGGAGAGGTAATGCAGGTTAAGGCAATCCTTTTCACTATTAACAGCATTTAGATTGGCGCAAAACATGTAAAGAATTTGATCTAATCATACATGTATTATTGGCTACATTGGAGATAATTACTATGATGAATTCAGAGAAATTGTTCCTACACTCACTGTCGACTAGGCTAAATGCCATGCAGCTCCAGACAGCATGCCGTTTATAACACGATACAGTTGGGATGTGCCACCCAAGACTGTATGTTACCATGGTACTCCTCAAGGGACATTCACTTCCACAACCTTTTAATGACATGTTGATGCACTACAACATGAGACAAGGTTACTTTGTGAAATGTAGCACAGTGACCATAACATGTGACCAGCAAAAACATGTTGTTGTTGTGTGCCCTAATGAACACACCCCTGAACTGAGGGTCTGTTTCGTTGTGATCTCTCAGGCCTTGTGGACAACTGTATACCGGTGACTCAACCTCAGCTGGCAGGACTCACACCGGAGGCTGGCAGGCTCACAGCGGAGGCTGGCAGGCTCACAGCGAGGGAGGGCGGGAGCCAGGGAGGGAGGGCGTAGATAGGGCGGAAGGATGTGGCGAGAGGGTGTGCAACAGGAGGGGGAAGGAGGGGGAGGGGTGGCCAGGAGGTCAGCTGCAGGAACTAGGAAGGGGAAGTCGGGTAAGGGCACGGAAGCCGAGCCTCCCCCACACATAATTTATCAACTGGATAGTGGGTGGCAGCCAGTCACTCGGAAGCTGTTGTGTGTGTGCGTGTGTGTGTGCATGAGGTACTTCAGAGTGATATAATAATCAGGCGGAAGAATTGGAAACGTAAACAGTTGCCTGTAAAACGCTGACGAGGAGGAAATTTATACCAGACAAAATGTCATTGTGCATTTTCAAATCCCGAAAAAATACTATTTGCATTTGTTTTGCTACAGCTTTGTGACAAAGGCATGTGACTATTTAGTTATTAACTTGATAGACACATTTTGAATTCCTGCTTTGCTTATGTACGAATATAAATGCATTTAAATCAGATTGAGTTGACTTCTAGGTCAGTGTGACAGCTGGAGTACACGTTGGGTGCCGTTTTAGAAACGGAACGGTCACGTCAGCCCTCATGTCACGGACGTTTTAGACACACTACCAAACAATGGCTCTTACTGATGGGGAAGTGACTAACTACACACATAGGATATTAAGAAAAAAAGGCTAGTTCTCAAAATTCAGGGAGAAATCGTTCTATGAAAAGTGTTCATGGAATTCACAAACGGTGACCTCTAACCTACATTTGATTTGACTCTTTCTAAATACCACGTGAGGCAAAATGTCATGTCACCTTGTCAAGAATGTGGTGGGAAAGACGGGAGCCCTGAGAAATTGAAACAAGGAAAGCAGTAACTGTTTTACGATGGTAAAAATAAAAATCTCTGACGCATTTCAGTTCTTAGCCACTAATTTGTTGCCTAATATTGCAGTTGGAAATGTCCAACTGCTGTGAAAGCAGATGTAAGACATATGACCAAGTAACAAGACAATTGACCACATGCAGTACATGAATGCGTCATCTCAGTGAAACGGGTCCATTGCATAACAATTTTCCAGATAACCTGCGTTGTGGTGGAAATGAAAATTGAGGACATTCCAAAACATCTCTCCTCGAAACAGTTACAGAACCTCACACACACACTTGTGTAAAAGCTTCTTCCCTGTGGCCTGGGTTGCTGACAAGCGGCTGCACGCCACTGTCGGCGTTGGGCGTCGATGCGTATCCATCCCACTGCGTGTTTGACACTCTCCTCCTGTCTTCCCTGTCCTCTCATACTAACTTTCCTATCAATAAAATATTTATTGGAATAAAGTCTCCAAGCACTCAGGATCAATGCACACATTTCATTGAATAAGGCTAAGCTTTCGGTCGCAAGACCTTCATCAGAGCATACAATCAATAAAAAATACGATGGGGAGGGAATTTCCACACAAAACAAAACTCACAGCCTCCTCATGCTCCTTCCAGCAGTCGTAGTCGGTGGCCATGGCGATGCTGGCGTAGCAAAGGCCCGCCTCCTTGGCGAGGACCACCTCGGGCACGCTGGTCATGTTAATAACGTCGGCCCCCCACTGGCGGAACATCAGGCTCTCGGCGCGCGAGGAGAAGCGAGGGCCCTCGATGGTGAGCACCGTACCCTGCGGGTGGCACTTCACCCCCAGGCCGCGCGCCACCTCCAGCAGCACCTGGGCATGGGGAGGGAGAGGCGTGACGGCATTTTCTAGGACAGAGCGGTCAGTGTTTCTGTCAACGCCCATGTTTTTGTGTTTTATGAACACTTAGAAAGAAGGAAATAACTAACTATGCAAAGCCTCACTACACACCAAACACAGCAACAAAAAGTTCCAATGCACAGGTGGCTAGTAGCACCTTACATTGGGAAGGACAGGCTCATAGTAATGGCTGGAACGGAATAAATGGAACAGTATCAAACATCAAACACAGTTTCCATGGTTTCCAGGTATTTGATACCATTCCATTTATTCCGTTCCAGCCATTTATGAGTCGTACTCCCCTCACGAGCATCCTGTATTCCAATGACATAACATTCAGTCACTCCCCAGCAGGCAACACCCGCCACTACAACATTTACATTGTTGATTTGGAACCAGGCCACAGACACCGGTCTAGGTGCTAGTGGTTGAATTGGAACGGGGCCGTGGACACTGACCTCCCTGGTCCGGGTGCAGAAGGGCTCAGCCATGGGGATGTGAGACACGCCTGGAGGACTGGTGGGCCGCCCGTCGTACAGCGTCTGGGCCCTCTTTGTCGTCCTGGGAGGGAGGGAGGACACACAGGAAATGACAGGTCAGTGACAAGGGTTGGGTTCAGCAACTCTGTTACCATGGCTCGTCTGACTCAGGGGCAAAACAAGAACAACGTACCTGCTGGCAGTTATTCTGGTGATAAAAATGAGAACTTCTCTCTTCCGTTTAACACTTTACTTCGTGTCTGACATTTTAGTTTCCTCGCAGTGCACAAAATACTTTATCAAATACATTCTAAGATACTATAGACAGACTACATTCTTACAGGGTGGGCCCAGAGTGACTAAATTCTACGGCAAATGTTGGTATTCATCTCTCTTTCAAGGTTTGAGTTGTGCAATGTGGCAAAAACGCTGTCTGAATGTGAAAGGCCTTCATCCTGTCACTGTAGCGAAAACAAAGTGATTCTAATCCACAAGTAGTCATCATCACAATGACTAATACATGCTGAATGATCAGGGTCTTTTAATAACATGCCGGTGCTTTGCAACAGCTGGCCCTCACAATACAAATGACAAACAGATCCCCATAGAAACTGAGAATAAAGTATTTCATGGCTGGATACATTGAAACGAGCCAAACTGTTTAGCAATGTGGACTAAATCTGGAAATTACTGCATGGAATCCCCCCAAAACCCTTAAGAGGAGGAGGCTAGTTATTAACCCTTTACACTTGCACCCGTATACAGTTTGAAAATTGCAGATTTGGACACTGATAAATGCCTAAATTAGATCAGAGTGGCTATACAAGTAACATGCTATAAAATGGCATCGGAGCTCAGCACTGTATGGGTTTGACTGACACGCGACAATAAGTTGTCCCCATACCTCCTGCTAATTGGGAAACTTTTGCAAAATGTTTTGTTGTCTTGAGTGAGGGAAACGGTGTAGATAAGAGGACTCAATGTATTTTGAAAGATGAGACGTTGAGGATTATAATAAATACCGCTTTGATGTCATACAAGCAATCCAAACACCCATCCAAATGTGCACTTCACATGTCCATATTATACAAATCAAGTCATCTACAGTGTCAACGTTTATGACCACAATGTTTGATGTACAGTTGTAAGATCCTATTTTATAACTTAGCTAACCACGTTGGCAATAGAACAGCTTTTAAATGATGGCCACCTGTCCCAGATGCGATTTATAAACGGGCCGTTTTCTGATTGCGTAAACAGTAATTGTGTGATGGCGGGGATGCAGGGCTGAGTTCAAAACAAGTGTGCTTGCTCTAGTTCCTCAACAGCACAGCTAGAAGAGCTCAAAAGACTTGTCATAAAGTGCATTGAAATTACATATGAACTGTGTACACTTTGGAAAGGTGTGTGGCCACTTGGAGAAACCAGTTAGGCCGCTCACTCAAACTCTTGTCATTTTTTTTTGTCTTATGTTGCACCTACCCCACATTTTCCAGGAATATTCTTATGTTACTGAATGTATCCAGAATATGATCAGATTTCGTTATCAACAAATGTGGCGAAAAGTACAGTAAATGTAAAATGCACGTAACATCAACAGTGTAATGTTTGGATTCAGTCTCGTGTCAGGAGAACTGTTGTCCTCAACTTTGGTCTAATCATTTCCCCATAATCTTTCAACTGTTTCATTTCAATTGCTACCATGGTTATGCATTTCATACTTCAAGGGGTGGTGAGGATGGGCTGAGCCAGCATTTAACATTTGTCGCCATGCCGACAGGCAGCTGCCCTCCAGATTCCAGAGCTGTAGCGCTGAGTCAGGGTTCCACCCAGGCCACATGCCAGTTCTACATGCCCCTCCCTCACACACACACACACTCTCTCTCTCTCTCTCTACCCAGTCTCTGCTCAAATGAGCAAGCCCAGAAACCGGCTACTGCGAGGTGCTACCCCGGGCCCTGAAGCTACCTACCGCCTAAACGTTACACTGAGAAAAGGCAAGCTTAGAAAGACAACTCCTTCTCCTCATGTTACTAGGAAATATTTAGACTGTAGGGACACTGACAGGAGGAACACGTATTTAGACTGTACGGACACTGACAGGAGGAACACGTATTTAGACTGTACGGACACTGACAGGAGGAACACAGATTTGGGCTATTTGGACACTGACAGGAGGAACACATATTTAGACTGTACGGACGCTGACAGGAGGAACACATTTAGACTGTACGGGCAGTGACAGGAGGAACACATTTAGACTGTACGGACGCTGACAGGAGGAACACACATTTAGACTGTACGGACACTGACAGGAGGAACACATTTAGACTGTACGGACGCTGAGAGGAGGAACACACATTTAGACTGTACGGACGCTGACAGGAGGAACACATATTTAGACTGTACGGACACTGACAGGAGGAACACATATTTAGACTGTACGGACACTGACAGGAGGAACACATATTTAGACTGTACGGACGCTGACAGGAGGAACACATATTTAGACTGTACGGACGCTGACAGGAGGAACACATATTTAGACTGTACGGACGCTGACACGAGCCAATGAGTCATTTGGTCACACCAGTAAATGGAGATGGCCTGGGACATTTCTTACTGAGGCTTGAAGTTACACAACACAGACAATGACCCATTTCTGCTTTGGGTGTCACAGTGTTAGCTCAGTGAAGCTCTGCCAACAGGTCTCTCCAGTGTCCACATCATCAACAGTGTAAATCAGCTGTTACAGAGAACATTGAGAGAAGAACCGGTATATCGTAGTCAGAGTGAGTGCGCATGAGCCGACTACTAAACGGTGAGGTTTGTTTACCAAACAGAGTGACCTTACATTCCAGAAATGCTGAGACAGCATAGCATTCCAAGACCATTCTATACAGGAAATGTGTAGTGACCCACCCCTCCCTCCCTCCCCACCCAACTAAAACGTAGAATATTCCAGAAATGCCACGTTTGAGAAATAACCTACTGTTGTCAATGTCAACAAGACTCCCGAGGAGAAACATTGGCTACTGTCAGTTAAAGCAGAGAAACTATTAGGCTACGTATTGTATCGCTCACTCATTGTAGTTTGGAAAATATACCTCGTCTTAGCACTACACATCAGCTGTCCAGTACCACATGCTGTAATGTGGTGCAAAGCGAGAGGGAGAGAGAGAACTGGGGAGACCAGAGACTGTCTTTGAGGCTTGGTGATCTGTTAATGCTCACAGCAGACCGGCGGAGCAGAGAAACCCTAGCTAACCTAGACAGGCCAACAGTGTTTGGAACAGGAGCAGGGGGCAAAACAAATAAAAACTCACTGACTAAGATAATCATCAAGTAAACCCTTCAGAAATATGCCGGATGGGTCACATGCTTCGCAGCGGGACAAGACTGAACAAGTCCTAACATGTTAGTTCCCCATTCTGCCCAACAGAGACTGCCCCTGCTTGTTGTAACAGTAGGCTATCAATAGACAACACATATGGGTGGATTGGAGGTGATGACGAATAGCTTCTCTGAGAGCCGCACAGAGGAAGTGGAGTCAATGTCAGATGTCAGGCACAGAGGATGTGGAGTCAATGTCAGGTGTCAATCCCGAGGGAGGGGTGCAGAAATGATCAGTTACTTCTCATTCAAGGCACTACGTTTTGACTTACCGGACAACGGACAGAGCTTGGAGACAAAGCTGTATGTGTGCAACGCACTCTCAATCAACAAGTCTGCCTCAAACACATTCTCAATTTACGGTCCATTGCATAGAATTCTACTGACAATTCAATTCAATGCAGCAACGCACCCTCAGCACAATGAGAGGAGTTATGTTCCACCCTGATAGAATAATGGGTAGAGTTGTGTGTGGTAACTTGGAATCTAGAGATGGGGGGGGGGGGAAATAGGTGAGCATGCATTATTTCTTACATTTATTCAGTATTTCTTTGCTAAGACAAACACATTGGATAATCGTCCTAAAAAATACCATCCAATCAAAACAATGAACGCTTGTGCTCTTTAGAAAGAATAGTCTATCTGGAAATGTTGCTTCCCAAAACAGATGTGATGGCCATCAGTTGTAGCACTGATAAAACGTGCTGAATTTGAAGTTGTTTGGTGCCCAGTTCTCTCTACTAGTAATAGAGTTCTGAAATCCTGGTTGGAGCTTCCCTTGAACCAGGAGGGAACAAGCACGGAGGGAATTCTTCAACTGGGAATCATCCCACAGACTTCTGACAAACTTACTGAGAACTTGCTGCGTCTAATTTCGGTTTCATTATTAATGAAACTGAGAACGGCCAGAGTGGATACACTTGTGAATGGTGTGTTGATTCCTAGGTGTGGTGTAGGCCTACTTATGTACAGTAACAAGATGCTAATCAGCTTTGCTGACTGTTGGGACCCTGCTGTTGCCTGTCCGGGCCTAGAGCTGAAATGATATATCTGGACAGTTTACTAAATAATGCTGCTCAACTGAAGGCCGTCCAGAGGTCCATCCTAACCGTGGGAAACATGATTCGCGCTGAAGTATTAAAACGACCTGTTACTGAAATGTATTCCCATAGACTGACAAAGGTGATGACATTCAAAACTGAACAGTCCTGATGGTTTTACTCCCTGTGATCCCCTCACTGCATCCTTATTCAGATGAGATCAAATACCTTCCACCTAGGTCTATTTCTCTTGAGTTCATCGCTTTCACTCAAACACAGCTGAACCTTATACACAGCTATGACATGGAGGATAGACCCACTGAACTTCCGGTATGTCACAATTCACACCCTAAGCACATTCCACAACGCTTCTGGTAATACAAGCACTTCCTACAAAAAGGTATCAAACAGCCAGTCAACAGAACAACCTCATCAGATCCTAGGTCTCAGTTCACTCAAAACCTCTCACTGTCCTCCTCATTCACAAGAAACTAGAAAACCACATATTGAAAAAAAAAAAAACGGAAACCCCCGTTTCAAACCAGCAGCCCTTAAAACAAGTCCTGTCGGTTCTTTAAAAAAACAAAAAAAAGTGTTGGTTTCCTCTCAGGACGCAGCTCTAGCCACAACGTGACACACGTGGCAGCTGTACTCCGCCACACAGACAAGTCCCGGGCCCTCAGTGGAGAGTCCGTTTCAGAGCGTCAACATTCCACCAATCATGAGACACAATCCCTTTCCTTCTCTTATTGGTTCTTTTAGTGAATGAGGAAATGAGACAGATGAACAGTGGGTGGCCGTGGGATGATAGTTGAGTCGTTGACTATCAGAAATACCAGTCAGAGAATGTGGTCTTCAGAGATGAGTAATGTGAGCCTGGATGCCACCATCTGTTTCTGTTTGACACCGTTGCCTTGCCCCAGGCTGGAATACTGTACACACACACACTCAGCATCAGTCACTGTTTGGAAGGGAAAAAATAATGGACAACTTGCAAGTTCTTGTGAATGTTATCAGTTGAGATAGATGTCGCACTGTCTGAACTTAAACAGAAGAAAGATGAAGAAATCCTTGTCTGAGCCGGACCGGCCCATTTCACGGATGGTGACTTTGGAATAATTCTTCAAATAACTGAGATTCTCTTGATGACTTCTCATTCCTACTGTAATTCTACCCCCATGGCTTTACAAACATTGTTTGCCATGACACATGTACCGTTCTATTTATACTCCATCAGGTATGTAGTAGGTAGAAACCTAAACCATATCTAGACTTATCAATTGATAGCCTATCTGTAAATGCTATGTTTGACTTTTACTCCATATCTATACTGAACAAAAATATAAAACGCAACATGCAACAATTTCAAAGATTTTACTGAGTTACAGTTCATAAGGGAATCAGTCAATTGATATAAATTCATTAGGCCCTAATCTATGGATTTCACATGACTGGGCAGGGGTGCAGCCATGAGTGGGCCTTGGAGGGAATAGGCCCACCCACTTGGCAGCCAGGCCCAGCGTGGGCTGGTGTGGTTACATGTGGTCTGCGTTTGTGAGGCCGGTTGGACGTACTGCCAAATTCTCTAAAACGAAGTTGGAAGCAGCTTATGGTAGAGAAACTACCATTCGATTCTCTGGCAACAGCTCTGGTGGATATTCCTGCAGATTATCTTGGCTAAGGAGAACAGGAATGTAACCAAATTTGTGCGCAAAATTTGAGAGGAATAAGCTTTTTGTTGCGTAGGGACAATTTGATTTTTTATTTCAGCTCATGAAACATGGGACCAACACTTTATATGTTGCGTTTATATTTTTGTTCAGTGTACATAACAGTACATATACCAGGGAAGCATTGGATTTGGACTCACTCAATAGACAACTGAACTAACCACTGGCAACCCCCATGTCCAACAGACTGCTTCATTCTCATTTCAATCATGGATTCAACCTTCGGTGGGTCCTGGATTCCAGGCCTAGGAAACTCTGGCACTCACCTGTCTATGAACTGGTCGATGATGACGATGTCTCCTGGTTGGATCTCTTCCCGGAGGGAACCACAGGCCGTGGTGGCCAGGAGATGTGTGCAGCCCTCCTCTCGCAACGCCCAGACGTTCGCCTGGTAGTTGACGTCGGTTGGCATGATGGTGTGCTGTCTGCCATGCCTAGGGACCAGTATAATGGAGAGTGTGAATAGTTTTCAGTGTTTACCGAAGGACAGTGAAAAGGCTGAAAATGAATCTCTAAATCGACTCCTATAGCACTTAATCCCCTAGGAAACTTTGTAAGTCGCTCTGGATAAGAGCGTCTGCTAAATGACGTAAATGTAAATTCTGTATCTCTGAAAGGATTTGTATGTGTAGGCTAAGCAATACTTTTACAAACTCCATTTATAAAAAGGGCAAGCTGTTTTTTTTTTATCATTCTAAGTACACCTATCTGATTATTAGACATCTACATAAGTTAGAGGGCTAGTGGTGGATTTGGTATTGGGGGAATGTTTAGCCTATCAGGTGTTGGAGAAGAGAGTCATGTCAAATATGTTTTACGATTGCAACGCACAGCCACTAGATGGCGCAAATGCATAAGAAACAGGTGGAGTTCATCTGGTTCAGTACACCTCGGATCGCTCTACGGGTGAATCTCAATTGCGTACTCTCTCCTCACCTCATCCTCCTCCAATGGGTTTTGAGAAGGAGGCGAGGAGAGAGGACACAAAGAGAATGCAATTGAGATTCTCTAATTCATTCCACTGCTTACCTTGCAAGGAGCACACATTCAACATTTTTGATCTTCCCCATTATAAGGGCATCTGAAGGCTGGTTGGGTTGCCAGGGGGAAAAGAGAAGAGATGCATTAGGTAGAATCTAAGGCACAGCTTTCAGCTGGTAAAAAATATTGGTATTACACTGGAACGCAGAGATTGGTGTTGCCTAATAAACCAGACTGTTATACCAATTATTGCTATCCACCTCATTTTCAAAATGTTGCTATGGACACAGCCAAACAACGGAAGCGATGGATTCCACTTCCTCTTTACTTCCCTACGGCAGCACGCCGGTGGCAAACTTGACAGACTCAATTATTTTAAGGAGTCAATTTATTGGAGTATAAAAGTCAAGTAAACAATTCTAAGTTTAAAGATGCACTATGAGGAAATCACACCGCCATTTCCTGGTTGCTAAAATTCTAATAAATTTGCCTAATTTTAGTTTGTGGCAAAACAAGCCATGTATAGTGTAGAGAATCATTGTAGCATCTAAACCCTGTGAAATATGTTTTCCATAATCCTACCGGTTATCTGTGCGGTTGGTCCTTCAGCTGGTCAAAATGTTATAACTGGCTACTGCCGTTGAAAGTTCAAACCCCTGGCACATGCGCAAAACCATGTAAACACCTGCAAGACTTTGGTTAACATACATGCATGAGCAAACATCTTGATTGCCGCACACATTGTCTGAGACCCCCGTTTTGAAGTCTGTTTATGAATACTTTCCAGTGGTACGCTTACAGGAACATAAATCCCTCTGCTTTCATATCACATCAAAATGATTTCACAAATGGAAAATATACACTTACTGTAGACCGTTTTAACCGCCATTTCAATCCCAGGCTGTGTCACAGCCAGTGAGCCCCATTGGGAGGCGCACAGTTGTCCCAGCGCCATCCGGGTTAGGGAAGGGTTTGGCCGGGGGGCTTTCCTTGGCTCACATTTAGATGGCGTATTTAGCTGTTTTTGCTTCCAGGGCTAATTCACCCTTTAAACAGAACATGTATGTCAGGGACCATCAACGAGATCAAGCCGCGGGCCAATTTTTTTCTTTAGCGGATGGCCAGGGGGCCAGAACATAACGCGGCAGGTAGCCTAGCGGTTAAGCGCGTTGGACCAGTAACCGAAAGGTTGTTGTTTGAAATCCCAAGCCAGCAAGGTTGAAAAATGTGCCGTTCTGCCCTTGAGCAAGGCAGTTAACCCCAAACAACAAAAATTCCATTCAGTTGTGCAACTGACTCCTGCATCTCCTTCCACTTTAAGTACAGATCATTTGTAGACTGCAAATTGACAGCAAGAAGCCCAAACATATAATATTTGATTACAACATAATTTCAAACCTTTTTATTGTTGCTCAGAGCATAACATTACTAATGAATTACTAATGAATTTCTAATTTAGCCCAAGGGCTAAATTCGGCCTGCCAGTTGGGGAACCCTGACAAGGTCCTTGGCCCATGGAGTAATGTTTGGCTCCTTTCGTCCAATATTAGGCTAGTAATGGCTATGCTGTACACAATGGAAAGCATTGCCACATTCAGGACTAAGATTGGTGGCGCTTGTCATTTTAAAGCTGCAATATGTAATTGTTGTGCTACCCAACCAAATTCACATATAAATGGATCTGTCATTCTCATTGAAAGCAAGTGTAAGAAGCGGTACATCCATTCTATTTCTATGCTTCCCGGGTTTACATTTCGTTTGAGTCTTTTACTTCGGCGTTGCACACCAGTTTCAAAACAGCTGAAAATAAATGTTTGGTTATGGAAAATATATTTCACAGCGGTTTGAATGGTACAATGATTCTCAACATTATACATGCTAGTTTTGTCACACTGAAATTAGGAGAACTATTTGAATTTTAGCAACTAGAAAATGGCGGCGATTTCGGTATCGTGCATCATTCAAAGGTGCACATGATTGTTTGTTCATAGCAGAGACAGCCTGCCTACCACATAGGATATTTAGAATTTGAACTTACCTTTCCATAAGGTGTGTCTACATATTTCTCGGTCCTTCCCTCCAATATGTCTGGGTCATCAAGGCCAGAGCCTCCAATGATTCCAATCTAGCAAGAATATACATGTCATTAATCACACTCTTGACTATGACCTGTCACATACATTAATAGCTAGGTAGGTGCATTGGAGTGGAGTAATGCCAATGACCATTCTACAGTAGCCATCTATGGTGAAATAGGTGATACAGTTTGACTGCGAGCGGATGCCTACTAGCATGTTAGCTAGCTGCTAGTACACTGAATAGTTCTGCAAGCTGTAAAGTTTATACGTGATACAGTTTGACTGCTGGCGGATGCCTACTAGCATGATGTTAGCTAGCTGCTAGTGCACTGAATAGTTCTGCAAACTGTAAAGTTTATACTTGAGACATTTGAGTTTAACGTTGTCCATGTAGATATAGCTAGCTAGCGAACTAGCTATATCCTGGGTAGCTAATAGCTAGCATAATGTGACACGTGTATAAGGCTGTAGAATTGTAACATTCTAGCTAGTGCATAATGTCACGAGAAGTCAAAAAAATTCAACAAGAGAACGTTATTACCTTAATTTGCATGCTTGCTGACATATCTTCTCGATAATTTTTTTATTTTATCTGAGATTAGCTGGCTAAATTACTATATCTTGCAACTGCTGCCTTCACTTCCTCCTATGTCATACGATGATTTGTACAGTACGTGTACTTAAGCGTACCGTTAGTCTCTCGTATCAGAACAATACTCTCACTCAAACAATGTCGGGAAACTTTTAGAGGCTAATTTGTTATGGATTGTAGACTTTGAGATTCATTATAATTAACCCATAAAACAAACTTTATTTGTACCATTGGGGCAATTATTAAGTTAACGCCAATTATTTCTATAAACACTAGATGACTGTTAGGGGCCGCTGTGTTGAAACCATCCGCACTCCCCCACGGTTGTAAAAAAAAATATTTTGGAAGCACAGGAATGGATTCATTATGTGCAAGGGAAAGCGGGATACCTAGTCAGATGTACAACTGAACGCAATCAACTGAAACGTTTCTTCCAAATTTAACCCAACCCCTCTAAATCAGAGAGGTGCGGGGTGCATTAATCAACATCCACGTCATCCACGCCCGGGGAACAGTAACTATTAATGCCTACATTCGTTTTTTGTATTACAGACACCTTATATTATGCGAGTTAAACATAAAAATAAAACATGACAAAATATATAAGAACATTTTCCTTAAAGTATAATTTTTGAGATTGCCAATGTTACTGGCCCCACTACAACAACAAACGTATTAAATACGTGTAATTTTGTCCATGAAACATTTAATTGAATACTGTAGAATGGAGGGCTATGGAGGGCTGCTCCTACTGGTGAGAGCCAATATGGCCGACCGGTGGCTTCAAAGCCTCTCAATGGCCAACACATAACATTAGCAATCCAGAGTTTATACACATAATTGGTTAACATGCACATGGCAGCTGGGACAGATGGAATACCAGGGCGCATTTTCAGAGCATGCTCAGACCAGCTGGCATGTTTCAAGCGGACCACCATTGTCCCTGTTCCTGAGAGCTCAAAGGCAGCCTTCCTAAACAACTATCACCCCGTAGCACTCACATCTGTAAACATGAAATGCTTTGAAAGGCTAGTAATGGTGAATGTCAACACCATCATCCCAGACACTCTGGACCCACTCCAATTCGCATACCGCCCCAACAGATCCACAGATGATGCAATCTCTATTGCACTCTACACTGCTCTCTCCCACCTGGACAAGAGGAATACCTATGTGAGTGCTGTTCATTGACTACAGCTCAGCATTCATAGTCCACTCAAGCTCGGGACCCTGGGACTGAATACCTCCCTCTACAACTGGATCCTGAACTTTCTGACGGACCACCCCCAGGTGGTGAGGGTAGGCAACAACTAGAGGTCGACCGATTATGATTTTTCAACGCCGATACCGATAATTGGAGGACCAAAAAGAGCCAATACCGATTAATCGGCATTTTTTTTTTTTTTTTTGTAATAATGACAATTACAACAATACTGAATGAACACTTATTTTAACTTAATATAATACATAAATACTATCAATTTAGCCTCAAATAAATAATGAAACATGTTCAATTTGGTTTAAATAATGCAAAAACAAAGTGTTGGAGAAGAAAGTAAAAGTGCAATATGTGCCATGTAAAAAAGCTAACGTTTAAGTTCCTTGCTCAGAACATGAGAACATATGAAAGCTGGTGGTTCCTTTTAACATGAGTCTTCAATATTACCAGGTAAGAAGTTTTAGGTTGTAGTTATTATAGGAATTATAGGACTATTTCTCTCTATACGATTTGTATTTCATAAACCTTTGACTATTGGATGTTCTTATAGGCACTTTAGTATTGCCAGTGTAACAGTATAGCTTCCGTCCCTCTCCTCACTCCTACCTGGGCTCAAACCAGGAACACATCGACAACAGCCACCCTCGAAGCAGCGTTACCCATGCAGAGCAAGGGGAACAACTACTCCAAGTCTCAGAGCGAGTGACGTTTGAAACGCTATTAGCGCGCACCCGGCTAACTAGCTAGCCATTTCACATCAGTTACACCAGCCTAATCTTGGGAGTTGATAGGCTTGAAGTCATAAACAGCGCAATGCTTGAAGAATTGCGAAGGGCTGCTGGCAAAAAGCACAAAAGTGCTGTTTGAATGAATGCTTACGAGCCTGCTGGTGCCTACCACCGCTCAGTCAGACTGCTCTATCAAATATCAAATCATAAACTTAATTATAATATAATAAACACACAGAAATACGAGCCTTAGGTCATTAATATGGTCGAATCCGGAAACTATCATCTCGAAAATGAAACGTTTATTTTTTCAGTGAAATACAGAACCGTTCCGTATTTTATCTAATGGGTGGCATCCCTAAGTCTAAATATTCCTGTTACATTGCACAACCTTCAATGTTATGTCATAATTACGTAAAACTCTGGCAAATTAGTTCGCAACGAGCCAGGCGGCCCAAACTGTTGAATATACCCTGACTCTGCGTGCAATGAACGCAAGAGAACTGACACAATTTCACCTGGTTAATATTGCCTGCTAACCTGGATTTCTTTTAACTAAATATGCAGGTTTAAAAATATATACTTCTGTGTATTGATTTTAAGAAAGGCATTGATGTTTATGGTTGGGTACAGTCGTGCAACGATTGTGCTTTTTTCGCAAATGCGCTTTTGTTAAGTCATCCCCCATTTGGCGAAGTCGGCTGTCTTTGTTAGGAAGAAATAGTATTCACACAGTTCGCAACGAGCCAGGCGGCCCAAACTGCTGCATATACCCTGACTCTGTTGCAGAGGTGACACATTTTCCCTAGTTAAAATAAATTCATGTTAGCAGGCAATATAACTAAATATGCAGGTTTAAAAATATATACTTGTGTATTGATTTTAAGAAAGACATTGATGTTTATGATTAGGTACACATTGGAGCAACGGCAGTCCTTTTTCGCGAACGCGCACTGCATCGATTATATGCAACGCATGACAGGCTAGATAAACTAGTAATATCATCAACCATGTGTAGTTAACTAGTGATTATGATTGATTGATTGATTGTTTTTTATAAGATAAGTTTAATGCTAGCTAGCAACTTACCTTACTGCATTCGCGTAACAGGCAGGCTCCTCGTGGAGTACAATGTAAAGCAGGTGGTTAGAGCGTTGGACTAGTTAACCGAAAGGTTGCAAGATTGAATCCCCAAGCTGACAAGGTAAAAATCTGTCGTTCTGCCCCTGAACAAGGCAGTTAACCCACCGTTCCTAGGCCGTCATTGAAAATAAGTATGTGTTCTTAACTGACTTGCCTAGTTCAAAAATATTATAATGATTATTTTTTTAATAATAAAAAAAAGGCTCTTTTTTTAAAAAAAAATTTTTTTATTTTTTTTAAATCGGCGGCCAGAAATACCGATTACCGATTGTTATGAAAACTTGAAATCGGCCATTCCGATTAATCGGTCGAACTCTAATAACAACCCATCTGCACATGCATACACACACACTCGCATTCAAACACACAAACATGCATACACACGGACCCACACATACACACAAGTAAATAGTGCCACACATGCACTCAAACGTATACAGTTGGCCTTGCTGTTTAGATGTTTATTTTCCTCGATGTCTTTTGTTTTAGCATTGTTGTTTTCTGTTGTTTTTCTTAGTTTTTCTCTTTAGTTATTTTTGTTGGTGCATTGGGTGGGTGGTGGTTTTGGTTGGGTTGGAGGGGGACGGTGTCTTGGGGGGGGATGGGAGTGGTTTGGGGTTGGAGAGTGGCGGGGGAGGTTTTTTTCAGGGGGGGGGCTGTGGGGGGGATCTTGGATGGTTGGTGGCCTGATGATTGGGAGCTAGGGCCAGTGGCCAAGAGGTTGCTGGTTTGGGTCCTCAGTACGACTTGGTGGAGATTCGGTCCTTGTGGACTTGGGTAGGGCGCTTGAGCCTGGTTGCTCCTGTGGGTCGCTCTGGATGGGAGTGTCTGCTGGAGGACTGAATGTAATGTAAATGTTGAGCGGCTTCACTGCAGGTAGATTGTATGTTTTAAAATTAGATAATTTAAAAAAAATTACTACCCATCTGCCACGCTGACCCTCAACACGGGGGCCCCTCAGGGGTGTGTGCTTAGTCCCCTCCTGAATATTCCATCAATGAACAGAGGGATTTCTTGGCTTTATTCGACCTTCAAAAAGGGACACACATACACAATAAAGGAAGTTTATCAAATAAAGTCATTGACAAGAAAAGTCATTCACTACATCAATTATAGTCACAGCCTCTCCCCTTCGTTTGCTTAACTGGGGGGATGGGCTGAAGAAACGGTTTACGATAAGCAGGGCGGGGCTCAACACGCGGAAGGCATCCCAAAGGGCACCATTTTCTCTAACTTTTCCATGTATAATGCTCTACTTTTGAGTTTGAGAGCCTTAGTCAGATGGTCAAATGGCTTTTCATAAAGATGTCATGGTAAGTAATGGAATCCAGGTTTCTGTGTGTGTGTGGAGAAGGATTAGTGAATTGAGGGGGAGCAAGAACCTGTGGAGGTATCAACAAGCAGGTAGAAGGGGGCCAGGTGGGATTGGGCCAGGTACAGTATGTCCAGGTGTCAGTGAGAGTTAGTGAGAGCATGGCTAAGACCATGAACTGGGTCGTAGAGAATAATCAATGTTTCTGTGGACACTGGATAATCCGACACACACACACACACACCTGTTTGACCTTGCTCTGATACTGTAGGCCTATTTATGTTACTTTTCAGAATTAATTCAGGTAGCATTAAATGTCTTGTGGTTGTGTTAACCATGACAGCCAGCTATTGCTTCAGTTGTTGTTTCGTTTTCACTTCTTGTTACCTGGTAAATAACCAACAGCCATGGTTAACCACAAGGAGAAAAAGGCGAGGGAACAGTCCATGTCAGCCAGGGCCATCTTTTTAAAGAAACACCTTTTATTTCCATTTCTAGTTGAGTAAAATAAGTTGTTTTGTGCTAGTCATCAAATAATCCAGAAAATAGCAGTAAACAGCTCCAGACTCAGGCAGAAAACTGGATGTTCTATTCTTAGCAAGGCCCACCTTTTCAAAGAAAACTATATCTATTTGAGCAAAATAGGTCGTTTTGTTTGTGATCACAAGAAAATCCTAACAATTCAGGAAAAGAGCGCCACAGCCAGGCAGAAAAATCTGACTGTTCTATTATAAAGTGAGAACAAATAGTTTCTCTGATTGATATGGCTGCTACTTAGAAATAGAATGAGATGATTTTTCTGTATTAAAACGTGTCCCAGTGCAACATGCCTAGCTCTGCCCATTTTCCAACGGATCGAGAGATCTCACCACACCAGTTTGATGAAAACAAGCTACTACACGCACTGCTATCATGATAACTAACAGCAGCAGGGTTTTTCCTGCATAGAAAAGTCTTGGGTGGGCCACCTGAGTGTTTTTTTCAGGCCACCTATGTCCAAAAAAAAGACAGAACTAAATAACATTTTACAAATTATACTCATACAATAACAATGCCCAATGCTACCATCTAGCCACACTACACAAACAGTACATTTCTCCTTCTCATTCAGGCATTGTGGACAAACTGAGCAATCTAAAATACGCCCTGTCTGAAACAGAATTCAAGCCTCTGCTTGTCCCCTAACCAGAATACTTCAGGGTTATCATCACCATTTTTACAAAACACAACATGTCTTAGATCGACATACAGAGGACAATAAAACACTACATGGATTTCGTTTTCGCCAAGATCACACAGCAGACACATTGTCTCCTCTTCAGGCACTCTGTTAAATCTACCCGTCTATATAGCCAGAGGGAGGGTGCCGGATTTTCGTTAGGTTCAGGCAGACATAATGGTGTACATAAAGTGTACCTTCTAAGTTTAGGTTTGCACCAAACATTAACTGGCCATTGTTCCTAGTGAATCACATAGTAATTTGTTCCTGAGTATATCACAAAAAAATAGATAACAATTCTCTAGCCCACAGAAAGTTATGAGTAAGGTCCCAGTCTAACACTTTTTTAGTGATTCTGTGTTCTGGCATATTTATCAGTCTTTTTCCATAGATGTTCCATGGTACACATGGTTCCCAACCCCAGTCAGTTTGTACACTCCAAGAAACAGAATGCTCTGTTTTGAACATTGTTACAGTTAGTAAGCACATTGGATCCCACATCCCAGCAGCATAGTCCATCACTGGACACCCACAACATGTATACAGCTGAAAGTAAGCAAGATCCTTACATATTTTCATTTTGTTTAAACACCAACCCCAAGGCTCTAACTGCAGATTCTGCCAGTGATCTAATGCCGTCTTCAACGGTCATGTGATCATCCAGTGTGAAACCAAGGTAATTATAGAGCCCAGTGTAGAATAATGGGGTTGTGCCAAAACAAAGGTCGTGTCCACTTCTCTGCACGACCTTCTTTCTGAAATGAACAATCTGGGTCTTCTCTTGATTCATCGCTAGTGTCGCTTTAGTACTACATAAATTAACAATATTCTACATATTCTGGAAGCAAGGAGAACTATGACATCAGTATACAACAAGATGCCCAGGAATATATCCGCAATTTCAACACCAAGTTTAGCATTTTTTATTTGTAGGGCTAAATCATTAGCATATAGTGCAAATAAAGTGGGCGAGATTGTGTCTCCCTGCTTTACACCGTAAAGGGGTTGGAAACAAGCCAGTCCTGAGGATACTGACCTAAATACAGGCAACTGGAGTCAGATAAAGAGCTTTGATGGCATCAAAGAATAATCCATCAATTCCTATTTTAATTTGTCTAAAAGCAAGGTCTCTCTTCACCCAATAAAAAGCCTTCTGAAAATCAATAAAACAGGAAGTCTTAGTTCAGAAGTTGGTTCTCTCTCGAATTCTAGACAGTATAGATCAGTGGAGGCTGCGGAGGGGAGGACGGCTCATAATAAGGTCTGGAACAGATCTAATGGAATGGCATCGAGCACATGGAAATCATGTGTTTGATGTATTTCATACCATTCCACTTATTCCGCGCTAACCATTATGAGCCAGTCCTCCCAAATTAATGGGCCACCAACCTCCTGTGGTATAGATATGTTCTATACATGCTCTGGCTTTCCTAAAGCCATTCTGTTCATCAGAAAGCTGGCCAGGCAGTTCTAGATAGTGAGATAGCCTATTATTTAGAATGCAAGAATCAGTGGTGTAAAGTTCTTAAGTAAAAATACTTTAAAGTACTAATTAAGTATTTTGGACTATCTGTGTTTTACTTTATTATTTCCATTTTTTTTACAACTTTTACTTTACTACATTCCTAAGAAAATAATGTACTTCTCCATATATTTTCCCTGACACCCAAAAGTACGTGTTATATTTTGAATGCTTAGCAGGACAGGAACATTTTCAAATTCACGCACTTATCAAGAGAACTTCCCTGGTCATCTACACCTGCATTGCTTGCTGTTTGGGGTTTTAGGCTGGGTTTCTGTACAGCACTTTGTGATATCAGCTGATGTAAGAAGGGCTCTATAAATACATTTGATTTGATCTCTACTGCCTCTGATCTGATGGACTCACAAAACACACATACAAAGAAATAGATGATGAACTGCAATACTGGAGAGATGAGAGTTGCAACTCAATATTAGAAAGGTGTCCTTAATGTTTTGTACACTCAGTGTATATCATTAGGCCTACTTCAAAAAAATGGTGGATATACCGATCCAGGGCTCCCGAGTGGCACAGCGGTCTAAGGCATTGCATCGCAGTGCTAGAGGTGTCACTACAGACCCTGGTTCAAAATCCAGGCTGTATCACAACTGGTCGTGATTGGGAGTCCCATTGGGTGGTGCACATAGTTAGGGTTTGGCCGTGGTAGGCCGTCATTGTAAATAAGAATTTGTTCTTAACTGACTTGCCTAGTTAAATAGAAATATCCCCTTGAATCACTATATGGTATTTGCAGTACAATATGGGCTGTAAACTATGACCATTTATGGTAATACGGGTGCTTAATTTGTAAATCGGGAGGTGCCGGAACATAAAGTGAGCACTGGAGTCGGGTGACCTGGGGAGGTTCTGAAGTACCGGAACGCATACAAAAAAAGTCCTTTATAATAAAGCATTGTATGCATATATTTGCTAGTGGCATAGAGCAGTAGAGTAGAGGCACTTACACAAGTTGCAAACATGGAGAACATTTTTAGTAGCATAATGTCCGGGAAAATGTTGGCCTTTTATAAATGCATTTCATGCAATTCTCCTTCATTTTACATGACTAGAGACTTTGGCAGAATATTTTTTAATACCACACACATGATCGAAATGGCAGGTTACTTTAACACTGACAAACTGAGAATCTGAGATCAATAAAAACGACTTTGTGTTGAATCCATTAATAGCCCAGGCCTGTGTGTGTGGAGACACATGTTGAAGGCTACAATACGAGGAGGAAATTATAGTCCTAAAAATGCTTTCCAGTTTCCCTAACTCACCCAATAACGCGCAGCTCACTTGCTGGTGATGGCCGACGCGGGCATGCCAAAAGCCTACCTCTCACGCTCTCTCCCTCTGGATTTGAAATATTGTGAACGGCCTGTTTTGTCTGCATGCTGCTTTTTTTCCACAGACATATTTGCTGCTTGTTCCCAACTGTAAGCTATTCCTTGTTCTATTCCTTGTTCCTTGCTATTTCTTATTCCGTGTTATTGGGCTACAGTCCACAGATAGGCTATAAAAAGGCTATAAAAAAGCTATTGATCCTCTGTTGCTAAATTATAGGCCTTCTCATGGTGTAGTCGGGTATTCTGAATTATTTAATTTATTTCTGAACAGACAGCAGTAATTCTATAACTTTGGCAAATGTATTTACATTTATCAGGGGTGCTGCAGTTCATTCAAAACCCTTCGCGGGGCTATGATTCGGGGCAGCAGGTAGCCTAATGGTGAGAGCATTAAGCCAGTAACCGAAAGATTGCTGTGATCGAATCCCTGAGCTGACATGGTAAAAACCTGTCATTCTGCCCCTGAACAAGGCCGTTAACCCACTGTTCATCCGTAGGCTGTCATTGTAAATAAGAATTTGTTCTCAGTTGACTTGCCTAGTTAAATAAAGGATAAATGAAAAATTCTATAAGGAAATACATTTTGAATTGCAACACTGGAGAGATGAGAGTTGCAGGCTCATGTCTATCAGAGCAGAGAGGGATCATGGAAAGCGAATATCCTAGTTATGAGAGATACTGGCGTGCTTCTCACACAGCCACCGCCAAGTGTTGGTCTCAAACATAGGTTACAATGGACTAAGGATGTGGCAAATCATAAACCCGGACCAACCCAAATCAACTCTTAGAATATTTGCCCCGGGCTGAAAATCAACTTTTTCACAATACGTTTTTGTTGGTTGCGGCAGGAGAATTAATGATGAGGCAACTCGAATGAACTTTGATCAATTCCGAGGAATGTTAAAATAAGTGTTCATGCCACAAGAGGTACCGGGTCTGGCCAATTATGTTCCGGGACAACACAGTCCAAAACGGAGAGGATCCGGTCCAAATTAAGCACTGGGTAATGGCGTTTGAATATTGCAGATTGTACCTTTAATCGTGTTTTGTCCTCTCTCCACCCGAGCAGACAGTTGAGTCTAGCAGGTTGCATTCCCATGTGGATCAATAGGCACTTCTTGAACAAGTGGAGTATAACCAAGCCATCTGCGTTGTTAGGGGTAGGCTTCCCGGGGTGCAGCCCTGAATGTGTTTGGTCTAATAATTGGGCGAAAAGATTTCCTGCGGGGGGGCTTTAGGACCATGCGGACTAAGGATGTGGCATCGCGCTTGCTGCAGAGAGTGTGAGAGAGTTTTGTTCTTCTGCCCAGGGTTTTTCTGGATCATAATTTAGGTGGTGGGCATGGCAGGGGTGTGGTCATGAACGTGGCCAATGGTGCAGTCGCCAACATAAAATGTCTTATTGGTCACAGTGACAAAATGTAGCTGTTGTAAAGATAATTTCCTGCTATACTACACATTTTCTCATGGCTTATGCTATCTGAGTGACTCAAACATTATATCAAAATCAATGGGAACCATGCCATAACAAATATACTCCTTAATGCATAATTTGGAGAATTTTAGATTCTCCCTTACTGTTTAGCTTTTATTTTGGTGATTGTTAGTTCTCAAAGATGATCTTATTTTAAAATATAGGTCCATTAACTTTTGAGCTTACTTGGATTTTAGTCATTTCATTTTAAAATGAAAGTAATAATATACTGTACAATATGTGTCTCCAAACACCTAGGCTTAGGCTATTGATGGATTCAAGACAAAGTCGGTTTTCTGCCTGAGTGTGGCGATGTTTACAGCTATTTTCTGGAGTATCTTGAGACCAGAACAAAACTACTTATTTTACTCAACTATAGATTTAATGAAATGGTATTTCTTTGAAAAGATGGACCTGGCTGACATGAAAAACACATTAGGGGAAAGGATCAACAGATACAGAGGCTGATTATCTTTCTGCACATCTCTTTATTTACAATGCTGGCTGTCATGGTTAACACAAACGCAGGACGTTGAATGCTACCTGAATTGACTCAGAAAAGTAACATAAATAGGCCTACAGTATCACAGCGAGGTCAAACAGTTGTGTGTGTCAGATTATCCAGTGTCCACAGCAACATAATTGATTATTCTCTACTGTGATGTGTACTGTGGTTTTAGCCATGCTCTCACTAACCCTCATCTTTTCTCTTTCTCCCCTTATGGAGACTCTTGGACCGCAACTGAGGACACACTGGCCTGATTCTTAGACGTGCCTGGGCCAATATCACCTGGCCCCTTCTACCTGCCTGTTGGTGTCCTGATTCCTAGACGTGCCTGGCCCAATCCCACCTGGCCCCCTTCTACCTGCCTGTTGGTGTCCTGATTCCTAGACGTGCCTGGCCCAATCCCACCTGGCCCCCTTCTACCTGCCTGTTGGTGTCCTGATTCCTAGACGTGCCTGGCCCAATCCTACCTGGCCCCCTTCTACCTGCCTGTTGGTGTCCTGATTCCTAGACGTGCCTGGCCCAATCCCTCCTGGCCCCCTTCTACCTGCCTGTTGATGTCCTGATTCCTAGACGTGCCTGGCCCAATCCTACCTGGCCCCCTTCTACCTGCCTGTTGGTGTCCTGATTCCTAGACGTGCCTGGGCCAATCCCTCCTGGCCCCCTTCTACCTGCCTGTTGGTGTCCTGATTCCTAGACGTGCCTGGGCCAATCCGTCCTGGCCCCCTTCTACCTGCCTGTTGGTGTCCTGATTCCTAGACGTGCCTGGGCCAATCCCACCTGGCCCCCTTCTACCTGCCTGTTGGTGTCCTGATTCCTAGACGTGCCTGGGCCAATCCCTCCTGGCCCCCTTCTACCTGCCTGTTGGTGTCCTGATTCCTAGACGTGCCTGGGCCAATCCCTCCTGGCCCCCTTCTACCTGCTTGTTGCTGCCTCCACTGGTTCTTTCTCCCCCTCAAGTCAAATGAACTCCCTCATCTTTCCTCTGTCTCCTCTTCCAGAGGGCCTGAGGCTCTAGGATCGCAACTGAGGCTTGACACCTGGACATGTTGTTTTGTTGTTCCATGATACATGGCGTAGATGTGTCTATACTCTGGGGCGACGTTACTCTTAAGATGGCTGTTTTTACATCTGTTGGACAATTGCTGAAATATACGATATTGCATTCGTAGGTAGGATACACTATTCACAATTGTAGGCAAATGATTTACATGTTTTTTGAGTGTGTTTGTCTGATTTTGTAGAATTCATCACCAAATGGAATCACTGCTCTACTGTGAAGTTGTCACGTACCATCCCATACCATCGCAGGTAATGACAAGAAAAATGGTTTGCAATGTATTTCAACAGTCTTTCATACTTACAAGTTCTCTCCAGTTATCTCCATGACCTTTCACTATCTTTGGGTCGTAGACACAGTCTTCCTCTTCCATGCCAACCTCAGGTGGTACCCAGCCAGTGTCATAGCCATGCACATGTAGTAGAGTTAAAATGGTTATTCCAGCAAACTTCAAATTATTAGAATAGTACACAACGCAGAACAGAACAATCAGGTTGAGGGTCAGTGGCCAAAGCCCGCGAACAGGAATATTCCAAGTTCAGACAGAAGGGGGGAGTCAGATGGCCAGGAACTTTACTTTTGGTTTCTAATTTTAATTGTTGCGCTACTGGTGATGCCTGTTGATGTTAGGTAGGCAGCTACAGTAGCTGAATGATGTTAACATCTTCAGGTTTTGTTTCATTAAATGTATTTTATTTTATCTGGGTGCTTACGTCACCTACTAACACCCTGGTACTACCCTTAGCTCCCGCTCTCCTCAGTCTGAGAAAACACTGAGAGAGAAAGAACAACTTTTCAGGCGTTGCATTGGAGACTGATGTGTTCCTGTCCTGTCTTTTCATAATACTATTGCAGCAGATCAACATAAAAGCCTTAAAGACAGCCGTGGTGTCGCTCTTCAATTCTGGGTTCTCCTGTGGTGCATAAGAAACCCGATACACACAGTGTGCCAGGTCTTCTGCTTGGGGTGGTTCTTCTCCTCTATGATAATAACCTTCCCCACATCCACTCTGACTTGAAGTACTCTTTTCTCCCAGTAGGGGACACCAGGAGGGTTTTCAATGGCTTTTAGAATGTCCCAACTAACGTAGACACCAGTTCCCAGAACACTTTAGTCTGCACTTGGTGTGAAACCATTGTTCTTAATCAACTCTGTTGTGGTGACGTGGAACATCACAAATTCTGTCTGATCTTCAGGAAGTGTGTTGCTGTCTAGAAAGTTGATGTAGTGTGGGGAGTTAGCAACAAGCTAGTAACCAAACTGCAACTGAATACACCTCTGCTGAGATGAGCTGTAATATAAGTCAATACAATGCACAATTACACATTGTAATATTAAATAGTCCTTTGGCTAAAACTGTTACACCAAATAGTGATATTTATACAATAACAATATGCCGAATCACTATTGTTACAGTAATATTACAAGTGTTGTAACATTATCATGCTTAACATATAAATGTACTTTGTAAACAGGGATTGTTTGATATATCTAAGTTAAGTGTCCAATAACAAGACTGTTTAATAAAGACTGTTGTTTATTATACTGTGTATGCTTAGGAAACAGTACTTCTTACTGATCTCGCTACTGTGCTTTCCACTAGTTGCCACAGCCACAAATGCATGAAAAGAAAAATGAGCTTTTTGGTCTTCATTTAAGGTTATGGTTAGTCACAAGGGTTAACAGTGAGGTTACGGCTAGGGTTAAGGTTAGGGTTAGGTTTAGAACCACACTTTAATAAGAAATAGGCGAGGTTGAAGACTTTGCTGCTGAGGTAACTAGTGACGACTCACTACGGTGCTTAGGTTTCATTTCTAGGTTTCCACTCGTCACTAGACATAGAGATGGATAGAGGGCACAATTGCCACAAATAACTATTTCTCTATGTCTCTAGAGAGCACAGCAGTCCATCAGAATGTAGAACCATGATACCTCTATGTAAGTGAAAAGCAACCATCCCACACAGATAGTAGAGGTAGTGTAATAAATACATAACCATACACCTATAGTATTAAAATATTTAAGTAGCATGCCACAAACCTGACATTGAAAGCTGCTGACACCTTTTGCAAACAGTAGTGAGCATTCAGCTGCCTCCAGCGTCAAACTGGAAGACACCTTATAAACCTATGACAGACACACAACATTGACTAAATATTGCCAATGTTTCCGCAGTAAAGATGCTACAGATGAAATGAACACACTCAAACAATTGGTGACTTTTAGAGGTTTATTTGAGATTTATTATAGGAAGACAATTATGATCATTGATACAGGCCTTGTTTACGTCAAGTGAATATCATTGAATCGTTTTAAAAAATGTGATAAGGTTATATTAATTGCATATACAGTAGGAATATTGCCAATAATCAGTAAGCCTTTGGCAAAATATAGCTTCTTCCTATGCAATATTGAATGTGTAGCTATAGCAGCATGCTACATCCTCTTATCTCGATGAACATGAAGTGTAATGCTCCTTGAATACACCTTCAAGACTCAACCTCCAGTGACGGGTTTAACCTGAGGATAGAGAAACAAATACAACATGTTAGAACCTGCAAGTAGTGGAGTACATATTTCAAGTGCAAGCCTTCTAGGAAAATGAAAACTTCCATCTAGTGATTGGTGAGAGGAGTTCAATATTACATACTTTTTCAAGATGGCCACTTTCAGCAATGCCATGACTTTGATTCTCTTTGGGTCGTAGACACAGTTCTCCTGTTGGTTGCTCGGCACCATGTCAACACCAGGTGGAACCCAGGCAGTGTCATACCCATGTGTGTGCCAGTCGTATTGCCTGTCATGACCCTGCACATCAATGATCTTAACCTTGCCAACATCTACCTTTACTTTCAGAACCATCCTGTCTGAGTCATCGGCACCAATGGGGTATTTAATGGCTTTTCTGATGTCTCGACTGACATAGACACCCGCACCAAGCATACCATCTGTGGATGGTGTGAATCCATTTCTCTGTATTTCTACTGCAGCCTGTTTTGATGTTCCATGATACATCACGTAGACGTGGCTGTCCTCAGGGGTGACTCCACTCTGAAGATGACGGTGTCTAGATCTGTAAGACAGGGAGACAGTTTTTGCAGAAATGTGATAAAAAGTACAACCTTCTACAGTTGCAGTATTTTAAATTTGTGGCAAAATATCTGAAACGAATTTGTAAGCCCTCCACAAATAGACTATAAAACAATGCCGTTGGAAAGCTCAAAACACAATTGACTGCTGTGAAGTTCAATTGTTCATGACAGGTAAAACCAAGAGAAAGTTAGCAGTGCTTTACAACAGTTTATTTTATACTTACATGTTGTTTTCTTTCACTTTCATGACCTGCATGACTTTGATTCTCTTTGGGTCGTAGACACAGTTCCCCTGTTGGTTGCTCAGCACCATACTGACCCCTGGGGGAACCCAGGCGGTGTCATATCCATGCTCCGTATGCCAGGTCTCCTGCATGGGGTGGTTCTGCTGGTCTATGATCTTAACCTTCCCTACATCCACTCTGACTTTTAGGACTCTTCTCTTATTGTTGGAAACACCAAGGGGGTATTTAATTGCTTTCCCGATGTCTCGACTGACATACACACCAAGCCCAAGTTCTTCTCTTGATGGTGTGAAACCATTCTTCTTTATCAACTCTGTAGCCTCTTTTGTGGTGCCGTGGAACATCACATATTCTCTGTGATCCTCTGGATGCTCATTGGTCTCAAGAATGTTCTCTAAATAGTATGGTGAATTTGTTTTGTTTTTCTGCTTGGTGTACCCCTTCAAAGCCATGGTAATCAAACTGCAGCTGAATACACCTCTGAAAAATGAGCTGTAATCCCAAAAACTATTTTTAAGGCCTAGCCATTTTGCAAATTATTTAGGCTGGAACCGTTAAAGCAAATTGGAATGTTTAAAGAACTATTCAACGTATCCAGAATCAGTGTTACAATAGTATTAGAATAGCATTATAACAACCTCAAGTAAAGACTGGTAAACAAAACAGTATTTGACAATAATAATAAGACAGCTAGCTTGTCTAATGTTTCAAATAACATTATTCTCACCCGCTATACTAACAGACGAATGCAGGATTATACCGTATGTGAGGGTTTCCTTCCACTCAAGTTTCATTTCCTGGTTCTTGAGAAAAACGTTTGGTTTTCTGTTTCTTGGTAAGTAAAAACCACGCCCACTCACGTTAGAATCTAGTCTAATGGTTACATGATCATAAACATATGTGAGACGTCATGCCGTATTAAGACCTCTGGAGCGATTTAAAATTGCAATGCGGACACCTTCGACAAAGACATTGACGTTTTTAGTCTTTATACAGTACCAGTCAAAAGTTTGGACACACCTAGTAATTCAAGGGTTTTTCTTTATTTTTACTATTTTCTACATTGTAAAAAAGTAGCGAAGACATCAAACTATTAAATAACACATGGAATCATGTAGTAACCAAAGAAGTGTTAAACAAATCAAAATATATGTTATGTTTGAGATTCTTCAAAGTAGCCACCCTTTGCCTTGTATATCAGACTAGGTACAGAATCAGTAACGAGTTGTGTCAATATAAACAGTGATCATCACACAACTGCTGTCTGCGACTAACAGGAAGACACCGTTGATACGTCTAAGGAAGACACAACATTGACCAATACTATCAATATATTTCTGCACCACAGATGCTGTAGATGAATAAAACCTGATTGGATTTTGTGGAGGTAAAACACTCAAACAGTATCAGGAACTTCTACAGTTGATTTGAAATGTATTATAGGAAGAAAACCCTTCTTTAAACAACGTATGATCATTGATACACATTCATTATCAAGTAAATATGATTGATTATATTTCTAAAATATATGATACGGTTATATGATTGATTGCACATAAATTCCCATATCAAATCCTCAGCCTATTGTGAGCCTATTTAGCTCCTTCTTACTGTGGACTGTTGCTGCATCATGCTGGACTGATGAAATGTGATCATATTACTCCAGTGCTAGCCTCCCTACACTGGCTTCCTGTTAAGGCAAGGGCTGATTTCAAGGTTTTACTGCTAACCTACAAAGCATTACATGGGCTTGCTCCTACCTATCTTTCCGATTTGGTCCTGCCGTACATACCTACACGTACGCTACGGTCACAAGACGCGGGCCTCCTAATTGTTCCTAGAATTTCTAAGCAAACAGCTGGAGGCAGGGCTTTCTCCTATAGAGCTCCATTTTTATGGAATAGTCTGCCTACCCATGTGAGAGACGCAGACTCAGTCTCAACCTTTAAGTCTTTACTGAAGACTTATCTCTTCAGTAGGTCCTATGATTAAGTGTAGTCTGGCCCAGGGGTGTGAAGGTGAACGGAAAGGCTGGAGCAACGAACCGCCCTTGCTGTCTCTGCCTGGCCGGTTTCCCATCTTTCCACTGGGATTCTCTGCCTCTACCCCTATTACGGGGGCTGAGTCACTGGCTTGCTGGTGTTCTTCCATGCCGTCCCTGGGAGGGGTGCGTCACTTGAGTGGGTTGAGTCACTGACGTGGTCTTCCTGTCTGGGTTGGCGCCCCCCCCTTGGGCTGTGCCGTGGCGGAGATCTTTGTGGGCTATACTCGGCCTTGTCCCGGGATGGTATGTTGGTGGTTGGAGATATCCCTCCAGTGGTGTGGAGGCTGTGCTTTGGCAAAGTGGGTGGGGTTATATCCTACCTGTTTGGCCCTGTCCGGGGGTTTCATCGGATGGGGCCACAGTGTCTCCTGACCCCTCCTGTCTCAGCCTCCAGTATTTATGCTGCAGTAGTTTATGTGTCGGGGGGCTAGGGTCAGTCTGTCACATCTGGAGTATTTCTCTTGTCTTTTCCGGTGTCCTGTGTGAATTTAAATATGCTCTCTCTAATTCTCTCTTTCTCTTTCTTTCTCTCTCTCGGAGGACCTGAGCCCTAGGACCATGCCTCAGGACTACCTGGCTTGATGACTCCTTGCTGTCCCCAGTTCACCTGGCCATGCTGCTGCTCCAGTTCCAACTGTTCTGCCTGCAGCTATGGAACCCTGACCTGTTCACTGGACGTGCTACCTGTCCCAGACCTGTTGTCCCAGACCTGCTGGAACCCTGACTTATTCACCGGACGTGCTACCTGTCCCAGACCTGCTGTTTTCAACTCTCTAGAGACAGCAGGAGCGGTAGAGATACTCTCAAAGATCGGCTATGAAAAAGCCAACTGACACTTACTCTTGTGTTACTGACTTGTTGCACCCTCGACAACTACTATGATTATTATTATTTGACAATGCTGGTCATTTATGAACATTTGAACATCTAGGCCATGTGCTGTTATAATCTCCACCCGGAACAGCCAGAAGAGGACTGGCCACCCCTCATAGCCTGGTTCCTCTCTAGGTTTCTTCCTAGGTTTTGGCCTTTCTAGGGAGTTTTTCCTAGCCACCGTGCTTCTACACCTGCATTGCTTGCTGTTTGGGGTTTTAGGCTGGGTTTCTGTAGAGCACTTTGTGATATCAGCTGATGTAAGAAGGGCTATATAAATACATTTGATTTGATTTGATTTGAACCATCCACTTCTGGTAACGAAAATCCAGTAGAAAACCCTCTTGGTGTTCCAGACAAGAGTAGCTTAAGGGACATTTCAAAGTGTTTCAACTTCATTTTCATCATCTCCAGCACCACCCCAACACCACCCCAACAACGTGTGAAAATTGCGCATTTCTATGTTTTGTAGTAAAAAAAATATATTTCCAATGACATCTTCAACCAATTAGTAGACAATTATTAGGCAACGTCTACTCATCATTTGTTAAAATCACACAATGCACACCGATGACGTCATCTTTTTACTACAAAACATAGAAACACGCCATTTTCTCATATGTTGTTGATGTTGGGGTAGTGCTGGAGATAATGAAGTTGAAACATTTTGACGTCGCCCATTAGAGTCAGAGTGGATGCAGTACCACCCCAAGAGGAGGACTGGCACCCTGAGTATGACACTGCCTGGGTTCCACCTGGTGTTGGCATGGTGACGAGCAACCAAGAGGAAGACTGTGTTTACGACCCAAAAATAATCATGAAGGGAACCGAAGAGAACTTGTAACTATGAATAATCCTGTTGAAGTGCAAAATACAGGTAACTGCCAAAATAATGGAAACAGTTGAGTAAATGAGGGGTACAAAGTATATTGAAAGCAGGTGCTTCCACACAGGTGTGGTCCCTGAGTTAATTAAGCAATTAACATCCCATCATGCTGGGCAGGCCATTATTTTGGCTACCATGGCGATGCCCCCATAGGATGATAATGCCCCCATCCACAGGGCACGAGTGGTGACGTAATGGTTTGATGAGCATGAAAACGATGTAAACCATATGCCCTGGCCGTCTCAGCCACCAGATCTCAAAACAATTGAACACTTATGGGAGAATCTGGAGCAATGCCTGAGACGGCGTTTTCCTCCGCCATCAACAAAACACCAAATTATGGAATTTTTACATTTTAGTCATTTAGCAGACGCTCTTATCCAGAGCGACTTACAGTAGTGAATACATACATTTCATTTTTTCATTTCATGCATTTTTTTTTTTTTGTACTGGCCCCCCGTGGGAATCAAACCCACAACCCTGGCGTTGCACACACCATGCTGGCGTTGCAAACACCATGCTCTACCAACTGAGCCACAGGGAAGGCATATTTCATGGAAGAATGGTTTTGCATCCCGACCAGTAGAGTTCCAGACACTTGTAGAATCTATGCCAAGGTGCACTAAAGCTGTTCTGGATCGTGGCGGCCCAACGCCTTAAGACAGTTTATGTTGCTGTTTCCTTTATTTTGGCACTTACCTGTATAATACTGCACTTAAATATATAATGCACCTTAAAATAATGTACCTACTGGACAAAATGTATAATATTAGTCAATAGGTGTCTTCTATAGACTAATAGTATCTTCGATTTAGTCGCAAATGACAGCTGTGTACTCACTGTTCAGACTGACTCAAGAACTGATCTTAGTCTGATGTATAACACTACGGACATCAATTTACTGGTCAAAGGTGTCAGCATTGCAATTTCAAAATGCTCCAGAGGTCTTGCAATAATAAGATGTATCATACATGTTTATGTACCCATTAGATTAGGCTTCCTTCTCATCTGAGTTGGCATGGTTGCTTTTCACTAGCAAATAGATATCCTGGTCATAAATATGGATGGACTTTGCTCTCTCTCTCTCTCGAATTAGAATTTGAGAGAAAGAGGGGGGAGGGGGGAGAGAGCGAGGGAGAGGAAACAGAGGAGAAACGAGAACTAAACTCTGTCATATAATCCTGAATTAGTCTGACAGGTTGGTTGAATCTGATTCCACAGCAGCAGGTAAGGATGACCAAATACTAATTTGACTTTTTAGAAAGTTGCTTATTAGCTACTTCACGAATGTTAACATCGCATTGAAACATTTAAATCACAAGCCAGAGGATATAATCCAATATATAGTATTTTCTATAAAAGTGAATGATACAACAGAGATTATCTGAATTATAATGTATTTATAACATTACAAACAAGTTTCAAGTGCTTGTAACATACCAAATATATTGTGCACTATTGAAGTATTATTCATGTGAGCCAAAGAAATATACTAAGGCAACACAGTAGTTGGCAATAGCATGTGACATTTCTGAATTAGTAGCCTGGATAAAGTCTATTTGTAGTTGACATGTTGCCCTTTGTAATTCATATTTAATTGGCAAGTATTACAATGTGCAGGCGGAGTCCCCTTTTATTACACTTCAGGTTACTTCCACATGTACAGTGCCTTCAGAAAGTATTCATACCTCTTGATTTATTCCACATTTTGTTGTGTTTCAGACTGAATTCAAAGTCAATTAAATAAATAAAAAAATCCATTTGGAATGTCAAGGCAATGGGGTGCGAATACTTATGTAAATTAGATATTTAAAATATTTTCAATAAGTTTGCTAAAATGTCTAAAAATATGTTTTCACTTTGTCATTATGGTGTATTGTGTGTGTAGATGGGTGAAAAAAAATAATATTTAATTCCTTTTGAATTCAGGATGTAACACAAGAAATGTGGAATAAGTCAAGAGGTATGAATACTTTCTGAAGGCCCTGTAGGAGATCTAAATCGTTACTACAGGATTGCAGAAGTTTGACTAATCATAAAAGCATATTTTGCCACAGGTTCTCACAGCTAGAATCATCATGTTGACTAGGGCTTGCCTGAGAAAAATGAAACCAAACTCTCCATACTTAGACAACTTTCTCGACACTGGTGAACATCCTGAGGATCAAAGAACATATGTGATGTTCCATGGCACCTCAATAGAGGCTGCAGAGATGATTAAGAAGAATGGCTTCACACCATCAAGAGCAGATATCAGCATGCTTGGTGCCGGTGTTTATGTTACACGGGACATTCAAAAAGCCTGTAATTACCCTCCTGGTGTTTCCAAGTCTAAGAGAAGAGTACTAAAAGTCAGAGTGGATGTTGGGAAGGTTAAGATCATAGACAAGCAGGATCACCCCATGCAGAAGACCTGGCATACCGAGCATGGATATGACACCGCCTGGGTTCCCCCAGGGGTCAATATGGTAGAAAGCAACCGACAGGAGAACTGTGTCTACGACCCAACGAGAATCAAAGTCATGGAGGTCATGAAAGTAAACAAAAAGACCATGTAAGTATGAAAGAGACTGTTGTAGTGCAAACCCTCTGATTGGTTTTACCTGTGATGATGCAATAGATACATTCTAGAGCTTTCTAACGGATTTGTCTTTAGAGCCTAGTTTGAGAGGTCAGATGACCAGGAATTCAAAAAAATCTAAATTTCCCCAATGGCCTAAAAATCAAGTCTCCTTTAACAAATCATTATTTTAAATAAACTATGTAAAGTATAGAAGCTAATATAATATCATATTGAAGCAAAAGCTGTTTGCCTGTCTTACAGATCTAGATACCGTCATCTTCAGAGTGGAGCCACCCCCGAGGACAGCCACGTCTATGTGATGTATCATGGAACATCAAAACAGGCTGCAGTAAAAATACAGAGAAATGGATTCCAACCTTCCAAAGATGGCATGCTTGGTGCAGGTGTCTACCTCAGTCGAGACATCCGAAAAGTCATCAAATACCCCATTGGTGCTAATGACTCAGACAGGATGGTTCTGAAAGTAAAGGTAGATGTTGGCAAGGTTAAAGTCATTAACGAACAGGGTCACGACATGCAATACAACTGGCATACTAAGCATGGGTATGACACTGCCTGGGTTCCACCTGGTGTTGACATGGTGACGAGCAAACAAGAGGAAGACTGTGTCTATGACCCAAAGAGAATTACAGTGTTGACAATGCTGAAACTGTCCACCATGCAAATGTGAGTGATATTGAGCCACAGTCAGTACCTTATCACAATGGAAGTACCCCTACAGTAGAAGGCTTGAAGGGCACTTAGTGTGAGCCCCACTATACACACATGCAGGTTTTAATTGAGACAGTTTGTATTCTATTCTCTTTACTGCAGGTTAAACCCGTCACTGTAGAACTGATGGCGTTCTGCATTCAGTGGGAGCATCCAGCATCACTTCATGGTCATCAGAAGAGGATGGTTAGAATCAGACGGTCCCACATGATACAGCTCATAGGAAGTAGAAGCTGATGATTTGACATGGCAATCTATAAGCAATCAATCATATAACCTTACATCAAATATTCATATTTACTTGATGTAAATAATGCATATGTAACAATGATCCTTGTTCCTATAATAAAATCTCAAATAAACAAGTTTCACACATTGTTTGTTGTGTTTTCCCCCCTCCAAATTCCAATCAGTTAATCCGTTGAAGTATCTGTGCTGCGGAAATATAGGAACTAATTTAGTCAATGTTGTGTGTCTTCCATAGACTTCCATAGACAGGTGGCAGCTGAGTTCTCACTGTTGGCGGAAGGTGTCAGCCATTTTGAAATAATCAGATTGGGATACCATATATGTTTATGGTTCTGTATTTATTAGACTACCTCTACTATCTGAGTGGGTGTTGTTGCTTTCCGCTTACATAGAGGGATCATGGTTCTACATTCTGAGGGACTACTATGCTCTAGGTCAGCGATCATCAACTAGATTCAGCCGCAGGGCCATTTCTTTTCTTGAACGGATGGTCAGGGGGCCGGAACATAATTACAAATCATTTGTAGACTGCAAATTGACCGCAAGAAGCCCAAACATATATAATATTAGACTAAAACATCATAATTTCAAACCTATATTGTGCGTGGGAATACTTTGGAACAGATTTCCCAAATGAAAATCACTTGGAGCTGATTTGTTGGTGTTTGTACAGTCTTTTATGTCCAACCATTTAACTGGGCCACCAGTTGGAGATCCCTGCTCTATGTGCCTTATCCAACTCTATAGAGACAAGAGTTGGAACCAGGAAATGAAATCAGTAAAGCACTCTGTATGAAGCACTACTGTAGGTTTCCTAAGAATACAGTATAATAATCCTGCATTTGTCAAGCAATAGCAGGCAAGAACAATCTACTGTAATTCTAGACAAATTAACTGTCTTGTTATTTACCATTTCACTGATATATATCAAACATTATTACGGCAACAATAGTGATTTAGCATATTGTTATTGTATAAACATCACTATTTGGTGTAACAGTTTCAGTTAAATTACTTTTTAATATGGCTTGCTATTACAATGTGTAATTGTGCATGATATTGACTTATATTACAGCTCATCTCAGCAGAGGTGTATTCAGCTGCAGTTTGGTTACTAGCTTGTTGCTAACTCCCCACACTACATCAACTTTCTAGACAGCAACACTTCCTGAAGATCAGACAGAATATGTGATGTTCCACGTCACCACAACAGAGTTAATTAAGAACAATGTTTTCACACCAAGTGCAGACTAAAGTGTTCTGGGAACTGGTGTCTACGTTAGTTGGGACATTCTAAAAGCCATTGAAAACCCTCCCGGTGTCCCCTACTGGGAGAAAAGAGTACTTTAAGTCAGAGTGGATGTGGGGAAGGTTATTATCATAGAGGAGAAGAACCACCCCAAGCAGAAGACCTGGCACACTGTGCATGGCTATGACACTGGCTGGGTACCACCTGAGGTTGGCATGGAAGAGGAGGACTGTCTTGGAAGCAGCTAAAGGGGATCCGCAATAAATACAAATACAAGAATAATGTACACCTAAACTGCATCATACTGATTTTGCCATTCTCTTCTCATGAACATGAAGTTGAAGTGATGCTTTATGCTTCCTAAATACAGAAGGCCTTTAATTTAGTGACAGGTTTTTAACCGGGGGAAAGAGAAACAAATACAAAATGTATATCAAAACTTTCATGTATTGTAGTGGTGCTGACAATGTATCAAGAGCTCTTTCACACTGCTGCTTGAAATTCAATGGCGCTTTAATCTTCAGTAGTTGTGACGAGTGACTCCTTCTCGCTTACGTTTTTAACCGCCTAGTGCGGGGGTCGGCAACCCGCGGCTCTAGAGCCGCATGCGGCTCTTTAGCGCCGCCCTAGTGGCTCCCTGGAGCTTTTTCAAAAATATGAAAATGGAAAAAGATGGTGTGAATATATTTTTTGTTTTAATGTAATTTATTATCCAATGCTGTAAAAATGTGTATAATAAATATTTAATTTCAACATTTCTGTCAACGAAGATGTACGTCATAGCCTGCGACACACGTTTCTTTCAGCTCGGCGTAGTGCCAGACAGGTGGCTGTTGCAAACAAACCGGCGGGTGTGTCATGGGCCATGGATCCCAAAGGGAAAAAGAGAAAGATAGCTGAGGAGAACAGAGGATTCCACAATTCTTGGCCCGAATCATTTGCTTTCATTGCCAATGCGGAAGGATTGCCTGCATGTTTGCTTTGTAATGAGAAGTTGTCAAATAACAAAAAGAGTAACGTGGAAAGACAGTTCCATTCTTCCTGACAGTTATAGGAACATGAAGAAATATGCATTTGGAGTATTATCCATCTTTGGATCAACATACCTGTGCGAGCAGATATTCTCAAACATGAACTACATAAAATCCAAATACCGCACCCGCCTCACAGATGAGAGCTTGCAGTCCTGCGTGAAGATTAAAGTTACATTTTACAGGCCCGATGTTGAGAAGCTGTCCAGTGATGTCCGAAAACAGAAGTCACATTAAACGGGTAAGAACACAATCCTGTCATAGGCACATATTTAGTAACAAAGTGGCTGTTTTTATAAAGTGATTTCTGATTTTTGTCAGTATATATTTGGAATGACACAGGGATATTATTGTGTTTTGTTGCTCAGGTCCGAGGATGGCTGCATTGTATTGTGCGTGTCAAAAGAGAAGAGGATAATGCACAGAAATCGAACTTAAACTGTATTATTTTAATTTTATACACTTTACCTTTTCAAAAGGCTGCTGTTTTATTGCACTCGGTCTGTTGCCCAGATAAGGGGGAAAAGAGAAGAGGATTGTATCGTATTATTGAGGATTGAAAAGGACTGCATTTTATTTCCATGGGGAGGTCTGAAATTACAGGAGGCCTATTATGCACGTTGCACATTTTGTTGTTGTTTTTTCGAATCCTAAAATAAAAATGACATCAAAAATCTGATTTATGTATTGTATTTCTATAATTTCATCAATGCAACGAAACATAATACATTAATATTATAATGGTAGTTAAACTTAAAGCACCATCGTACAGCAGAGTAGTCACGGGGTGCGTCATTCTCTCCAGGATGCGCTGCAGGTAAAATAAACGTTTAATCATGAATGCTCATTATGTATTTGTAGCCTAATTATCATTTTGATAGTAGGCTAATATAGACACTTACAGCATGTGTTGCCTTCATTATAAGGCTTATATAAGGCTTTTCATTTTTTGCGGCTCCAGACAGATTTTTTATTTTTTTTGGTCCAATATGGCTCATTCAACATTTTGGGTTGCCGACCCATGGGTTAGTCCCTGACCGTTTTTTCCCCCGTTTGGTTCTTAATGAATACAACCCAGTTTAGATCCGGGAATGTGAGCGAACGGCCGAGTGAGCGTCTAGCATCGATTTCATGAGCTGGTCAAAACAAATCTCCATAGACAGTATATTAGGCCTACCCAGATATCCTGAAAGTGAATTCTGAGCAGAATATTGCATTTAAATTGGACAATTATGTAATTACATAATAACATTAATATGTGGCCTAAGACAACACATAGTTCTATGTGTAGGGTACCTGTCATAAGTATTCAGAAAAATGCATCCTTCCTCCTCTATGACAGATCCAGCCTCTCCAACCTAGTGTGTGTGTGTGTGTGTGTTGGGTACAGCAGAAGAAACATTTCCACCTTGTGTGGATAATAAAGTATTTTTCTTCTCCTATACAAGTTCAACATAAGAATTCTTCAGTACAGATTCCACCAGACCAGTCATGTCTGATCAGTGTATTAAAGGATAGATAGCCTACCTACCCTTGCCTGGCTACCTACGGTATTCACATCTCTCTGACCAACTGACATTTCTTCTCCACGATGAGTATGGATTTGCCACCCTCCCTGGTGATTTCTAGAACGTGAACTCATTCTGACTGTTCTGGTTCCAGAAACCGATGGGTTGGGCCAGAACCAGCCTACAAATGGACAGTATCAAACCACAGTTAGATTACCCTAAATTTGACTGGTCCCCCAGGGAGACATGCTGACGTCATGGTAACACTCCCCTTCTCCCCTCTTTCCTCTCATCTTCTCATCCCTTTCTCTCTTCACCTCTCTCCTCCCTCCCTCCTCTCTCCTTTCTTCTCTGTTTCATTTGTTTTCAAAACCAAAGTGCCCAATTGCAAGGACCCGTCCAGAAACAACCCCTAGCCTAGCTCCTAGACACCAGTGTAGATCTAAGAGCATTGTACAGGTGTTAGAGATATCTTGCTAACACTTATCCAATCCCTTTAGATCTACACTAGTGTCTAAAATGATGTCTGGCCCGGTGGGGGAGAAGTGAAGGTGTACGTCCCAAATAGCACCTTATTCCCTGCATAGGGCTCTGGTAAAAGGTAGTGCACTGGAAAGGGAATAGGGCAGCTTTTGGGACTCATTCCAAGGGGTTGTGGTTAGAAATTGTTTTAGACTGGGTTCCACATGGTGCCTTCCTCTAAGACGATTTGTCACAAAACGAGGCGTCTGAAAATTTAAACTGAAAATAAAGATGTCAACGAAAACCCAACTTAACAGAAATCCCCACTACAAACATTTTGAAAAATTAACCAGGGTTGTTTTTTCTTCTCCTCATTCCTCCTTTTCTATATAACATGTCAGATTGTGTATTCCAAATGGCACCCTATTCCCTTTAGAGTGCACTACTTTTGACCAGGGCCCTATGGTGGGTTGGACACCCCTGCGATCCACATAGGGAGAACCCACATGCCGTTTTCTTGTCTTCTGGGGTATGAGAGCCAGAGCTGCTGCTCTCCTATAGGCCCTGGTTTAAAGTAGTGCAGCCCTGGTCCTGGAGAGCCACAGGCATGTTTTTGATTTAACCGACCTGGAGAGCCACAGGCATGTTTTTGATTTAACCGACCTGGAGAGCCACAGGCATGTTTTTGATTTAACCGACCTGGAGAGCCACAGGCATGTTTTTGATTTAACCGACCTGGAGAGCCACAGGCATGTTTTTGATTTAACCGACCTGGCAGACCAGGTGTGTTGAATTTAGGCAATCACTGAATTGATCAATTAGCTCAGTTGGTCAGGTGTGGTGCCTAGTTGTAACAAAATCCTGCAGTACCTGAGGCAGTCCAGGAACAGGGTTGCCTACCTTGACATAGGGAATATAGTGCCATTTCGGACGCACTTGAAGGTGCTTCGACAACAATGTTTAAAAAATATATTTCTTCAATATGATGCTTTTATAAATATTTCTGATGGATATTTCCCATAATACTATTACTGATATTATTATGATGATGATCACACAGGCAGATCTTGGCCCTATTTATACCTGGTGTTACCTGTGTCCTGATCTTGTCCATATTCAATGCGTGCCTAACTACCTCCAGAGGTGGGCAAGAAGATCTGATCACAATCACATCACGATGCGTGAATCATCTACACCTGTCTGAAAAAGTGCGCACAGCCAGAATGTGGACAAGATTAGGACAAAGGACTCATGTTAGAACCAGGTATAAACGGGGCTCATGACACTGGTTGAAGAGAACAGGAAGGACAGACAGTGTAACCAATGTACAATATCATTTTCAACAAACGCAAACAAACATCTTAGTGGTCCACATATATTATGGTTATAACTCATGATATCCCCCGCCCCCCCATGCATACCTACTAATGTTGTAGTCTTGAGTTCTTATATATTAATGACATAAATGCTACATTCTCTTAGTTCTAATTCAATGATATAATGGCAAACAAACATATGTCACGGGGCTGCATGCCAAATAGCACCCTATTCCCTTTATAGTGCACTACTTTTGACCAGGGCCAAAAAGCACCCTCTAGCGAAGTGGAGCGTTTCTTTACAGTTAAATTAGGGTTGCAAAATTCTGCTAACAAACATTTTTGTCAAGTAATTTAGCCTGATTAATGACTGATCAGGCTACATGCATTGGATTCCCAAGCATCTGCAGAGCCACAGTATTGGCTGCTGTCAGCCCTCCTCTCTGGTTGTGACTGGACGGAGTACAGCTACGACCGGATGTTACTTTTCGTTACAGGTTAGGAGAGCAATGTAACTAACCCTAACCTTAACCTCAGTCTCCTAACCTTCTACGTTGATTTTCCTAACCTGCTACGTTGATTCTCCTAACCTGCTACGAAAAATACACTTCTGACTAGGTGGAGTACACAGCTGTATTCCACCTAGTCAGAACCCTCCTCTCTGGTCGTCACTCGTTACCACAGTTACAAAGTCATAATTATGGCTAAACAATGTGTGCCTGTTGGGAATGTCCTGAATTGTAGTGGCTGTGTATTATAACTTGAAGGGTAGATAAACATGATATTGCTTCCCATCAGTGATTGTGGAGATGAAAACTAGGTTACAAATGTTATGTTCTGTGGCAGTTGTCATTCATGGATTTTTTGTTGTTGTATTATTCATTATATTCTATTTAAATAGCATGTTCATTCTTTGAATATTGTAGTTCATGATACAAAACAATGTTTATTTTCATGTCAAGACAACTGTGAATATAATCATATTTTTTTTTACTTCCCACATTAATCCCATTTCAACTGTTGCATTATCAGAGGGCATCATTTGACCGTTAATCATTTGACCGTTAATCATTTGGGCATGAATCATTTGGGCATGAATCATTTGGGCATGAATCATTTGGGCATGAATCATTTGGGCATGAATCATTTGGGCATGAATCATTTGACTCTAATATGCAACACATAGTAAATATATTAGCAGTAGGTTTAAGGGGAGAAAGTCAGTGTAGTGCAATAAGCCAAAGTAAACGTAGTTTATATCAATAGAGAAACCATTAAATAGCAAAGCAAAACATTCCTATTGACCAGCAATGGAGGCAAATCTCTACTCAAAGACTGAAATTAAGAATGGACAGTCTTAGACAAGAGGACATTTATGAACAGGGGGATATAAATGTTTGTTTTAGAATGTTCTAGATGGGTTGTTAGGAACATCATCTGTAGAGTGTCAGATTTAGTCTACTCTCAGCAACTCTCTGTATGATGGGATGTTAGGAACATCATCCATAGAGTATCAGATTTAGTCTACTCTCAGCAACTCTCTGTATGCTGGGTTGTTAGGATGTGGCATCTCTCCACCTCATGGCTGAAGACGTGGTCTTCAAATATAGTCTGCTCCACTCCGTCACAGATGAGGGTGCAGAAGGGGCACACACTGTGGCTGTCCTCGTGCAGCTCCAGCTCATCCTGGGTGATGCCAGGGAACCACTCATGGCAGTGACGACACTGCAAGGACAACTATGGGACAGGTACATGTTTTAGGTGGTAATACCAGATAGATGGATAGAGTTAACTACAGTGGGGGGAAAAAGGATTTGATCCCCTGCTGATTTTGTTCATTTGCCCACTGATAAAGAAAGGATCAGTCTATAATTTTAATGCTAGGTTTATTTGAACAGTGAGAGACAGAATAACAACAAAAATATCCAGAAAAACGCATGTCAAAAATGTTAAATTGATTTGCATTTTAATGAGGGAAATAAGTATTTGACCCCATCTCAATCAGAAAGATTTCTGGCTCCCAGGTGTCTTTTATACAGGTAACGAGCTGAGATTAGGTGCGCACTCTTAAAGGGAGTGCTCCTAACCGCAGCTTGTTACCTGTAAAAAAGACACCTGTCCACAGAAGCAATCAATCAATCAGATTCCAAACTCTCCACCATGGCCAAGACCAAAGAGCTCTCCAAGGATGTCAGTGACAAGATTGTAGACCTACACAAGGCTGGAATGGGCTACAAGACCATCGCCAAGCAGCTTGGTGAGAAGGTGACAACATTTGGTGCGATTATTCGCAAATGGAAGAAACACAAAAGAACTGTCAATATCCCTCGGCCTGGGGCTCCATGCAAGATCTCACCTCGTGGGGTTGCAATGATCATGAGAACGGTGAGGAATCAGCCCAGAACTACACGGGAGGATCTTGTCAATGATCTCAAGGCAGCTGGGTCCATCGTCACCAAGAAAACAATTGGTAACACACTACGCCGTGAAGGACTGAAATCCTGCAGCGCCCGCAAGGTCCCCCTGCTCAAGAATACATATACATGCCCGTCTGAAGTTTGCCAATGAACATCTGAATGATTCAGAGGACAACTGGTGAAAGTGTTGTGGTCAGATGAGACCAAAATGGAGTTCTTTGGCATCAACTCAACTCGCCGTGTTTAGAGGACGAGGAATGCTGCCTATGACCCCAAGAAAACCATCTCCACCGTCAAACATGGAGGTGGAAACATTATGCTTTGGGGGTGTTTTTCTGCTAAGGGGACAGGACAACTTCACCGCATCAAAGGGACGATGGACGGGCCATGTACCGTCAAATCTTGGGTGAGAACATCCTTCCCTCAGCCAGGGCATTGAAAATAGGTCATGGATGGGTATTCCAGCATGACAATGACCCAAAACACACGGCCAAGGCAACAAAGGAGTGGCTCAAGAAGAAGCACATTAAGGTCCTGGAATGGCCTAGCCAGTCTCCAGACCTTAATCCCATAGAAAATCTGTGGAGGGAGCTGAAGGTTCGAGTTGCCAAACGTCAGCCTCGAAACCTTAATGACTTGGAGAAGATCTGCTAAGAGGAGTGGGACAAAATCCCTCCTGAGATGTGTGCAAACCTGGTGGCCAACTACAAGAAACGTCTGACCTCTGTGATTGCCAACAAGGGTTTTGCCACCAAGTACTAAGTCATGTTTTGCAGAGGGGTCAAATACTTATTTCCCTCATTAAAATGCAAATCATTTTATAACATTTTTGACATGCGTTATTCTGGATTTTTTGTTGTTGTTATTCTGTCTCTCACTGTTCAAATAAACCTACCATTAAAATTATAGACTGATCATTTCTTTGTAAGTGGGCAAATGTACAAAATCAGCAGGGGATCAAATACTTTTTCCCCCCACTGTATAGTGTAGTACAGAAATGATGGTGCATAAAGCATTATGAAACCAACCCTTTGATCCCAAATCACTAGTGTATCTTGTTGTAAACGTATAAACTGTATTTATACCATGTATACCAGGGGTGTCAGACTCATTCCACAGAGGGCCGAGTGTCAGCGGCTTTCGATTTTTCCTTTCAGTGAAGACCTAGACACCCAGGTGAGGGGAGTTCCTTACCAATCAGTGACCTTAATTCATCAATCAAATAAAATGGAGGAGTGAAAACCCACAAACACTCGGCCCTCTGTGGAATGAGTTTGACAGGTGATGTATACCATGGATGTCAAACTCCAGTCCTCGAGGGCCGAGTAGCAGCGGGATTTCACTCCTCCCTTGTACTTGATTGATCAATTAAGGTCACAAATTAGTAACACATCCCCCTCACCTGGTTATCTAGGTCTTAAATTGGTCAGTAATTTAAAGTAAATAACAAAACCAGGAGACACACGGTCCTCCAGGAAGTGAGTGCGACACCCCTGATTTATACCATAGGAATGACTCTACATACCTCTTCCTCCTCGGAGTTTGGAGCAGTTTCTGCAAACGGAATCATATGTCAGTCATAATTGAACACATTTTGTTATTTTTACAGAAGGAATGTTCATGAGGCACCAGTGGCGTTCATTTCTCATTCAGGAATATTTAGGTGAGGCTTTCCAACAGCTGGAGAATTGGTATTACCTTGGGTCTCATAGTGATTCCCAGAGGGGAGACAGGCAGATAGTACATCTAGCTGCTGCTCCTCAGTGGGGGTGGGGTCAGTTGGAGAGCCATAAGGGCTGGGATGCTCCATGGACACTGAAGCAGCCTGGAGGCCAGTGAACTCCTGGGAATATAATCAGCAGAGAATCAGCTTTAGTCTACTCTCAGCAACTCTCTGTATGAATGGTTGTGAGGATGTGGCATCTCTCCACCTCATGGCTGAAGACGTGGTCTTCAAATATAGTCTGCTCCACTCCGTCACAGATGAGGTTGCAGTAGGGGCACAGTCTGTGGCTGTCCTCGTGCAGCTCCAGCTCATCCTGGGTGATGCCAGGGAACCACTCATGGCAGTGACGACACTGCAAGGACAACTATGGGACAGGTACAGATCTTAAGTGGTAATAACAGCAAAGTCACCATTGGCCTCATGGTGAGATCCCTGAGCAGTTTCCTTCCTCTCCGGCAACTGAGAAAGGATGCCTGTAACTTTCTAGTGACTGGATGCATCCAAAGTGTAATTAATAACTTCACCATGCACAAAGGGATATTCAATGTCTACTTTGTTTTACCCATCTACCAGCAGGTGCCCTTCTTTGCGAGGCATTTTGAAATTCACTGCTTGACTGAGGGACCTTACAGATACTTGTATGTGTTTATTATTATTTTTTATTTAACCTTTATTTAACCAGGTAGGCTAGTTGACAACAAGTTCTCATTTGCAACTGCGACCTGGCCAAGATAAAGCATAGCAATTCGACACATACAACAACAGAGTTACACATGGAATAAAGAAAACATACAGTCAATAATACAGTAGAACAAAAGAAAACAAAAAGTCTATATACAGTGAGTGCAAATGAGGTAAGTTAAGGCAATAAATAGGCCATGGTGGCGGAGTAATTACAATATAGCAATTAAACACTGGAATGGTAGATGTGCAGAAGATGAATCTGCAAGTAGAGATACTAGGGTGCAACGGAGCAGTATGGGGATGAGGTAGGTAGATAGCCCATCTGTAAACAGCCCATCTATGTACAGGTGCAGTGATCTGTGAGCTGCTCTGACAGCTGGTGCTTAAAGCTAGTGAGGGAGATATGAGTCTCCAGCTTCAGAGATTTTTGCAGTTCGTTCCAGTCATTGGCAGCTGAGAACTGGAAGGAAAGACGACCAAAGGAGGAATTGGCTTTGGGGGTGACCAGTGAAATATACCTGCTGGAGCGCATGCTACGAGTGGGTGCTGCTATGGTGACCAGTGAGCTAAGATAAGGCGGGGCTTTACCTAGCAGAGACTTGTAGATAACCTGTAGCCAGTGGGTTTGGCGACGAGTATGAAGCGAGAGCCAACCAACGAGAGCGTACAGGTCGCAATGGTGGGTAGTGTATGGGGCTTTGGTGACAAAACGGATGGCACTGTGATAGACTGCATCCAGTTTGTTGAGTAGAGTGCTGGAGGCTATTTTATAAATGACATCACCGAAGTCGAGGATCGGTAGGATGATCAGTTTTACGAGGGTATGTTTGGCAGCATGAGTGAAGGATGCTTTGTTGCGATATAGGAAGCCGATTCTAGATTTAATTTTGGATTGGAGATGCTTAATGTGAGTTTGGAAGGAGAGTTTACAGTCTAACCAGACACCCAGGTATTTGTAGTTGTCCACGTATTCTAAGTCAGAGCCGTCCAGCGTAGGTGAGCAGGTGCGGGCAGTGATCGATTAAATAGCATGCATTTAGCTTTACTTGCGTTTAAGAGCTGTTGGAGGCCACGGAAGGAGAGTTGTATGGCATTGAAGCTCGTCTGGAGGTTAGTTAACACAGTGTCCAAAGAGGGGCCAGAAGTATACAGAATGGTGTCGTCTGCGTAGAAGTGGATCAGAGAATCACCAGCAGCAAGAGCAACATCATTGATGTATACAGAGAAGAGAGTCGGCCCGAGAATTGAACCTTGTGGCACACCCACAGCCACAAGGTTCAATTCTCGGGCCGACTCTCTTCTCTGTATACATCAATGATGTTGCTCTTGCTGCTGGTGATTCTCTGATCCACTTCTACGCAGAGGTCCGGACAACAGGCCCTCCGATTTGACACACTGAACTCTATCAGAGAAGTAGTTGGTAAGCCAGACGAGGCAATCATTTGAGAAACCAAGGCTGTCGAGTCTGCCAATAAGAATGTAGTGATTGACAGAGTCGAAAGCCCTGGCCAGGTCGATGAATACGGCTGCACGGTAATGTCTCTTATCGATGGCGGTTATGATGTCGTTTAGGACCTTGAGCGTGGCTGAGGTGCACCCATGACCAGCTCTGAAACCAGATTGCATAGTGGAGAAGGTACGGTGGGATTCGAAATGGTCGGTAATCTGTTTGTTAACTTGGCTTTCGAAGACCTTAGAAAGACAGGGTAGGATAGATATAGGTCTGTAGCAGTTTGGGTCTAGAGTGTCACCCCCTTTGAAGAGGGGATGACCGCGGCAGCTTTCCAATCTTTGGGAATCTCAGACTATACGAAAGAGAGGTTTAACAGGCTAGTAATAGGGGTTGCAACAATTTCGGCAGATCATTTTAGAAAGAGAGGGTCCAGATTGTCTAGGCCGGCTGATTTGTATGGGTCCAGATTTTGCAGCTCTTTCAGAACATCAGCTATCTGGATTTGTGTGGGGTACAGAGATGAGGTAGTCATTCAAAAATCATGTTAAACTCTATTATTGCACGCAGAGTGAGTCCATGCAACTTATTATGTGACTTGTAAAGAACATTTTTACTCCTGAACTTATTTAGGCTTGCCATAAAAAGGTGTTGAATACTTATTGACTCAAAACATTTCAGCTTTTCATTTTTAACTAATTTGTTAAAATGTAAAAAAACACAATTCTACTTTGACATTGTGGGGTATTGTGTGTAGGCCAGTGGAAAAAATCTCTATATAATCCATTTTAAATGTAGGCTGTAGCAAAACAAAATGTGGAAAAAGTAAAGGAGTGTGACGCGCCATGATTTTTATGATCCCAAAAAAAGAACACAAATACACATAAAATACTTTAAAAGAAGGAAATCAGGAAACCAGGAAATCAGCTCAAAGTGATTTTAATTTAGGAAATCTGTTCCCAAGTATTCCCACGTATAAATAGATAGATATATGTGATTGTATCCCCATGTAATCAAGGTTTGAAATTATTATGTTTTTGTCAAATACTATATCTGTTTGAGATTCTTTAGGTCAATTTGAAGTGTACAAATTATTTATAACTATGTTCTGGCTTCCTGACCATCTGCTCAAAGAAAAATTGGGCTGAATGTAATTGGGGACCCCAGATTTATATCATAGGAATGACTCTACATACCTCTTCCTCCTCAGAGTTTGGAGCAGTGTCTGCAAACGGAATCATATGTCAGTCATAATTGAACACGTTTTGTTATTTTTACAGAAGGAATGTTCAGGAGGCACCAGTGGCGTTCATTTCTCATTCAGGAATATTTAGGTGAGGCTTTCCAACAGCTGGAGAATTGGGATTACCTTGGGTCTCATAGTGGTTCCCAGAGGGGAGACAGGCAGACAGTACATCTAGCTGCTGCTCCTCAGTGGGGGTGGGGTCAGTTGGAGATCCATAAGGACTGGGATGCTCCATGGACACTGAAGCAGCCTGGAGGTCAGTGAACTCCTTGCGAAGTCTCTCAATATCTCTTCTGAGGTCCTGACAGAATACAGTGGAAACCTCCATGATAAGAAAACTTACCTAACTCTACTCTAAAAAAAAAAATGTACAAAAAATTATGACTAGTAAATAGTAGCAAAATTCATAGCAATCACCTGATTTTCTCTGGACAACTCCTCATTTTCTACTTTAGCCATCTCTGCTATGTTTTCTTTCTCCTCAATGATTCTGCGTAACTCTAAAAGTTGCATCTGGGAGGAGAGAACAGGCAACTTGTGATCAGCCAAGAGAATAAGCTTAGTGTGTTCTCTATTCATTTACAGGAGGACTAACTTCACAGAACAAACAACATATTGGTAAACAAAAATGATATCCCTTTTGGTGGATCGGAAAATTCAATCGTGTCTAACATATCCTTATAGCTCCTCTAGTTTAGGTCTCCTGAGTGGCGCAGTGGTCTAAGGCCCTCTATCGCAGTGCTAGAGGTGTTACTACAGACCCAGGTTCATTCCCGGGCTGTGCCACAACCAGGGTTGGGTAGGTTACTTTCTAAATGTAATCCATTAGTTACCTGTCCAAAATTGTAATCAGTAACATAACTTTTGGAATACCCAAACTCAGCAACATAATCTGATTACATTCCGTTAGTTTTAGATTACTTTCCCTTTAAGAGGCATTAGAAGAAGACAAAAATGTATGATACCAATTGAACGACATCTATTGCAGGATAAATCAATGTTAAAGTTTACATAGCTGGCCATATATGGATGTTCAATGTTACTTTATGGGTTGGTTATGTAGGCTTCTTCTAACCCATCACTTTCTACTACATATAATAAATACGATTAAATTATATCTTTACATTAAAAACCAAAGTCTATCAGAATTCCAGTCATTCCGATAAATGTTATACCCTTTGATAGCTTGATAATATGCAGCTGTTTGAAAGGCAAATCCACAGATGAAACAATAACAAAACCGACACCCCGCCTCTGTTTTGGTAAAAAGCTGAGGGATGGGCCTGGAGAAATGTAACCACTCTCGGATTAATAGACAGAGCTACGTATGCAAGGACTGACCATCCATGATAGATTATTTTATATTTTAACTATGTTATGAGGCTATACAGTGTTTGTTTACATTTACAATGTTTACAAACATTGGAATAAAACAAGTTTATATTTTAGATTATCATGGAGTGTGACAGTTGAACTAAGCTCATGAGGCATTTATAAGTTATATTCTTCAACAATCAATGGATTCTTGAAGAATATAACTTAGAAAATATAACCCCTAAATCCCTTATTAAATATAAGCTTGTATATATATATGGAGATGTGTGTCCAAAAACGTGTGTCCAAAAATGGATGTAGCAACTACAGATTGCCCCTTTAAGTCTATCAAAAATGTGAAAGTTTGAGCATGTGTCCATTAGGCCTATGGATTTCTTTTTTTCATCAGCATGAATTAGATTGAGCAATAAAAGCCCCACTTTTATTCCGTAGGCTTAAATCCACACTATGCAGCTGCTGCAAGAGCACATTTTTCACTGGCTGTCCAGTGAACGATAGGCAGCTTACACTTCTTGAATTCAACCATTATTGGGTTCAAATACACATTTACATTTGGGAACAGCCATCCACAACAACCACAATCAGTAAGGTGCAAATAGCTAAATGAGAGAGCAGCAGTGTGATTCACATCAATGCACTATGTAGATATCAATAATAAGTGATATCCGTATCGCCGCAGACTACACCACTGCTGTCATCTTTACCTCCAAGCGTTTATTCAAGTTGGATAATCTTTGGATGCCGACAGCAGTGGCACCATTGGAAGACACAGCTTGGACTGTAGCCTACAAAAGTCTATTCCTGCTCTTTTCCTGAGATCCATCAAACACCTTTGGTGTGTCATCATAGTGGTCTCTGACTTGTGGTCAGACTCGCTGAGGTGGAACAAACTTAAACTTGCGCCTTTTTTGTCATTGAGAAAACAGATTTTTCTTCGCAAACATCCTTTCTGAATCTAAAATTAATCCTCAAAGTAATCCTCAAATGTACCTGTAATCTGATTACAATATTTTTGCTGGTAATGTAAAGGATTACAGTTACCGGTTTTTGTAATCCTCTACATGTAACGGATTACATGTAATCTGTTACTCCCCAACCCTGGCCACAACCGGCCGAGGCCGGGAGTCCCATAGGACGGTGCACAATTAGCCCAGCGTCGTCCGGGTTAGGGGAGGGTTTGGTCGGGGGGGGGCTTTACTTTGCTCATCACGCTCTAGCAACTTTTATTTTTACTCCTCCTTTATTTAACCAGGTAGGCTAGTTGAGAACAAGTTCCCATTTACAACTGTGACCTGGCCAAGATAAAGCAAAGAAGTTTGACACATACAACAACACAGAGTTACACATGGAATAAACAAGCGTACAGTAAATAACACAATAGAAAAAAAGAAAGTCTATATACAGTGTGTGCAAATGGCGTGAGGAGGTAAGGCAATAAATAGGCCATAGTAGTGAAGTAATTACAATTTAGCAAATTAACACTGGAGTGATAGATGTGCAGATGATGATGTGCAAGTAGAGATAATGGTGTGCAAAAGAGCAGAAAAGTAAATAAAAACAATATGGGGATGAGGTAGGTAGATTGGATGGGCTGTTTACAGATGGGCTGTGTACAGCTACAGTGGTCGGTTAGCTGCTCAGATAGCTGATGTTTAAAGTTAGTGAGGGAAATATAAGTGCCGGGCCTGACCCCAGTTGAACAGTGTTTCCTCCGACACATTGGGCTTCCGGGTTAAGCTGGTGGTTGTTAAAACCTCTTGAGGCTACCTGGGACGTTAGCGTGCCCCCCGTGGCGCACCCTATCAACAGCAGGTGCATTTCAAGAGCGGCAAATTTGAAACCAAATAAATGTACAAATTCAAATTTCTCAAACATACAACTAACTTACAGCCTTTGAAAGATAAACATCTTCTTAATCTAACCACGTTTACCGATTTCAAAAAGGTTTTACGGGGAAAGCATAAAGTTAGGTTATGTTAGGAGAGTACAGTGACAATAGCGGTGTGCAATGCATTGTCGATTCAAAGACAGGCTTCACCAAAACCATACAATCAGCTAAAATTATGCACTAACCTTTTACAATCTCCATCAGATGACACTCCTAGGACATTATGTTAGACAATGCATGCATTTTTAGTTCTATCAAGTTCATATTTATATCTAAAAACAGTGTTTTACTATGGCGTTGATGTTCAGGAAATCGTTTCCCTCCAATACCGGCAGTCAAGTCATGACAACAAAATAATTAATTAATATTAGAAAACATTGCTAAAATATTATATTGTCATTCAAAGAATTATAGATTTACATCTCTTGAACGCAATGGACTTGTCAGATTTTAAATTAACCTTACTGGGAAATCACACTTTGCAATAATCTGAGCACTGCGCCAGAAAAATACGCATCGCGATACAGACTAACCGCCATGTTGGAGGAATCTAAAATCGAAAATACTATATAAATAATCCATTACCTTTGATTCTCTTCATCAGATGTCACTTCCAAAGAGTCCCAGGTCCATAACGAATGTAGTTTTGTTCAAAAAAGCTCATCATTTATGTCGAAAAACCTCCGTGTTGTAGCGCATGATCTAAGCCAGCCGGACTTCACTTCACTTCAAGAACGGAAAAAATATATTTCCGTTCGTTCAAACATGTCAAACGTTGTATCGCATAAATCATTAGGGCCTTTTTTAACCAGAACATGAATAAAATTCAAGGCGGACCATTGGGTTTTCTTTTAAAACGTTTCGGAATGAGAGTACCCACCATCAAATCGCGCGCCAGGGGTCTAATGGACCATCACGTTCCATGGCTCTTATTCGGTCAGATCTCACTGTAGAACACTCAAAACACTTTGTAAAGGCTGGGGACATCTTGTGGAAGCAATAGGAAGTGCCAGAATATACCTCACCCCCTTTGTTTTTCAATGGCATAGGCTCAAAGTCAATTCAACACATCAGGTATCCACTTCCTGTCAGAATCTGTCTCAGGGTTTTGCCTGCCAAATGAGTTCTGTTATACTCACAGACACCATTCAAACAGTTTTTGAAACTTTAGGGTGTTTTCTATCCATATATAATAAGTATATGCATATTGTAGTTACTGGGTAGGTGTAGGAGGCAGTTAAAAATGGGCACATATTTTTTTCAAAAAATTCTCAATACTGCCCCCTAGCCCCAACAGGTTTTAATGAGCAAGGTTAGGCGGGTAATGTTTCAGAGGACGCATGACTCCACCTTCACCTATCCCGAGCCCATTGGGGAGTTGCATCGATGAGACAAGATCAAAATTGGGGAGAAAAGGGGGAGTAAAATACAACTTTTTTTATTTTTATGAATGCACCTCTAGTTTGCTGCTCTTCTGCCTGGTCTGAGCAGACGTCATTGAAGTGCTCTCCATGCGCTCATAGACCTCCTCCAGTTCCCTCTCGGCTTTCTCTGCACGTCTGCGGGTATTGTGGGAAGCCTGCTGCTCCTGGTGCAACTGTGTCCGAGCCTCCTGCAGATTCCATGACGTTGAAAGGAATTGGCCAATAAGTCTTTTAAAGAGCATATGTGTGTTAAAAGCATTCATTATCATTGATTACTCTGCTGAGTGTGCTGACCTGTAGAAGCTGAATGTAATCCTTCAGTCTGCGGGTCTCCTGCTCAGATTTGAGCCTTAGGGTCATCCTGTTTACACAGACACAGGGGCATGAGGAACCACATTGGTACACAAGTGTCATAAAAATCCAAGACAGGATGATATCATGATATGACTGGAAAGGTGATGGACTAGAAAGCTTTGTTCCCATGCATTTAATGGATCGCTTCAGACAAGAATGACTCACTGTGCAATCTCCACACTTTGGACTTCCACTTTTCCTTTCAACTCCTCTTGCTCCTTCTTCAGCTGTTGGATATTGATCAGCGCTCGTTCATATTTCTCAGGAATAGTGGTCAGGGACTGCAGTGATTTGTCACAAGAAATAGCAAGTTAGATACACGACAAGGAAACAGAGAAAGTGGAATAAAGAGTCGAAGATATATTGGAAAAGATGTATGGTGTTCAGTACATATAGCTGTTAGATGTTTTGACACTATATTCATCAAATATTTTTCATGAATAGATGTCAGAGACTGCAGCCATTCATGGAAAGAAACAGTTAGAAATAAGACAAGGAGAGAGAGACCATTGAAAAGCATTGATGGTATTCAGCTGTATAGTGTAGAGCCTACAGTTGTCAGATTGTATTTTATTTTTTACTACTAATGATAATTAGTTGTAGTAGTACTGGTAGTGCATATATATAAAACATACATTCTCATTTCCATTCTGACACATGACTAGGTTCTAGAAAGGCAGCCTGGTCTCATAGACTAAACGTAACATAGTTTATGTAAATCCGGGACACTCAAATTAGTATGATATATTACGACAAGACAGATGGTTACTTAAGGCCAAAAATTAAAGCAGGATTGTTGGTCGTGGTGGGAGTATAATGTGAACGTCTAGCAATGTCTAGCAACCCAGAGTTTGTGAGTTCAAATCTCATCACAGATTTTATTGAATTTTTTCATTTCACGTTTATTTAACCAGGTAGGCAAGTTGAGAACAAGTTCTCATTTATAATTGTTACCTGGCCAAGATAAAGCAAGCAGTTTGACACATACAACAACACAGAGTTACACATGGAGTAAAACAAACATACAGTCAATAATATAGTAGAAAAATAAGTCTATATACACAAAGTAAGCAAATGAGGTGCGATAAGGGAGGTAAAGGCAAAAAAGGCCATGGTGGCGAAGTAAATACAATATAGCAAGTAAAACACTTGAATGGTAGATTTGCAGTGGAAGAAAGTACAAAGTAGAAATAAAAATAAGGGGGTGCAAAGGAGCAAAATAAATAAATAAATAAATACAGTAGGGGAAGCGGTAGTTGTTTGGGCTAAATTATAGATGGGCTATGTACAGGTGCAGTAATCTGTGAGCTTCTCTGACAGCTGGTGCTTAAAGCTAGAGAGGGAGATAAGCGTTTCCAGTTTTCGAGATTTTTGTAGTTCGTTCCAGTCATTGGCAGCAGAGAACTGGAAGGAGAGGCGGCCGAAGGAGGAATTGGCTTTGGGGGTGACCAGAGAGATATACCTGCCGGAGCGCGTGCTACAGGTGGGTGCTGCTATGGTGACCAGCTAGCTGAGATAAGGGGGAACTTTACCTAGCAGGTCTTGTAGATGACCTGGAGCCAGTGGGTTTGGCGACGAGTATGAAGCGAGGGCCAGCAAACGAGAGCGTACAGGTCGCAGTGGTGGGTAGTATATGGGGCTTTGGTGACAAAACGGATGGCACTGTGATAGACTGCATCCAATTTATTGAGTAGGGTATTGGAGGCTATTTTGTAAATGACATTGCTGAAGTCAAGGATCTGTAGGATTGTCAGTTTTACGAGGGTATGTTTGGCAGCATGAGTGAAAGATGCTTTGTTGCGAAATAGGATGCCAATTCTAGATTTAACTTTAGATTGGAGATGTTTGACGTAAGTCTGGAAGGAGAGTTTACAGTCTAACCAGACACCTAGGTATTTGTAGTTGTCCACATATTCTAAGTCAGAACCGTCCAGAGTTGTGATGCTGGATGGGCAGGCAGGTGCAGGCAGCGATCGGTAGAGGAGCATGCATTTAGTTTTACTTGAATTTAAGAGCAGTTGGAGGCCACGGAAGAAGAGTTGTATGGCATTGAAGCTCGTCTGGAAGGTAGTTAACACAGTGTCCAAAGAAGGGCCAGAAGTATACAGAATGGTGTCGTCTGCGTAGAGGTGGATCAGAGACTCACCAGCAGCAAGAGCGACATCATTGATGTATACAGAGAAAAGAGTCGGCCCAAGAATTGAACCCGGTGGCACCCCCATAGAGACTGCCAGAGGCCCGGACAACAGGCCCTCCGATTTGACACACTGAAATCTATCAGAGAAGTAGTTGGTGAACCAGGCGAGGCAATCATTTGAGAAACCAAGACTGTTGAGTCTGCCGATGAGGATGTGGTGATTGACAGAGTCGAAAGCCTTGGCCAGGTGAATGAATTTGGCTGCACAGTATTGTTTATCGATGGCGGTTAAGATATCGTTTAGGACCTTGAGGGTGGCTGAGGTACACCCATGACCAGCTCTGAAACCAGATTGCAGAGCGGAGAAGTTGCGGTGGGATTCGAAATGGTCGGTAATCTGTTTGTTGACTTGGCTTTCAAAGACTTTAGAGAGGCAGGGTAGGATAGATATAGGTCTGTAGCAGTTTGGGTCTAGAGTGTCACCCCCTTTGAAGAGGGAGATGACCGCGGCAGCTTTCCAATCTTTGGGAATCTCAGACGACACGAAAGAGAGGTTGAACAAGCTAGTAATAGGGGTTGCAACAATTTCGGCAGATAATTTTAGAAAGAGAGGGTCCAGATTGTCTAGCCCGGCTGATTTGTAGGGGTCCAGATTTTGCAGCTCTTTCAGAACATCAGCTGACTGGATTTGGGAGAAGGAGAAATGGGGAAGGCTTGGGCGAGTTGCTGTGGGGGGTCCAGTGCTGTTGACCGGGGTAGGGGTAGCCAGGTGGAAAGCATGGCCAGACGTAGAAAAATGCTTATTGAAATTCTCAATTATAGTGAATTTATCGGTGGTGACAGAGTTTCCTATCCTCAGTGCAGTGGGCAGCTGGGAGGAGGTGCTCTTATTCTCCAAGGACTTTACAGTGTCCCAGAACTTTTTTGAGTTTGTGTTGCAGGAAGCAAATTTCTGCTTGAAAAAGCTAGCCTTGGCTTTTCTAACTGCCTGTGTATATTGGTTTCTAACTTCCCTGAAAAGTTGCATATCACGGGGGCTGTTCGATGATAATGCAGAACGCCACAGGATGTTTTTGTGTTGGTTAAGGGCAGTCAGGTCTGGAGAGAACCAAGGTGTCACGCCCTGACCTTAGAGAGACGTTTTATTTCCTCTAGTTTGGTTAGGTCAGGGTGTGATGTGGGGTGGGCAATCTAGTTTTGTATTTCTTTGTGTTTGGCCGAGTATGGTTCCTAATCAGAGGCAGCTTAGACATCCCTTTTTCCCTCCTTCAGTTGTGGGATCTTGTTTTTGTACAGCTCAGTGAAAGCCTGCAGAACGTGACGTTTGTTTTCCTTTGTTTGTTATTTTGTTTAGTGTTCTGAGTATAAATAAAATTTAATCATGAGCACTTACCACGCTGCACCTTGGTCTCCTCTCTACGACGATCGTCACAGATCCCACCACCAAAGGACCAAGCAACGTGGTCAGGAACAATGGACCTGGGAAGACATCCTGGACGGCAAGGGATCCTGGACGTGGGAGGAGATCCAGGCTGGATGGGATCACCTCCCATGGGAACAGGTGGAGGTAGCGAGAGCAGAGCGGCGACGATATGAGGAACTAGCACGGCAACGACGGAAGCACGAGAGTCAGGGTTGAGACCTGAGCCAACTCCCTGTGCTTACCGTGGGGAGCGAGTGACCGAGCAAGCACCGTGTTATGCGGTGATGCACACTGTGTCGCCAGTGTGCATTCACAGCCCAGTGCACTCTGTGCCAGCGCCTCGCATCTGCCGTGCCTGAGTGGGCATCCAGCCAGGACGGATTGTGCCGGCTCAGCACTCCTGGTCTCCAATACGCCTCAAATCAAATCAAATCAAATTTATTTATATAGCCCTTCGTACATCAGCTGAAATCTCAAAGTGCTGTATAGAAACCCAGCCTAAAACCCCAAACAGCAAGCAAAGCCTCCTCGGACCAGGATATCCTGCGCCGGCTCTACACACTGTGTCGCCAGTACGCCTTCACAGCCCAGTTCGTCCTGTGCCAGCGCCCCGCACTTGCTGGGCTAAACTGAGCATCCAGCAAGGACGGGTTGTGCCAGCCCTACGCTCCAGACCTCCAGTGCACCTCCACGGCCCAGTATATCCTGCGCCAGTTCTATGCACTGTGTCGCCAGTGCGCCTGCACAGCCCAGTTCATCCTGTGCCAGCGCCCCGCACTTGCCGGGCTAAAGTAAGCATCCAGCCAGGACGGGTTGTGCCAGCCCTAAGCTCCAGACCTCCAGTGCGCCTCCACGGCCCAGTATACCCTGTGTCTGCCATGTACACCCGGTTCCCAGTGTGTCTCCCCAGTCCGGTGAGACCTGTTCCAGCTCCACGTAAGAAGCCTCCAGTGATGATCCATGGTCCGAAGCCTCCAGTGATGATCTATGGCACAAAGCCTCCAGTGATGATCCATGGCCGGAGCCTGTAGTGATGATCCATGGCACAAAGCCTCCAGTGATAATCCATGGTCCGGAGCCTCCAGTGATAATCCATGGCCGGAGCCTGTAGGGATGATCCATGGCACGAAGCCTCCAGTGATAATCCATGGCCCGGATCCTCCAGTGATAATCCATGGCACGAAGCCTCCAGTGATGATCCATGGCCCGGAGCCTCCAGTGATGATCCATGGCAAGAAGCCTCCAGTGATGATCCATGGCGTGGAACCTGTAGTGATGATCCATGGCACGGAGCCTCTAGCGACGTCCCCCAGTCCGGAGCCTCCAGCGACGTCCCCCAGTCCGGAGCCTCCAGCGACGGTCCGCAGTCCAGAGTCTTCAGCGACGGTCTGCAGTCCAGAGTCTCCAGCGGCGGTCTGCAGTCCAGAACCTCCAACGGGGGTTTCCAGTTCAGAGCCTCAGGCAATGATTCACGGTCCGGTTCCTCCGGCAAAGATCCATGGTCCGGTTAAAGAAAAGCGGAGGGATCAGCGGACGGAGCGGGGGTTACGCCCCGAACCGGAGCCACCACCAGGGATAGATGCCCACCCGGACCCTCCCCTATAGGTTCAGGTTTGCGGCCAGGAGACCGCACCTTTGGGGGGGGGGGGGTACTGTCACGCCCTGACCTTAGAGAGACGTTTTATTTCCTCTAGTTTGGTTAGGTCAGGGTGTGATGTGGGGTGGGCAATCTAGTTTTTGTATTTCTTTGTGTTTAGCCGAGTATGGTTCCTAATCAGAGGCAGCTGTCTATCGTTGTCTCTGATTGGGAATCATACTTAGGCAGCCCTTTTTCCCTCCTTCTGTTGTGGGATCTTGTTTTTGTACAACTGAAAGCCTGCAGAACGTGACGTTCATTTTCCTTTGTTTGTTATTTTGTTTAGTGTTCTGAGTATAAATAAAATTTAATCCTGAGCACTTACCACGCTGCACCTTGGTCTCCTCTCTACGACGATCGTCACACAAGGGCTATATCTGTTCCTGGTTCTAAATTTCTTGAATGGGGCATGCTTATTTAAGATGGTGAGGAAGGCATTTAAAAAAATAACCAGGCATCCTCTACTGAAGGGATGAGGTCAATATCCTTCCAGGATACCCGGGCCAGGTCGATTAGAAAGGCCTGCTCGCTGAAGTGTTTCAGGGAGCGTTTGACAGTGATAAGTGGAGGTCGTTTGACCGCTGACCCATTACGGATGCAGGCAATGATCGCTGAGATCTTGGTTGAAAACAGCAGAGGTGTATTTAGAGGCCAAGTTGGTTAGGATAATATCTATGAGGGTGCCCATGTTTACGGCTTTGGGGTGGTACCTGGTAGGTTCATTGATAATTTGTGTGAGATTGAGGGCATCAAGCTTAGATTGTAGGATGGCTGGGGTGTTAAGCATGTCCCAGTTTAGGTCATGTCCCAGTTTAGGTCCCAGCACGAGCTCTGAAGATAGATGGGGGGCAATCAGTTCACATATGGTGTCCAGAGCACAGCTAGGGGCAGAGGGTGGTCTATAGCAGGCGGCAACGGTGAGAGACTTGTTTTTATAGAGGTGGATTTTTAAAAGTAGAAGTTTAAATTGTTTGGGTACAGACCTGGATAGTAGGACAGAACTCTGCAGTCTATCTCTGCAGTAGATTGCAACACTGCCCCCTTTGGCCGTTCTATCTTGTCTGAAAATGTTGTAGTTAGGGATGGAGATTTCAGAGTTTTTGGTGGTCTTCCTAAGCCAAGATTCAGACACGGCTAGGACATCCGGGTTGTCAGAGTGTGCTAAAGCAGTGAATAAAACAAACTTAGGGAGGAGGCTTCTAATGTTAACATGCATGAAACCAAGGCTGTTACGGTTACAGAAGTCATCAAAAGAGAGCGCCTGGGGAATAGGAGTGGAGATAGGCACTGTAGGGCCTGGATTCACCTCTACATCACCAGAGGGTACGGCTAAAAGCTATGAGAATTGGTCGTCTAGGACGTCTGGAACAGAGAGTAAAAGGGGGAGGTTTCTGGGGGCGATAAAATAGCTTCAAGGTCAAATGTACAGATGTAGGATGTATAATGTAGGATGTGAATACAGTGGAGGTAAACCTAGGCATTGAGTGATGATGAGAGAGATATTGTCTCTAGAAACATCATTGAAACTAGGTGATGTCATCGCATATGTGGGTGGTGGAACTGAGAGGTTGGATAAGGTATAATGAGCAGGGCTAGAGGCTCTACAGTGAAATAAGCCAATAAACACTAACCAGAACAGCAATGGACAAGGCATATTGACATTAAGGAGAGGCAAGTGATCAAAAGGGTCCAGTGAGTAGTGAGGTCGGTTGCGGTCAAGGCGATTCAGACAGCTAGCCTGGCCATGGGTAGCAAGTTGGCAGAAGATGGTCTGTTATTAGCCACCTCGTGCGTTTCCGTCGGTAGATTAGTGGGGTTCCGTGTGGTAGAGGGGACCAATCCAATTGGCAAAATAGTTATAGTTATAGTGGCCCAAGAAAATTGGCCGATAGACCTATTCAGATAGCAGCCGATAAGACAGCTAACGATTAGCTGGCCGCAGATGGGCGTTCAGGTTACGTCACGACGGAGGGGCCAGTTGGATAACTCCCTTAGGCAGATAACATCGGTAGTCCAGTCATGAAGGCCGATGGGGCTCCGCATCGGCAGTAAAACGGGTCCGGATAGGTGATTGTAGCCCAGGAGTGGCTGATGGAACTCTTCAGCTGGCTAGCTCCGGAATAATTGATGTTAGCTCCGGGACCGACATTAGCCAATAGTCACTCGGATAGCAGCTAGCTAGCTGCAAGATCCAGGTGTAAATGTCCAGAGCTTGCGGTAGAAATCCGGGGATATGGAGAGAAAATAGGTCCGGTATGCTCTGATAACTTTAGCATTTTAGCTAATTAGAAATGTTTCAACTACTTACTACTTTTTAGTTACTTTTCAGCTAACCCTTCCCCTAACCTTAAACCTTTTAGCTAATCCTTCCCCTAACCTTAACCCTTTAATCTAACTCCTAAACTTAACGCTATCCTTAACCCCAACACCTAGTCGAGCTAACATTAGCCAGCTAGCTAACGTTAGCCACCTATCTATAATTTGTAAAATATCATATGTTTTGCAAACTTGTAACATATTGTACATTTTGCAAATTCGTAACATATCGCACGTTTTGCAAATTCTGAACATTTAATACGAATTGTAATTCATAACATATCAAACGAAATGAGTGATGGACTTCCACAAATTAATACATACCATGCGAAATGTAACATATCATACTAAAAGGAGTGTTTATCGGATTAACCTACAGAATAATACAAAATGATCTGAGATCAGCTTGAGAAAGGAGCTGCTGTTGGAACAAACAACTTGAAAACAAACCTTGAGGTGATCAATCTCTTGCTGTTGCTCCTTCAGGACACTTCTCAGAGTCTCATGTTGCTCTTTCAGTTGCTCTATCTCCATGACCAGCTCTTCTTTCTCTCTCTCACTTTGCTCTACCTGTTCCTAGATTCAGAAACACATGTCATGAACATAACCTCTCCTATGGATCATTTTAGCTAATATGTTCTTGTGAGGAACATCATCAATCCAAACAGAGAGTGCTGCCTTTTAAAGACAAGTAGTTCACGCATGGTCTTCAAAACACAATCTTTGGATTTTAGATATTGTGGATTGTATTGTTCCTGCGTTGTGATGACCAAGAGGTAGTTTTCCAGGCTGTAGTCTGTGTTTTGGGGTTTTAAAGCAGAGGGGGGTGCTGGCTCCTCTCACTTGGTCATTACTATCAACATAGCAGAGCTGATAGAACTCTGCAGAATCCTTTCTATGCTATCAGGAATACAATATCACTGTCAGTGTAATTCCCAGCATAATATTGATCACTTAAATATCAAAGGAAAATGACATTTACATTTTATGTGTATAAAATAAAGAAGTTAACATAGGCCTACTGGTACCATCAAGAAAGTGTAACCTAAACTGTGCACACTGATTCATATCAAAGTTCATGTTAGTTGAAAAGTTTTAGGATAAAACGCCACGATAAACCACTTGTTTTCTGACTGTCCTATCATATCCAATGATGGTTCTACCCACACAAATGTGTCCTTTATGGTGCTCCAGCCCTCCTGCACAATAATGCAGTTATTAAACAATCATGACTGACAACATAGGGAGGTATTCCAGACTATGGATATTTATTGTTGAATATAGGTTAAAACAATCCATTTCCTAATGTCAGATGAAACAGATCACATATGAATATTCATGACAAAAGGTATATAATCTAATCTTGAATACCCACGCCCAGTCTCTGGGGTTCGGTTCGATGGTTGCTGTCAGAGAGTAGCAGCAAATCACCCGCAGCATTTAGTGCGATGAGTGGGGGATTACCTGGGAAACATGTGCCTGCACTTTCGGTGCTTTCCATTGAGCACTGAAATGGGAAATACAGCGAAATGAAAACAAGCAGGCCAAGATACCCATAAAAAAAATTTACGTTTGAACTAAACAGCAGGTGCAACTCGCTTAAACCTTCATTTATGTTGTCAACTGAACCCTTAGGCTACATCTCTTCTCTAGCAGCACACATTGTCCATGGGTCGGTTGTTTAGAAGGCCAACAATTTTATATTACATAAAAATGTAATTAGCCTATACAATCATGGTTATACATTCTGATGTACTATGATCTAGGTCAGGGATCATAAACTAGATTCAGCTGCGGGACGATTTTTGGTCAGGGGGCCAGAACATGATTACAAATCATTTGTTTACTGAAAATTGACAACAAGTACTGATATAATATTTTACTAAAACATTATAATTTCAAACCTTGCCTACTTTTGTATACGATCACATATTGTAGTCTATATTTCTCTATTATGCGGGGAAATACTTTGGAACAGATTTACAAAATGTAAATCACTTGGAGTTGATTTTATGGTGTTTTTAGTGTTGTATGCCCAACACTACTGACTTTGTTATGTTCGCAAAGCCTAAGTTAGACTTTAATTTTAAATGTGTTGTGTAATTTATAGGTTTCCTACCGACCTGGCCCTCATATTTAACATAGGGCTAATTGTTTTCAGAAGACTTATGGACGTTTATAAGATTGTCAAACATACACTTCTATCTCAATACGTTACAGGTAGCCTAGTGGTTAGAGCGTTGGGTCAGTAACTGAAAGGATCCCCGAACTGACAAGGTAAAAATCTCGTTCTGCCCCTGAGCAAGGCAGTGTTCCCCGGGAGCCGAAGACTTGGATGTCGATTTAAGGCAGCCCCCCCGCATCTCTGATTCAGAGGGTTTGGGTTAAATGCGAAAGACAGATTTCAGTTGAATGCATTCATTTGTACTGAATAGGTATCCCTCTTTCCCAATACCGTATTCGAAATTGTTTTACTAAGTTTAGCCTACTCAAGCCATGAAGATATACTGCAGGTAACGTTACAAGGCCACAAATAAATAAAAATACGGAGAGAAAACGAATATGAAAGTAAACGCAATTCTGTCATTATTACGATCAAATATTGTATACTGTTTAGCTCAAATAAATGATTTAAATTGTTGACCTTACATGAAGTTTGGTCTGCCAGTTCAACTCAGAGCGGTGTCGTACGCCCAACTCAAACGTCAGATCGGAACAGGCTAGGCTACTTGGTTTGTTCATGACATCCCGGAACTCGGACCCAGGAAATCTCCGACTTCAGTGCGTTCAAAACAACTGGAACTAGGGAAAAAAATGAACTCCAACTGGGAAAATAGTTTTGAACGGTCATCCAACTCGGAATTTGAAGTCGTAAACTCAAGCATCAATCGGTTTTGTCTATAAGGGATATAGCTTTTCTCAAAATTGACTTTTCATAGCAGGTTTGGAGAACCTAAGCAGCAGGTTAGTATAATTAACCTATCAGGTTATGATCATTAGGTTAAGGTTAGGAAAGGGTTAGGGTTGGCTAAATGCAACAACAAAACGTTTTAAGTCAAATTGACCAACTGTATCCCATCTAGTAATTACGGCATCATCCTAGAGCTCCGACTTCTCCGCTCTGAAGATCACTGATGTCACAGTCTGACCTCGTTTTTTCAGAGATCCCAGGTGTCTTGAACAAACCATGCGAAAATCTCAATACATTCTCCTCAACCTCTCTCCTCCGTCTCCTTTTCAAAAACCATTGGATGAGGTCAGAGGGGAAGGACCTCTGACTTTGGTTTTGAGAAAGAGGCCGCGAGGAGTATACAATTGAGATTCTCTCCCAATGTCACAGGTATGGGACACTTTTCACCGAACTTCGCTACAAATACATTTTCGTAGCAGGTTAGGACATTATTTTCGCTAACCTTAACCCCCGTATCCTAACCTGCTACTGTAAAGTCACTTCGGGAATCGAAGTGCAGTGAAGAGTCTCTCCCTCACCGGTATTGGTGGTGTTCCTGCCCGAATAGATCCACAGACGTTGCATTGCATCAACCAATGGTCAAATTGCTAAATCACATTATTTGGTTAGCTCAATGGTGTATATATAAATCACTGGGTTAGCTGACATGTTAAACACTTATCCCGCCTTTGTAAGATCTGTAATTAGTACAAACCTAATCATAACCCGTACTGGCGAAATGTAGTTTCTCAAAGGTATGGCCACGACCAATCAAAAGTAAAGGCTACTTTCCCTTTTATCTTGCTGATTAACGGATTAGATATTCTAAGGGGAAAAGGGAAACACACTCAGACAATGTGGGGAAATTTGACATATTTATTTGAGATGTATATCAGGAAGAAAAAACTTTTTTTAAACATATGATCATTGATACACATGCATTATTGACATCAAGTAAATATGATTGATTATATTTAGAAAATATTTGATATGATAAGGTTATATGATTGATTGCTTATAGATTGCCATGTCAAATCATCAGCTTCTACTTCCTATGAGCTGTATCATGTGGGACCGTCTGATTCTAACCATCCTCTTCTGATGACCATGAAGTGATGCTGGATGCTCCCACTGAATGCAGAACGCCATCAGTTCCACTGCATAGTGTTTAACCATGGGTTAACCATGGGTTTACCCTGGGGAAAGAATCAAATAGAAACACCTCAATCAAAACCTGAAGTAGGGTAAGCATAGCATATGATCTGGTATCAAGTAGTCTTTCAAGTACTGAGAAAAAATGTATGAAACGTATGCATTCACTACTGTAAGTCGCTCTGGATAAGAGCGTCTGCTAAATGACTAAAATGTAAGTCTTTCTTGAAAAAAGTATTACTTTACTGATTGTGTTATATGACTGTGGCTCAATATCATTTACTTTTTTAAGTTAGCGACATCCAGCATTGCCATCACTTTGATTCTCTTTGGGTCGTAGACACAGTCTTCCTCTTGGTTGTTCGTCACCATGCCAACACTAGGTCGAACCCAGGCAGTGTCAAAACCACGAGTGTGCCAGTCGTATTGGTTGTCATGACCTTCTTTGTTGATGACTTTAACTCTGCCAACATTCACCTTCACTTTCAGAACCATCCTGTCTGAGTCATCGGCACCAATGGGGTATTTAATGGCTTTTCTGATGTCTCGACTGACATAGACACCTGCACCAAGTGTGCCATCTGTGGATGGTGTGAATCCATTTCTCTGTATTTCTACTGCAGCCTGTTTTGATGTTCCATGATACATCACGTAGACGTGGCTGTCCTCAGGGGTGACTCCACTCTGAAGATGATCATACTGAGATCTGTAAGACAGGAACACCATTTGTGTTTATAGCTATGTAAGAAATTATATTGTGTTCAGTAGGTTAATTATTTTTAAGGTACATTATATCTTTACATTTATTGAAAAAAAGTGTTGTATATGAAACTTGAACAGTTTTTCATACTTACAAGTTCTCTTCGGTAACCTTCATCACCTCAATGACTTTGATTCTCTTCGGCTCATAGACACAGTTCTCCTGTTGGTTGCTCCGCACCATGCCAACACCAGGTGGAACCCAGGCAGTATCAAAGCCATGCACAGTGTGCCATGTCTTCTGCATGGGGTGGTTCTGCCGGTCTATGACCTTAACCCTGCCGACATCCACTCTGACTTTTAGTACTCTTTTCTCAGAGTCAGGAACATCAAGAGGGTATTTACAGGCTTTTCGGATGTCCCGACTAACATAAACACCAGCACCAAGCATGCTAATATCTGCTCTTGATGGTTTGAAACCTTTCCTTTTTATCAACTCTGCGCCCTCTTTTGAGCAGCCATGAAACATCACATATTCTCTGTGATCTTCAGGATGAGTCTTGCTGTCAAGCAAGTCGATGTAGTATGGGGAGTCAGGGTTAACATCCATAGTAACCAAACTGCTGTTAAATACACCACTGCTGAAATGAGCTGTAATTTAAGTTCATACATTGCAATTACAATTTGTAAGTTAACATAATTGCAAATTCCTAAGGCTGAAACTCTTATACTAAATTGTTATGGCTGAATAATATTTAAAAATTTGCTGAATTATTACACTAGCATATAACACGATCATGTAAAGACTTATTTATTAAGTAAACAGGGGTTGTTTGATAGCCAAGTGTCCAGTAATAAGTTAACGTGTCTCGAAAAACAGATGAGACTGTTCTTACCTGCTGCTGCCAGACAAATGCAGGAATACTCCGTATGCTTAGGAAACCTAGCGCTTAGGTTTCAATTCCTGACTGCAGGCCAATCTTGCCTATTTAGGTTTCATTTCTTGGTCTAGTCTTGCAGTGTTGACCCGTCATTCAGGACAAGTGAGCACCACATGTTTTGCAAAATAAAATAAAAATTACAATAAAAAAAATATATATATATATACATACATTTTTCTTTGGGGGGGGGGGCTTGCCTGTTTTGCATGTCATTTTGGCATTCATATGTGTCACATATCAGTTTGCAAACAATGTAAAAAATATATATATATAATTGAGTTGCTAAAGCCGCATACACACATGGTCTCTTTTTAGTTTTCTTGAGTAAGGCAGCTATAAAATGCAGGTGTTTCAGCCTAGCTCAGCGTTTTCTGTGGTGGTGGGGCGAGCCAGCAGAAAATAGGAGCATTGCGCTGTGATTGGCTCAGTGTTCTGTCACTCATGGAGACACTACCTCATCACCAACTCTAAGTCCTTAGTAAGGGTAGATGCAAAATTTCAGCCCTTTGGGTCCTGCCATAGAGTTATATTACAAGTGCCCTTCCAAGAAGGCTCAAGGTCATTGGCCACAGATAAAATGACATCAAATCATGTTATATGTACTGTAGCTTTGATTGGACTGATCATGTCAACATCTTACTTTCAAAATCTTAACTAGCAGTCATCATGAATCAAGTCGACAATCTACTGGCAAATCCATTTTAATCCTTGTCATATGAAGACAAATAATGAAGAGAAATTATAGATAAAACGTATCGGTGCTCATCGGCCATAAAGATTACACAACAAGTTGGAAATAGCAAATTCAACAATGAGTCATTTGGAAGGAATCAGTGGCTAACTGCAAGCATTGCAAAGTAACCACTAGCCTGCTGTGTGTTCATTTATCACACTAGAATAAGCTTGAGTGATGTGTTAGCATCTTAATCGTAGCAACATCTGTAAGGGTCTAGAACTCTCATGCCAGCCAAATGAAAGGATACACACTCAGGCAGAAACCATTACATATGTGGCCTCCAACTAAGCCACTGGCCAATGCTAACTTATTCAGCTGTTGATTTCAGTTTAGAAACATTTATTACTATTTACAACTCCAGTTACAACAGTCTTTCCCATATTGATTTATTGGCGAGTATTAAGAGCAGTTTTCCATCAGACTACATGAGCAGCAGGTAGAAAAGGTGTTTGGTTTCAACACGACGGTACAAGCTACATCAGCTTTATAGCCCATGTTATCCCCGAGATTGATGCATAGAAATGAATGACTGATAAGAAATTAGTTGAAGTATTTTATACAAATACTTTTTAAATGTAGGCCTTACAGACAGTCACTGTAAATATGACAAATAAACCCCAATATTTTACCCTTTATTTTTTTTTTTTAACCTCATACAGCAAAGTGGCACATCCCAAATGAAAGAGCACCTTTTGGCAGAACAGTACATATCAAATATCCTACATAGTGATGTGTAAAAGTAACTTTTAAAGGTAAATGAAATGTCTTCCTACCCACCGGGGCCAGCATTATGATTCTTGCAAAAAATGACTTGTGTTGTCATTTGAAGGGCTATGAGAGTTCACCTCATCCGCAGAGGCAGATTGGGATAGAACCCCCTCACTATGTGTGGGTGTGTCAGTAGCAGCAGCAGTTAGAGGAGGCTTGACCTCCAACACTCCACTGTCCAGACCCACAGGTGGAATCTGCTGTTCCCAGCCTTGTAACATGGACTCCAGCAGGCCAGAGTCTGCAGGGTTGCCTGTGGTGGTGGTTGTGCTAGGTACTAGCACGTAGTTGCTAGTGCTGCTGCTTACCGGGCAGGTGTGGTTAGCATCGTTAGCGCCTGCGGCAGTATGTTGGTCACTGTCGCTGTCTATGGTGATGACAGTGGGCGAGTGTTTCCCGGACCCTGTGCGCTCTTTGCTCCTGTGCCTCTTGCCCTTCTTCTTGTGCTTCTTCTTCTTCTTCTGGTGCTTCCTGGTTTGCTCTGAGGAGCTGCCCTCATAGATGATCTCCACGCTGAGGCTCCTGCTCCTTTTCCCCCCCGACTTCTCCTTGGACCTCCTGTGACGCTTCTCTTTGCTCTTCTTCTTCTTCTTCTTGTCTTTCGCACAGGACGAGGTGGTGGAGGAGGGAGGCTCGTCAAGGGCGTTGGAGGACTTGTCTTTGGGGTCAGGTTCTTCCAGGTGTCTCGATTTGTACTTTCTCTTCCCGCTGGGCTTCTCGTGACGAGACTTCCTGTGAGCACCGGACGGCGAACACGTGCTGGAACGACTTCTGGAGCGCCTCTTATCCCGCCGGTGGGAATCAGGACTCTGGCTCTGGGATGGGGACCTGCAATCGATGTTCCTGTGTGAGCTGGAGTAGTAGGTCCTCCTCTCTGTGTAGAGTGTGGCGCTGCTGTCCCTCTCACTCTCCCGGCTGTAGTAGTGCCAGTGATAGGAGTGCGACGATGAGTCGTGGCTGCGGCCTGATCGGCGGCCATCTTTATTGTCCCTCTTCTTCTCTCCTTTAGTGTGGGAGCGGTCGCGGCTTTGGGAGCGCGACTGCCTCCTGCCTCTGGACAGAGTGCTATCGCTGTTGATGGAGATGGCCGGGCTCTTGGTCGAGCGGCTGCGGTCGGCACTCCTGGACCTCCTCCTCCGGTCTCTGCTTCTCGACCGTGGCCTCTCTCTAGATCTATCGCGACTTTGACATCTCCTGCCGTCTTTCTCAGTTTGTCCGCTGTTTTTGCTTGTTGACTTACTGGATGTCTCACGTCTAATTGAGGGTGAGGTGTTACGTCTTTCCTTGGAGCACGATACATCTTGCTCCCTTTCCATCCCCTCTGCCCTCCCAGGACATTGGCCTTGAGAGGAGGCGGGGCTAAGGCTGGTGAAGCGGATGTGTTGAAGCAGCCTGGGCACTTCGTCTTTGCTCTCCTCCAGAACAGACTCCTCTGAGTCAGAGGACAGCTTGACCAGCTCTGGAGTCCTTTCAGCTAGGGGTTTTACAAAGCCCACGATGATGCAATCCTCATCGCCAGAGGACGTACACGCCGGTCCATCCTTGTCGGTTTTCACCCGAGCAGAGCCTGCAGTCAGGCGAGGGGCCTTTGGCTGTGACACTGCTCCGCACTCCTCCCCCAAACTGCTCTCCGAGTCTGAGTCTATGATTGATAGCAGCAGGGCCCTGGTGGGTTCTGTTGTGGAGTACGAAGGTCCGGGCGTCTCGTCGTCCCATGTTGACTGGCTCAGGGCAACCCCGGACACGGGGTCCAGCTCCACAGAATCGCCCCCCTCCTCATCCTCGGAGATGGCGATCACTGAGGAGTTGGAGCTGCTGCCCTCGTCCGAGGACGGCGCAGGGCAGTCGTAGACGGCATGCTGGTCGTAGGCTTCCATGTTGAAGGGTGCTCGGGCGAAGTTGACAAACTCGTGCAGAAAGTGATCGGTGCGGGCCTGGAGGAAGGGCTGCAGCTCCTCCTGGATGGCCCGGTCCTCCATGTCATAGCGGGTGATGCGGGACATGATGATGTGCTGCACAATGTTGACCAGGGAGCCGTGAGCACCGTACAGCACCACCAGCTCTCTCTTCAGCCAGGGCAACAGGCGGTGCAGGCAGGCCGGGTTCCTCTGGAAGAACTCCGCCGAGATGTCCCGGGAACGGCCGCCGTCCCGCACGCTCCGCACTCGCACCCCTCGCCGGTAGAGCGCCCGTCTGAACTTGATCATCTCCTGCTCACGGAGGCTGCGCACGGTCCGGCCCTCGCTTTCTGCCTGCCTTCTGGCCGCCAGGCGCTCCATCATGCGACGGAGGCCTTGGTCCTGCCGAGGAGGGGGGGAAGCCCCCGTTAGGGCCTCGAACATGACCCCGTTGTCGGGGGGAGGGGACGTCCTTCTCTGGTCCTGCCGACGCGCCCCCGTCAGCGTGGTGCGGTAGCGGAACCGTTCCCCTGCGAAACTCCCAAAGGAACCGTTCTCCGTGGGCCGCAGGTCATACTTCTTGAAGTCCTTCTCTGATTGTATACTGTGATAGATAGAGTTGAATGGCTGCTTGCATAGCGGGCACTCGGCTTTGTTCTTGGACCACTCGTGGATGCAGCGGAAGCAGAACTTGTGCAAGCAGAGATCGAGGTAGGCCATGTTGTTGAATCGGTCCAGACAGATGGGGCACTTAGAGTCTGGAGACGCCTCGGCAGACAAAACCTCAGAGGTCTTGTCCGGGGCACTCTTCTTGAGTAGCCGTAAGGTCATCTTTGCTGCTGCCATAGTGATGGTCTAGGGAAGAAAATATTGCCTCGTGTTAAACAGTGTTTTCAATAAAGAAGGGACACAACACAGCACTGACTTTGTTCAAACGTTATTTTCTGTAATATACTGTCACTAGCTAGGCCCATTGGCAGATGCACAGACAACTCTTTCATCAACACACCCTTACAAATCATTTTAAAAGGTATTAATGCAAACAGGGAAGAATTTTCTAAGACCAGCATCTAAACATGTTGTCATTATCCAATGTCTTACATAATCAGAAAACTATAATATAAAGATTGGGACGTTACAGGGGGTCACAGCTGACTGTGTCAGAGCCATTTAGCCACATTGACCATAGATGGCAAAATGAGTGTCAACCAATTTCAACAGAATCTTACAATTACCCCACCACAGTTGTGAAATTATAATAAAGCCCAATAACTTCCCATGTAACGTTATATTACTTGAACGTGTCGTTTACTTGGTAAGGTTAACGTTAGCTAGCTCGATAGATAACTTTAGCAGCTACGTTAGCTGTTCTGACTCATCTAGGGTTGGACAGTGGACACTTATAATGGTTGACTTTGGCCCCAATCTCTGACCGATAATCCTGACAAGTAATTATGCATTTATGACATGTTTGTGAGTCTGAATTGTGATGAATGACAGCTTGGGTAAATTAGCAAAATAGCTTTGAGCTAGCCATCTTTCGTCCCTTTGCTTACCAAAATAAAAAGCCGGGGATCCGAGGCAAATGTCTAGGAATCCTGTCGGCGAAAACACTCAAGACCGCTCATATAATCTTTTCATATTTCATTATTTCCATGTGTATTAAAGAGAAGTAAATTAATTTGGTTGTTTACCACTCTTTGGAATTGGCCTCCTGTTTCATACCGTGATGTAATGCTACGTTTAAAAAAAACAACCCGCAAAGGATTATGGTATACTGGAGGGCGTTTACCTTCCGCTTTGGAATGAAGTACTTTTTTTATGGTCTCGTGCGCCACCTATTGTTAGTAACTTTTAACACAGAGGATGAATTAGCTGGAAACAAACGAAATATGGACATAAATTGGACAGTGGGGTACTAATAAACCATAGCCATCCATAATATACAAACAACTATGATTGTGAGTTTGGTTACACTATTGGTTACTTGTGTCACATCGTTTGCAGAGCTATTATTTTAAACGTTTAAACAGAGGGTAGTGTGAACAGCCCAGTACATCACTGAGGCCAAGCTTCCTGCCATCCAGGACCTCTATACCAGGAAGGCCCTAAAAATTGTCAACGACTCCAGCCACCCTAGTCAGACTGTTCTCTCTGCTCTCGCACAGCAAGCAGTACCGGAGCACCAAGTCTAGATACAAGAAGCTTCTAAACAGCTTCAACCCCCAAGCCATAACACTCCTGAACATCTAATCAAATGGCTACCTGGACTTTTTGCATTGCCCCCCCTCTTTTACACCCCTGCTACTCTGTTGTTATCATCTATGCATAGTCACTTTAATAACTCTACCTACATGTACATATTACCTCAACTAACCAGTACCCCCCTGTATATTCTCGCTATTGTTATTTTACTGCTGCTCTTTAATTAATTGTTACTTTTATTTCTTATTCTTATCCGTATTTTTTTAAAACTGCATTGTTGGTTAAGGGCTCATAAGTAAGCATTTCACTGTAAGGTCTACACCTGTCGTTAATAGACGCATGTGACTAATAAAATTTGATTGAAACACCGGATCTGAATTACTCAAATAAATGCAGCACTCTTTCCCCCACATTCTTGTCCAAATATACATCTCTGACATATATTAGTATTGTAAATATTATTTAATGACATATACATAACGTTTTTACAACAGGGCAGGGACAAAAAGACATTGTGTAACTCTTTCAACTGTGTCTTCTTCAGTGGTGACCATGGCTCTCTGGGAGGTCTGGAACAACCTCTCCCGTCTCCAAGATGGCGTCGCCCTGAACACAGACAGGGAAAATTAACAGATAATGAAAGAGTCAGTTACTAGATGTCCCTACTCTTTCATTACAAGGTCTAGGAAAGCTGTCTGGGAATCCAGGGCTTTTGTGGTCCGTTGTAGCTCAGGGTAGTGGGTTCAATTGCCAGGACTGCGCATATGCAAAATGTATGCACGCATGACTAAGTCGCTTTGGGTAAAAGCATCTGCTAAAAGACATTTTGTGTTACCGTAGTAGGCCACAATTGTAGTGCAGTTTATATATAAGCTGCACTGCAATTCAGTTCTTTACTGTAAACTGCCAAAGTGCACCATTGTGTCACATGCATGTGTAAATAAATCTAAGCAATAAATCACATTTTATTGGTCACATATACACATTTAGCAGATGTTAATGCGAATGTAGCGAAATGTTTGTGCTTTTATTTCCGACAGTACAGCAATATCTAACAAGTAATCTAACAATTCCCCAACAACTACCTAATACACACATCTAAGTCTGATATCCAATAGTTCTTCCCAGCTGTAAGTAATAGCACTTAAGATTTTCTGGGCTAACAATGTAAGAAATAATACATAAAAAACAAAACACTGCAAAGTTTCCTAAGGACTAGAAGTAAGGCGACCCGCTCTGGTCGGCACCATCTTGTCCAATCATCAATACAAAAGGAAAGGGAAAGGGGGATACCTAGTCAGTTGTCCAACTGAATGTGTTAAACTGAATGTGTTGAACTGAAATGTGTCTTCCGCACTTAACCCAACCCTTCTGCCCACCCACTGGGTACAGATGGCAGTTCAACATCTACTTTTGATTTACATTTGGTTGAGTTGTCAACTAATATGAATTCATTGTGAAATCAACCAAAAATGTCACCAAGTCATTTAGGTTAAAAGTTGAGTGAAAAAAATTACAAAATTCCCTTATGTTAATGACTTTTGCAAAACCAATCAGTTTTCCTTGTTGACATTTGCATTTTTCAATTGAAATGACATGAAAACAATGCATGTTTCAACCTGTTTTTGCCCAGTGGGCAGTGAATCCACTGTAACACTAAGAGACAGTTCAGACACAGATTAATCGTAGTCTGGACTAAAAAGCACTTACAATGGAGATTCTTCTTTGTATGTGCTTTTTCCATCCAGGACTAGGCTTAATCGTGTTCCTATAACAACACATGAGATGTACTTACAGGGAACAGTCTGGGCTTCAGCTCCACAATGCCATAGGGCTTTTTCTGTGACAAACACACAAGCAGGACAGGTCAATGTTTTAGATTGAATTGAAGACTCTTCTATGACACATGCATGATACAACTTTCAATAGAGCAGGTATAGTGAATGAACACCAACACACAGGGCTAAAAACTGCAATCCACTACTGTATAATAACATTTCATAAATCGGAGCACAATAAACTTTGAACAGCCAAGGTCAAACACATTATCAGTCCTCTTGAACATTAGGTCTCAGCCTTTTAAATCAAGACCAGTCTGTCTAGGCAGTAGGTCAGTGGAAAGCATTAGCAATGCTGATTTTTGAGTGACACAGCCTGGCATTTCATGTTTGATTTAGAGCTGGGAGGCCTGGTGTTATGAATTTAACCAATTAGGACTGTGAGGTGGTTGGAAGAATCCAGGTGGTGTCTGGTTGGGCCAAAATCCTCTTACACTCCAGGAACAGGTTTTCCTAACAACATCACTACATGAATGAAAAGACAACATTATTGTTGGTGTTGAATTGATTGAACTTACAGCAACATGATACTTCACGTAATAATGCACAACCCAGGCAGGGATCAGCAACCGGGTCAAGGCGAACACTCCACCAGTGTAGACTTTGTAGGTCTGGAAAGAGAACAACACAAAGGGGACGTGTGTCACAAATGTTAACAGGTGTTGTTGATTTCTTGCTGACAACAGTTGATGCAGTTTTTCGGTACAACTACTAGTTAGCAACATGCCAGGAGCTATGTTACATTCAGGTTGGCAGTGGCACAGATGACTGGCATCACACCAAGCATGAGAATACTAGTCAACCCGTCTGTCACGAGCGACAACATGCAACTATGTGGCTATGGTAACTAGTGACGACCCATGCAACTGGCTAGGCTAGCTAGTAAACAGTAACACCGACGTCTCAAAACAAAAACATAGCACGTAGCTATCACAAATACTAGCTAGTTAGTCATTCTAATCCAATTCACACAGCGTTGTTCGTTGAGATATATTAGAATGAAATTGCAAAATGATGAACTCACGTAAAGCCTCCACAGGGTCTTCGGTTCCAGAAAGCCAGCCCAGAATTTTGCCACCGGCCCGGGGGCTGTCTTTGGCAGCACCGGCTCTCTGGGACTGAGCTCTTGGTCCTTCAGCCATTTCCTCCTGAGGTTTGAAATCTGCTCTACGCGGAGCTTTTCGTCTGCTGTGTAACCAGTCATGATTAAAGAAGAGCTAGTTCTTATTTTCTTGATATTCAACCTCACTACAATGACACCATGGAGGACATCGCCATGGAGTGCACGGCCAAAACTCATGAAGAAGAGAACAGTCAACGACAACGGTAACTACACATTTTCCACCTTGGCTGAGTGTGTGAGTGACATCTACGGGGCTGGAGGAGGAAACAAAACAGGGATTTTTCATGATCACTGATTTCTCTGATACATTGTGCAAAATATGCTACACACAATTGCTAACTACATTTTTTACATTCATCAAAAATTAAGGAAACTGTATTATGTATCCATATGCTTTTTTCTAGAATAGGAAATGATTTTGTGAATTACTATTAACATGTCATAAACAGTGAATGATAATTAGTTTTTTGTTTGGATGCGGTTGCAACATTATACACTTGTCACCATATGACCATTCTACCACTGTCCCCAGGGCATAAGCAAATCCTCAATCAATTGTATTTTATAAAGCCCTTTTTACACCAGCAGTTGTAACAAAGTGCTTACAGATACCCAGCCTAAAACCCCAAAGAGCAAGCCATGCAGATGTAGAAGCACAGTGGCTAGGACGAACTGTAATCTAATCTGTGCCCAGTATAGACTGGTGAGGTGTGAAACCTTAGCCATCATCTAGCACTTATGCTTCAGAGGGCTTTTTCAATCATTCGACATTACACTTCAAATGCATTCTGAAATGTTTGACATTTGTACATAATATGGGTTATAATAAGGAGTAGTTATGATAATGTGATGTATTATCAATAGTTAGTGATACAGTATAGTCAACTGTCTTGATCATCAATTTGTTAAGCAAACTATATCAATGTCTTCTGAAATATAGTGGACTTTATCTACACATCCACAAAATCATTCATTCATATGTGATGCAGTGTAACAGAGTAGATCAACTAGTGTGTAAGTTGCCATCAATACATAAATCAATGAACAGAAAGTGTGTGTTCTCCTGACAGTAGTACTACAGCCAAATATATTTGAGTGTTCCCTCCATTCCCCGTACTGGGCTGTAAACGAACACCCAGTCTTTGGCTGACGACATGAGTATTTTCTGATGACGGACAGTGTCAAAATACTCAAGACATGAAAACTATGTCAAATACGGATGTTTTATGTCACTCATCAAATAAAACCACTGACATGTCCATCTGAAATGTCTCTCTTTTCTTATTATAATTCTGAATTTATTTCCAACTGACCATAGGCTTATATATTCCAAGTACAGAGGACATAAAGGCTTGACGTAAACTCTGTTTAAAGTGGACTTTTCCCCATTGAAACTGATGTGTGTTGTCTTTGCATTTGGATCTGATTGAAATAAGATTTACTCTAAATCAGATACGCTGTGACGGCTTTACATGTGTACAGAACACGCCAAAGCATAATCAATAGTGATTGATTTTAGTAGCATATCATAAGAATTGGCATCATCCAGCGAAAGATATGCACCAGTCCTGTCTATCAAATGCATTGGGAATTGTTTTTAAACCAGTCATTTAAATTACACAGGCCCCAAATGATGCGTCATTAACAGTGTCATCTGCAGAGCTAGTTTAGTAAACTGATAAGCCTTTCATCAGAGTCCATGAGGATTTGCACAATATAGAATTATATCAGGCGGAATCCCGAGGCCACCAAGTGTACAGTAATCCAACCTGCAGCTTCTATCTAAACCACACACTAATAAAGTGTCTGTGGTGCAACCTAACCCAAGTGTTCCGTTCTTTGCAGGAAGAAAAGAAACCACAGAAGGTTGAAGAGAGCGGACACAACCCCAATAGCAGTTAGATTAGGAGAATGGCCTCCCCTCCACCTTTATCAGTGTATGTCTCCTCTGTGTGTGTACAGCTTCTCTATGAGAAGTATATATATATATATATATATATATATATATATATATATATATATATATATATTATATATATATTATATATATACACACACACACACACACACACACACACACACACACACATACATATATATCTATACACATACACATATATATATACACATACATATATACACACACACATCTTACTTTTGGACTTTGACTCTTACAGCATCTTAGGAAAAAGGGAAAAAATAAAAGGTTTGCTGCAGATGTAGGATCTTTATTTGATCACCCTGTTGCAGGAGAACGTTCCTGCAATGCAGGAAATTAAAAACTTGTAGTGTATGGGAGGTTTAAAAAGGCTTCTGAAGTTTGTAATTTCCACTTTGAAATTTCAGACTTGATTTTCCCTTATGAAAAATGTGTCAACCCCTACAAAAATGTCCATTAATTATAATCCACATAATAATTATAATTTCCTCTTGCTGCAGGATATTTTCCTGCTGTAGCAAACTGTCTCAAATTAAAGATCCTACATCTGTAGGTCAGAGTTGTTAGAGCGATAGTGCCATTGACTTCAGAGTAAAACAGGATAAAGAAAACATTACAGTGGCAATCAAACCAGGCTCTCTTTAGTTGCATGGAAATCAATGAACCCATGACCCTTTCCGTGTATTTTTCCAAAACATTTTGGTAAGGATGATGCCCCATGCACAAGCAAAGGGACACACCCAGTTTTGATTTACAGCAAGGGGCTGGTTTTGCTACCGCCCTCCTATCAAGCATCACTCAAATACAAGACCATTGAAAGACCATCTCCGACTCCCCCATAAGCATCGGACAGCACTGGGGGAACTGGCGTCTTCCTCTCTCACTAGTAGAATCTTGACCGATGTCCTTTACGGTGTTGTTGGGTCAGCCAGGGGTTCCGGTAAAAAGAAAAAACATCTTCCCTTGAAATGGGGGGCAGGACATACCTCGAAGCCATTTAAATCAATGTCCAGAATTAGGTTCATAGGAGGTATCGTCATCGCTTGGACCAAGGTTGGACCCAGAGAGCTGATCTCCTTCTCTATATATTTGTTTGTGGTTTGGGTAAGGCACACTGTGTCTCTTGGCTAGAACCACAGAGCAGATGGAAGTGTTCGGGATGACTTTCATTCCACCTTTAGAAAGTCAGATCCCATTCTAAAGGGTACATGTCCATCTTCAACCTCCCTAGACTGTCTCCAAACCCACAACCAACCACAGTTATATCTAGACAGACTTCATCAGGCGATGCAGCACAGACCAACTATACCCAGCCTTTCCACTGAATGAAGCATTCATAAAGTATGAATATAATTAATGTTGATAGAGGTTTTTCTACTAATTCAAAAATGACTATTTTCTGGGTAGTTCAAGTGACTTGCAAAGGAAAACTGCAATTGATTATTTGACAGGGGAAAGTTTATACTTCAGTGAATATGGTAGTTGCTTACCACCATTTGTTATGAAGTGGAGAAGGTAAGTACAACAAACTAGTGCTGTGTAATAGCTAAGATAAATAGTTGAATGCATGACATGCCTGGTTGTTTGAAAAGTGTGTTAATTAGATACTCAATGCCATTTCAGTGATTGACAGCTTGCATGCGCCCGACATATCCCGTCTTGTGAGTGGCTTCTAGAAGTCTTGTGGTGCTACACATGTTACTGCGCCATTCATTTATCATGATGTTGTGACGTGTGCTCATTCACTATAAAAGCAACCATCTCCTGCTCGGACAGTTTATCCTTGTAATGAGGGTTGACACCTCTGTAGTAGGTGGCTTGCCTGTATGTGGGGAGGTCACAGATTGATTTGGCTTGGATTTGGGATGAGAATGTATTGCTGTATTGAGATCTCTTTTCTACTATTATGTCCTAACCTATCATGGTAGATTTTACCATCTTTACACCAACATACTCTGGAATACAGTGTTACAAGAGGACTGTGAGGAGTGTACCATCTCGAAGTGAGCGAACTCAGTGAAGTGGAGGGCTAGACACCATGAGGGTCGACGACATGAACCACCGCACGGGGATGGTGGCCATCAGCAGCCCTTTACTGTTCTTTGGCTTCATGTTCACCATGTCGGGCATGAAGGGAGAGACCCTGGGCGGGATCCCTCTCATCGCCATTGGACCTGCCATCTGCCTCCCAGGGGTGGTGGCTATCATTCTGGCTAACAGAACCAACGGCTGCACCAAGTTCCCCACCCGGCGCCAATGTCTCAACTGCCTGAGTCGCAAGTGTAGGAGGAGGAAGCAGATGCCTAGAACCAAAGAGTCTTCCAGGGTGGCCAGAGACTCAGAGGAGCCTGATGGGGACAAGAGGGCTGAGGCTGAGACTGGGTATAGATCTGGGGCTGGAGCAGACTCTGCGTCCATTACCATTACAACAGTGAAGGAGTCTGGTCATCTGATCAATAAAGGGAACCAAAACCATGTGCGACGCTACCCAGCTAGTGCCTTGGTAGCCATGGCAGGTGTCTAACTACAGTATCTATGATAGTAAGTCCTACTCTATGGACAATCACTGTGGGACCTATAGTAGTAAGGTGTATCACGTGCCTCAGCAGCAGCGGGACAGTTTTGTGGTGTACTACGAGGGAGGCTTCTCTCCGTACGAACCCTGTTACTGCTACATCAAACTCAGATATTTTATGTGGGGCGTAGAGACTGTGGACTAAGTGTGGATACTGAAGCCTACTGGGAAAACCCTTTTACTGGAACTCATAAGCTACTAAATCTATTTAGGTGTACCTGGGACAGGAATAGTATGCCTGTTTATCTTACAGATAAATAATACTACAGTACTAATGTAGAAGCAGTTAACATAAGACATTTGCAGTATTTGTTTCATGAATGAATTGTATGTTCCCCATTTATTTTGGATATTTCTTTCATATTGTATAAATATCTAATAATCTAAATGGGCATTAAGATATTTCTCTAAATTGACATTTAGACTATTTTATATTTTGTTGTCTTAATGATCAAGTATCTATTATGTATCATATTCAACAAAATCCATTTAATGCATTGTTGTGTTTGTGGTATAGTTACTAAATGAAGAAATAATGAAACGTTTTTGTGATTACATCTGCCCAGATGATACGTGAATCATGCAAATAGTTCAATCTGCACATTACAAACCTGTTACAGAGACCACTAGAAGGGGAAATACCACTGCCAATGTACTGTAGAGGCTACTAAAAACAAATTATTAACAGTTTGGATGTGAATTATTACCTTACATTATTTCAAAATGTAAGCATCTCCAAGAACAGACAAATAACGAAAGATATTCCTGTAAAAACAAAGTATACAGCATGATGTATCTTCATGGGCGTGGTTTTCACCAATGAAGTCCAATAGAAGAAGAGAGTTGTAGTCCTATAATGAATATTCATGATTAAAGCGTGCCATTTTTGGACTGGGTAACTTCCGATTCAATGACGACTGCTGTTATGCTACTATCAAAATAGGGAACATGACGGAGGGAATCTAACTATTGGTGCACTGAAAATCCCCATAAATGCTGCGATAGTATATCAGGTATGTGAACAGTAAATACTTGCCATAGTTCAGTACAGTTTGATAACCTGATATAATCTGTCTTTTGAGGAATTAGCTAGCTAGCTAAGCTACTCATGCTAACACGTAACAAAACGATAGCTAACGGTACATTTCACCATGTAGAACTGCTAAAATGATGTCAGTAAGCTACACAAACCCGTATAGTAGTTAATTACTAGCTAGCTAATAACTTAACTAGCCTTCACAATAGTGCATGAATTGAGTGTTTTTGCCAGCTAGGTTGCTTGATAGCACGATCGTGCCATGCCACTTCAGTCAATGTGACATGTTCCACAAAGACCAGCACGCTCAACCCAGACAAGTACATTGTAAAGGGAAAGGGAGCTATGTGCTTGGCAATGTAGCTAAGTATTCATAGAACAAGATTAATTTCAAAACCGGTATGCTTTGTCGATTGAATAAGCAGTTTGATGCTTGTCACTAGTTACCACGGCCACAAAGTCAAAATTGGCTAGATCGTAAATATGAAAACAAAAATGTGCTTTTTGGTCTTTAATTTAAGGTTAGTCTTAAGGTTAGCAGTGTGGTTAAGTTTAGGATAAAGCTTAGATTTTAAGAAGATAATTTGTAGGAATAGGCAGGGTTTAGCGATAATGACTTTGTAGCTGTGGTAACTAGTGAAGACCATCGTGCCAATCGTCATCTAACGTCACAACTGTCACATGTTGCAGGGGGCCACGTTATTTCCCATGCAACCTGAGAAATGTTCCTTCTCCCCTTGTACAGTATGTGACTGAATCTGTGACAGGTCTAGTAAAGCGAACGGTGATACCCCACATGGTGTACTGCTCAGTAAGTCCATATGATACCTGTGTGTATTTGACCCAGCTGTCAGGAGATACTAAGCTAGCTACTTTTACACAGTACATCCTATTTTGTGGGACGTGCAGCAGGTAGCCTAACGGTTAAGCGCATTGGGTCAGTAACTGAAAGGTCACTGGTTCGAATCCACGAGGCGACTAGGTGAAAAATCTGCCGATGTGCCCTTGGGCAAGGCACTTAGCCCTAATTTGTCATGTAAGTCTCACTGCATAAGTGTCTGTTAAATTGACTAAAATTATTGAAGCTGCACATAACCACAGAGGGCTGTAGCTACAAACCTAGAGCAGAGCAACATACCTTTTTGGTTCTGTTTTGAACACATACAGTATCTGATGTTATCAGACCTACATGTAGCTGAGAAAGGTCTCAGTCTTAATATACCTATTATCCTGAAATACCCCTCTCTCTCCACCTCTCTTCCTCACCAGGGTTCAGTGTGTGCGTCAGGTATGGATGGAGTCAGTAGCATCTGAGAGCACCCAGCATAGTTATCACAGACAGGACAAGCCGAAGAAGTCCGCGTTCAGACCAACAGCCTGCACATCGGCAGGCAGGGGGAGAATGGTCAAGTACTTCTCTAACGACATAGACATCAGGACCACGTGGGACCATGTTGTCTCTGCCTTCTGGCAGAGGTATCCTAACCCATTCAGGTACAGGACCTCGCGCTGACCCGCTTTTTATGGCGGATGCCTCAACGATTTGGTGAGATGCGCATCTAGTAGGAGAGAGAAGGGATATGCCTATTTTCCATTGAGTAACAAACTCCAGACCCATGGAAAACCTGTCTGCTTTCTCCTGCTATCAGCTGTGAATGTGAATCTGCACCAACCGTCATTCTATAGCCAAACTGCATCTGCACTGTTCAACAGAATGTGTTTTTGTAAAATGTTCAGTGGACATTGTTACAAGTAGTCCTTATGCATCGAGTTGTACAGTTTGGTAAAGTTTGCAATCATTGGTTTTTGTTTATACATTCTAAAGTGAAAAATCGGAGTCTCAGCATCATTATGTTACTGTGGAATTGCCCTACTCTCAATCACAATGAGATTATGGTGTCTAACGCTGTTACAAGTTTAGAAAAAACAACCGTGAGAAGATTTTATTAAGATGGAGAACTGAGAGTGACCACAGTGGAGAAGTGATACCAGCTTTGTCAGATCAGAAGGAAGTGACTTAGTCAGTCAAGTGATTAATATTGTTTGTATTGTTAATATCTGCTCCGTATTTAACCCAGCCATCTTTCCTTTTATTTGACTACTTGATTCAAGGTTTGTATTCGATTGCTAACAATCAAATACAAGTACTTGAAATGCACAAATCTGCAACTATTTAGCAGGTTAAATTCAGAAGTACTGACAATGTTAACATTTGTTTGCGGAGTATGTCAAGTGTCGTGATATGTTATGTCGTTTACAGTTGTCTGAACAACTGCTAGCATACCGCCAACATTGTGTGTGTTCCCGTGCATCAGCACCCATGTTCTCACGGAGGACGTGGTGTTCCGGGAGGTGACGGTGGACCAGCGGCTTCTCTCCAGACGCCTGCTCACCAAGACCAATCGAATGCCTCGCTGGGCCGAGTTCCTCTTCCCCTCCAACCTCTCACGCTCCGTCTACATCGTCGAGGACTCCGTCGTCGACCCGGTCACCAAGAGCCTCACCACATACACCTGGAACCTCAACCACACTACGTTAATGGTGAGGTACGCCCCGACATGTGCTCCATTCCGAATCGACCCCTAGCCCCTACACCAAGAAGTGGCTAGGGAGTAGGGGCTAGGTGTCGATTTGGAACCCAGGGATACTGGTTCCCACAGCTTAGTGGTTGGAGCATGGTGCTTGCAACACCAAACGTGTGGTTTTGACGCTCAAGCCAGTCACATGTAGTTCATGTATGCGTTTGTTAGTACGTGTAGGTTTCTCTATATGTTTTACTAGGTTGGTGGACGTTCATGTCCTTTTACAGTACACTGACTCAACACCGTGGAGTATCTTGTATTTGTTAGAACACGGATTTCTATCTTTAGGAGATAGTATCAGCACCACCACCAGACAGAGGAACACGCTGGGTTTCCCCTACTGCATTTAGCAGCGGCGCACCGCCTCTAAAAAAAGGAAAGACTGACACTATTAGTATTGACTAAGATAAGAATGTATCTACGTATTAGCACACAGCCTACTATTGAACAGAGACTTTGATATACACGTATACATGAAAACTGCTGTCCAAATAAAGTGTTATTGTTGCATATCTTTAGATACGGAATGGAAGATCTTTTCCTCAATGGTTAAGGCTTGGTTGGCATCTGTCCCTTCATGACCTCCAGTGGTTGACCTATATTGCAGCCACAAGACCCTAGACATTGACAAGAAAGTGCCCTCTGCGTTGCCCCGCCCCCCTGAGAGACTGGCTTGTTTACTGGTCGCGCTTGTTTGTTTTCTCTAGCAACCGACCGTCTCCAAGCCTACAGCACAATAAATATACAGTTTCCCAGAGAAATTCCTTCATGTTGATACCCACAAGGTTTTCCATTGTATATAATTTGTGACATTTCGTTAAAAAAAACACAAAAAACTGCAACATTTGTGCAGTCTGGCTGGATATTGGTTCAGACTGGTAAACACTTAACTAAAGAGACACAGACGTGAAATGTATTGTTGGTGGTTTTCTGTTTCTCAGGGACCTGGTTTGTTGGATGAGAAAGAGATGAAGTTGTGTAACCTTTGAGTCTGCAGGGTGGGTGAATATCATGGTTAACGTCTCAAGTCTCTAGGAGAGTCAGAGTTCACTCTCCGTTCTACTGTCAGCAATAGAACAAGGCTTTAATGTGAGAGACTAAATGAGACACTACCTCACTATACCTGGTCAATGTCAACTAGACCTACACTGCAATCATACACAGACCTTTTTATGATTCAACCAGCACTTTGTTCGTCCCCTTCCCACTTTGTATTCATCTCAAGATCGCCAACACTTGGTGTCTATCGATCAAGATATATGGTGCTGTCAACTTGATGGATGAGCAGAGAGGAGCGCCATAAGGAACACACCCACCCACACCCCGCCAGGTTATGCCCGCCGTCTAGTTAACGCAAAGCGTTGTGGCGGCGTGCTAGCGAGCGCTGTCTTGTTTTGATTCCACTTGACGGCAGCTGAAGGAGAGGATGACTCATATCACTAGACAGATGGAACAACTTTGTAATCATCTCCAAGATCATATTTCGGAACAAAATGTCAGACTCTTCCAAAAAATTTTATCGCACGCAACCAGTTACTCAAAAGGAAGTGGAATTGGTAACTTGTTCTTCATTCATTTTGCATTGAAGTTGTTTGCTTCTTTATGTATTGTGCCCTATAGTTCAGGGCAGCAAACCAACACCAGCTGGTTAACAACCCTCTCTCTCCCCCATCCCTTCCTCCTTTCCTAGACGGTGGAGGAGCGCTGCGTGTTCCAGCAGTCAGAGGACCGGCCTGCCTTCACGCTGCTCAGACGAGAGGCCTGGATCTCTTCTGGAGTCTACGGCTTCTCCAGACCTATCCAGGTACAGCACAGATGTCATACAGAACAGAACAGCACAATCGAAAACACCACAGCCCCAGACCAGCTATAGGACGGCACAGTACAGCCCCAGACCAGCTATAGGACGGCACAGTACAGCCCCAGACCAGCTATAGGACGGCACAGTACAGCCCCAGACCAGCTATAGGACGGCACAGTACAGCCCCAGACCAGCTATAGGACGGCACAGTACAGCCCCAGACCAGCTATAGGACGGCACACTACAGCCCCAGACCGGCACAGTACAGCCCCAGACCAGCTATAGGACGGCACAGTACAGCCCCAGACCAGCTATAGGACGGCACAGTACAGCCCCAGACCAGCTATAGGACGGCACACTACAGCCCCAGACCGGCACAGTACAGCCCCAGACCAGCTATAGGACGGCACAGTACAGCCCCAGACCGGCACAGTACAGCCCCAGACCAGCTATAGGACGGCACAGTACAGCCCCAGACCAGCCCCAGACCAGCTACAGGACAGTACAGCCCCAGACCAGCTACAGGACAGTACTGCCCCAGACCAGCTACAGGACAGTACTGCCCCAGACCAGCTACAGGACAGTACTGCCCCAGACCAGCTACAGGACAGTACTGCCCCAGACCAGCTACAGTACAGTACTGCCCCAGACCAGCTACAGGACAGTACTGCCCCAGACCAGCTACAGGACAGTACTGCCCCAGACCAGCTACAGGACAGTACTGCCCCAGACCAGCTACAGGACAGTACTGCCCCAGACCAGCTACAGGACAGTACTGCCCCAGACCAGCTACAGGACAGTACTGCCCCAGACCAGCTACAGGACAGTACTGCCCCAGACCAGCTACAGGACAGTACTGCCCCAGACCAGCTACAGGACAGTATTGCCCCAGACCAGCTACAGGACAGTATTGCCCCAGACCAGCTACAGGACAGTACAGCCCCAGACCAGCTACAGGACAGTACAGCCCCAGACCAGCTACAGGACAGTACAGCCCCAGACCAGCTATAGGACAGCCCAGCCCCAGACCAGCTATAGGACAGCCCTGTATGTAGTCTACATCCAGGACTAAAGTAATGTTCGAAGCAGACCTAGGTTCAAATAGTGTTTGCTTTCTTTCAAATACTTTGAGAGTTTGATTGAGCCTATCTGGGGTGCCAAATGAGTTTGGTTTTGGGACTACTCCATTGGTGACATTGCGCCAATCAAGCTCAAACAAGTGCAGCTAAATTATTTGAATGGATAACAAATACTATTTGAACCCAGGTCTGATGGCTATTGAATACATCCACGTATACGAGGCTCAGAGGACCACTACACTACAGCAAAATAGTTCAAGTACCTCAGGACAGACAACCCCTTTTCATCACCAAAGCCATGACCCTTTTAATGGGAGCAGATATTGAATAGCAGCAGTCTGCAAAGCAGCAATACATTTGGTTTTGTAGCCTGGGAAATCAATTTGAAGGATCTGCTTGCGGTTGTTGTTGGACACCTATGAGAACATATGTGTATATATAATCCATCTATAAGAAAAGCCCAGTCTGAGTTGAAAAACAGATTTTCCCTTAAGTTCGACCCAGATATTTGGTCGACAAATCTAAGAGGCCCACATAAGTATTTTCCACCTCAGCAAGCTAGGCATTCTGTGTCTCACACAGACACACACACACACACACACACACACACACACACACACGGGTTTATAGGGTCGAATAATGGCACAAGAGGAAAAGTGTGTCTGCAGATGCCAAAACAAAGAAATGGTAATCTTCCACCAGGAACGTTTTCTACGCAAGGGTAGAAAACTAATTTGCCTATTATTATTATTATATTAGAAAACTAATTTGCCTATTATTATTATATTATTATTATTATTATTATCATCATCATCATCATGTGTGTGCTAGCCTTAACAACCCCTAGAGAGAGAAAGGGAAGTCGAGATGAAGGGAAAGAGAGAGATGAAAGGAGGGAGAAAGAGAGGGGGGGGAAAGTACACTGCCGTTGTGCTCATGTCTCCCCATTTAAACCCTGCTGTTTCCTGTCATGTCCGTCTGTTCTGTTCCCCAGGAGTTTGGCTTGGCCCGCTTCAAGAGCAACCAGGTGAAGGCCATGAAGGGCCTGGAGTACGCTCTGTCTAACTTACACGGTACGTACTGAAGTAGGAAACCAAACAACTTTATTTCTGGGATTTATGATGTGGTTGAGGCGATGGGCAAACTTTTTTTTTTTTTTTGAGGGAAAAAGTTACATTTTTGGGAGATTGATGCTTTCCGTCATATTTTCCACATTACACAAAGTACCAAAAAGTCTGTCAAAGTCTACTCATGGCTGATTGCTGTGGTCTGAAGTGAAGTTGTGAAATTAATCACAGCTCCCACCCACCAATCAACTCACAACACTAACCCTCCCATCATGCCTTTGGGTGAGCAGATGCCAGATCTCTCTCCCCTGGAAGTGTAACACACACAATCGTCCGTGTATAATCAGGCCGCGATTGCGTCGCCAGACAGACGCGTCTCTAAGTCCTTCGCCGAGTGGAGTGATACGACGATAATGATTACTGATTTACTGCATGTCTGAGTATGGCCATGTTCTCGTCTCGGAGATATCCCTCCCTAAAGATTGACACCTACAAGTTCCCACTCTTAATTGAACGAGTCCGATTGAGTCAATGATTCAACCGTTTTGTCTATGTTCAGAGGCTGAAAATATCCCATGCGACTAGCTTAAGCCGTATAGTCACAGACAAGTGTTTTGTCCCACGCGTTACGTGACTGCGCCATATGCCACAGGGCCTTCAGAAAGTATTCATTACCCCTTGACTTATTCCACATTTTGTGTTAGATGGAATTCAAAATGGATTATAGTTTTTCCTCAACCATTTACACACACAATACCCCATAATGACAAAGTGAAGACATGTTTAGACATTTTTGCAAATTTATTACGAATGAAATACATCTCATATTTACATAAGTATTCACACCTCTGAGGTCAATACTTTGTAGAAGCACCTTTGGCAGCGATTACAGCTGTGAGTCTTTCTGGGTAAGTTACTTAAGAGCTTTCCACACCTGTTTGTGCAACATTTGCCCATTATTCTTTTCAAAATTCTTCAAGCTCTGTCGAATTAGTTGTTGACCATTTTCAGGTCTTTCTGTAGATTTAAGTCAAAACTGTAACTCGGCCACATTCATTTTCTTCTTGGTAAGCAACTCCAGTATAGAATTTGGCCATGTTTTAGGTTATTGTCCTGCTGAAAGATGAATTCATCTCCCAGTGTCTGGTGCATGGCAGACTGAACCAGGTTTTCCTCTAGGATCTTGCCTGTGCTTAGCTCCATTACATGTATATATTTTTTTTTATCCTGAAAAACTCTTCAGTCATTAACGATTACAAGCATACCCATAACATGATGCAGCCACCACAATGCTTGAACATATAGAGAGCCGTTTCCTTCCTCTCCGGCAACTGAGTTAGGAAGAACGCCTGTATCTTTGTAGTGACTTAATACGCCTGTATTGGTACAGCATCCAGTGTAATTAATAACATCACCATGCTCAAAAGGATATTCAAAGATTATTTTTTTTGCCATCTATCAATAGGTGACCACCTTTGCGAGTCATTGGAACACCTTCCTGGTCTGTGGTTGAATCCATGTTTGAAATTCACTGCTCGACTGAGGGACCTTACAATTATCTGCATGTGTGGGGTACAGAGATGAGGTAGTCATAAAAAAAAAGATATCATGTTAAACTTATTGCACAAAGAGTGAGTCCATTACTTGTTAAGCACATTTTTACTCTTGGACTTATTTAGGCTTGTCATAAATGGTTTGAATACATTTCAGCTTTTTATTTGTAAAAATTCCACTTTGACATTATGGGGTATTGTGTTTAGGCCAGTGACAAACTCAATTTTAATAATACATTTGAATTCAGGCTGTAACACAACATTGGAAAAAGCCAAGGGGTGTGAATAATTTCTGAATGCACTGTATGTCAAACATCAGTTCATAACAGATAAATCACAGATGTCCAATGTTTGGCAATGACGATGGTAACCATGACGGTGGCGAGGTCTGCGTTCTGTCTGACATTGTCTTAGTGTCACGCTGAGGCAGCAGACTAGACACACACACACCTAACTAAAATACTTATAGGACATATTTCCATTGTTGTCTTTGTCCCCTCTGTCTGTGTGCATCATGCCGTCACTACAGCTGGACTAGGTCTCAGGTTTATTGCGATGGTAAGTACAGTACTAGGGTCTGTCACTACAGCTGGACTAGGTCTCAGGTTTATTATGGTGGTCAGTACAGTACTAGGGTCTGTCACTACAGCTGGACTAGGTCTCAGGTTTATTATGGTGGTCAGTACAGTACTAGGGTCTGTCACTACAGCTGGACTAGGTCTCAGGTTTATTATGGTGGTCAGTACAGTACTAGGGTCTGTCACTACAGCTGGACTAGGTCTCAGGTTTATTATGGTGGTCAGTACAGTACTAGGGTCTGTCACTACAGCTGGACTAGGTCTCAGGTTTATTATGGTGGTCAGTACAGTACTAGGGTCTGTCACTACAGCTGGACTAGGTCTCAGGTTTATTATGGTGGTCAGTACAGTACTAGGGTCTGTCACTACAGCTGGACTAGGTCTCAGGTTTATTATGGTGGTCAGTACAGTACTAGGGTCTGTCACTATGGTGACGGTATGGCTACGATCCAATATCCATACTATTGTACCACTTGTCCAATACAGACTGAAGTGGATCCCTATATAATGCACTACTTTAGTCCTATGGGCCCTGGTCAATAGTAGTGCACTGCACTATATAGTACATAAGATACCATTTCAGACACAACAATGGCTTCCTAAATGGTGTGTTTCAAATCAAAGTTTGTATTTGGCGTACGTGACAACAGGTGTAGACTTTGTGTGGATATTACATCAGAGCCATGGATCTGTGACACCCTCGTCCCAACCCCTTGCTGGGGTGATGCCACATGTCTGTCTGGTAGTAGCTTCTGTAGCCACTAGGCAGCCATTTCTAGAACAATCTCTAGTATCCACAGTAGTTGAGGAACAATGCAGTCCAGTACAGTCATGATTCCCTTTGGCATCAATGTGGACAGACACCAGCTATTCTAGAGCATTAGATCCTGTATTGTGTTTGTGGTTATCAGTAGCTGCTGCAAATACTGTGTACAAAACATTAGGAACACCTTCCTTATATTGAGTTGCAACCCCATTTGCCCTCAGAACAGCCTACATTTTTCGGATCATGGACTATAAAGGTGTCGAAAGCATTCCACAGGGATGCTGGCCCATGTTGACACCAATGCAAACTGTTGAAAGGGGAAAATCCCAGCAGCGTTGCAGTTCTTGTGCACCTGGCATATACTACCATATCCCGTTTAAAGGCACTTCAATCTTTTGTCTTGGCCATTCACTCTGAATGGCACACACACGATTCGTCTCAATGCTTCACCTATACTGAAGTTGATTTAACAAGTGACATCAATAAAGGGATTCACCTTGTCAGTGTGTTTCATGGAAAGAGCGGGTGTTCATAATGTTTTGTAGACTGTGTACTGTCATTTTGCCCCAGTTGATGCAAGTGCATGTAGGCTGAAGGAATTCTGGAACTTGAGATGAATGTCAAGGGGGATTTTATTTTCATGAAAAATGTAGTTTAGCTGTGAGTCATGTAGGTATGATTCACATAATATTCCACTCTAAATTGATTTGTTACTGTGATATTTAATTCTCCTGTTCAGGCGACATGAACAAAGGACATTTTCTAGTTTCATGCATTTTTATTAATTCACTTACTTAGGGAATGTAATATTTCCTCGGGGTGCAGACCCCTTGCCAGATCATTCCCCCACATAGTGGACGATCGTTCCTAGCGTTTAAACCTTTACAGGGTCCCTTTATCTTAACGCTTCGCACCGCTCGGCCTACCCAACCTCCCACTGTGCCCGACTTTTCAGTTAATTGGGCTCCGCAGGAGCAGCCAGAACCGATACACACCGCCAGCTAGGCAGTAGCTCCGATACTGTGAAAGGTGTCGGAGCAAGGATGGTACAAAACTGAGAAATCGTCAAACGAGCATACCAGATATTCAACAAGGTTTGATCAAAGTCACGTGCGTCTGGAACGTCACCCTATCCACTATGTAGTGCACTACTTTTGACCAGGGCCAATAGGGAGTAGGGTGCCATTTCAGACAGTGTGGTAGAAACAACCAGGACCACCTCCTGCTGTCGTTGCCCAACATCAAAAGGGGTTTTTATTCATAACGGAGTGTGTGAGACTGCACGTATTTCTGTTGGCGTGTGTGCTAAAGACTATCCGACTGCATCGGTGTGTCTGCTTGTGTTTGCGACTGCATGCGCACACACACGCTCGTTTGTGTGAAGCGACTAATCTCCCCTCCTGCCTGCATCTCCAGCCGCGAGGTTCGCGACAGCGTCCGAGAAAGAGAAGCGAAGAAAAAGAGAGCGGGAGCGAGGGTTGAGCTCAAAGAGCCCAGAGGAAAGATGTGGCTTTGTGTGGAGGCCTCAGAAGCCTTCCACCCCCCCCAGAGAGAGGGTGCTCTGGCGGTCAGCCAAGGCAGCCGGCCCTGGGAAGGGACCAGGGCTGTGGTTATTCTGGTCAGTGGCTCCAGACGTGCAGCTGGGCTGGGTTCAGTCAGGGGGAGACTGAGGGAGAGTAGAGAGAGTGTGTTGTCATAGTTTCCCTCCCATTGTCTTACTGGCTATTTGTAGTAGAACAGTATATGTGGTGCCATGAAGTCTTAGCCAGACCCTGGCCTAGCATAGAACACATCTTCCTCCTCTCTGTCCCTGTTCCCAGTACAGTATCTTCCTCCTGTCCCCTCTTTGTCCCTGTTCCCAGTACAGTTACTATATATAGCCCATCTCCTCTCCTTGTCCCTGTTCCCAGTACAGTTACTGTAGTAGCCTCCTCCCATCTCTCCTTGTCCCTGTTCCCAGTACAGTTACTGTAATCTCTCCTTGTCACTGTTCCCAGTACAGTTACTATAGCCTCCCCTTGTCCCCAGTACAGTTACTATAGCCTGTCTCCTCTTCTTGTCCTGGTCCCCAGTACAGTTACTGTAGTAGCCTCCTGTCTCTGTCCCATCTCTCCTTGTCCCTGTTCCCAGTACAGTTACTGTAGCTTCCTCCTCTCTCCTTGTGCCTGTTCCCAGTACAGTTACTATAGCTTCCTCTCTCCTTGTGCCTGTTCCCAGTACAGTTACTGTAGCTTCCTCCTCTCTCCTTGTCCCTGTTCCCAGTACAGTTACTGTAGTAGCCTCCTCCCATCTCTCCTTGTCCCTGTTCCCAGTACAGTTACTATAGCCTGTCTCCTCTCCTTGTCCTGGTCCCCAGTACAGTTACTGTAGTAGCCTCCTCCCATCTCTCCTTGTCCCTGTTCCCAGTACAGTTACTGTAGTAGCCTCCTCTCTCTGTCCCATCTCTCCTTGTCCCTGTTCCCAGTACAGTTTGTCCCCTGAGCTAAGGTTCCTCTGGGCCACATCACGATATGCTGCCACTGACCCCATGTCCTGGAGACTGGAGGCTGGCCAGACTCAGTGGGCCTGACCAAGACACTTTTGTCTAGGTCTCTCTTTCTGGAGTCCCCGGCACCTTTTTCTGAGTAGCTTTCGCTCGCCCTCTTTGGATCCCTTTCCCTAACTTTCATCTTTGTCTTTCTTGGCCTGTTTCACTGGATCCATTGTGCCTGCCGTGTGTGTGTGTGTGTGTGTCTGTCTGTCTTTCTCCCTCTTCTCCCTACTGGTCGCTTCAGATAGGATCTCTCAACCTCAACTCCAAGATTGGCTCCTCTCCTCTCTGGCAGTCTAAATATTTTCCACAGATGTTTGAAGTATCTGTTAGAAGCATTTGGATGGCCTCAGTGTTCACAACTCACACTGAAGAAGAGGAATGCTCTGCTTGTCTCTGTGTTGTGACGGTGGTAGTGTGTTGACTAGGAGACCTCTGGGGATGGTAGAGGTCACCTTAACTCTAACCCCTACGTCTAAAATAGCCTTTTTTAGATGGATGGATAGATGGAAGGTTATGATATTGTTTCACACACTTGTAGAGGGCAATCTCACACACACACACGTTTGTTTTGAAATGTATTCCCAATCAAAATGCTATTTTCCCTAAACTTTAACCTTAACTCTAACCCTTAAGTCTAAAATAGCCTTTTTCCTTGTGGGGACCGGTGAAATATCCCCACTTGTCAAAAATGTTACTTGTTTTGCTATCCTTGTGAGGACTTTTGGTACCCACAAGGATAGTAAAACCAAACCACACACTGTTAGAGAGAATGCTGACCCAGGAACAAACCCCTAACCAGAAGACCTGCTGGCTTCCTCATCATGACAAGATCCCTGTTACCTGAGCCTTGTGACCTTTCTAACACACACACACACACTTTTAGACTCAGGATATCAAGTCTTGAAGTAATGTGGAGTTATATTCATTCACTCCATGTTTACATGTTGGATTCATGGTAGCACCAGTTTTGGAACCGAGTTGGTTAGTTTACTGTATACACACTCACCCCATGTCTCTCTCGTCTTCTGCCCACAGGAGAGGCACCCCAGCGTCAGCCCTGCGTCCGGGACACAGTGAAGACTGCTACAGAGAAAGCCAAGACCCTGGCCTCGGCCGCCGCCCCGCAGAAACAGCCCCAGCAGTACGTGTGACAACAGGGGAACATCCACTGCTGCCGGCTGGAACCAGGACTGGGACACTGTGCACGCAGGGCAGGCACAAGCAACACATTCACATGCAACACACAGGCTGGCCAATTCTGGTCTTTTTCAGAGCTGATCTGATTGGTCAAAATATCAATTTGTGAGGAAAAACAAATCAGAATTGAGCTGCACATACTCACACACTCTTTTAGCTGCCTTTTCATTGACTGGAAGATTGCTTGTATTAAGGTCTCGGTGTGCAGTATGTGTACAATATGTCCATCTAAACCACTAACAGCTCTGCTCCTCTGGGGCTAGGCTCTGCTCCTCTGGGGCTAGGCTCTGCTCCTCTGGGGCTAATTAGCATTAATACATCTCAGGTACTGAGCCCCTGTCTGACCGCCTGCCACAACCTAGCGGCATGTTCAATAGGCACCAAACAAAAGAAAATGTTCTCAAACTGAGTGAAACAGAGATACGAAAGTATGTGGACAGCTCTTCAAATTAGTGGATTTGGCTATTTCAGCCACACGTTGCTGACAGGTGTATAAAACCAAGCACACAGTCATGCAATCTCCATAGACAAACATTGGCAGTAGAATGGCCTTACCGAAGAGCTCAGTGATTTAACGTGGCACCGTCATAGGATGCCACCTTTCCATCAAGTCAGTTCGTCACATTTCTGCCCTGGTCAACGAAGTGCTGTTATTGTGAAGCGGAAACGTCTAGGAGCAACAACAACTCAGCCGTGAAGTGGTAGGCAACAAGCTCACAGAATGGGACTGCCGAGTTCCAAACTGCCTCTGGAAGCAACGTAAACGCAATAACTGTTTGTCGGGAGCTTCATGAAATGGGTTTCCATGGCTGAGCAGCCGCACAAAAGCCTAAGATCACCATGCGCAATGCAAAGCATCAGCTGGAGTGGTGTAAAGCTCGGAAATGCATTCTTTGGAGTGATGAATCACGCTTCACGATCTGGCAGTCTGACTGACGAATCTGGGTTTGGCGGAGGCCAGGAGAACACTACTTCTACCTGCCCCAATGCAGAGTGGCAACTGTAAAGTTTGGTGGAAGAATAATGGTCTGTGGCAGTTTATGGTTCGGGCCCCTTAGTTCCAGTGAAGGGAAATCTTAACTCTACAGCATGCAATGACATTCTAGATGATTCTGTGCTTCCAAGTTTGTGGCAACAGTTTGGGGAAGGACCTTTCCTGTTTCAGCATGACAATGCCCCCATGCACAAAGCGAGGTTCATACAGAAACGGTCTGTTGAACTTCACTGGCCTGCACAGAGCCCTGACCTGAACCCCATCGAACACCTTTGGGACGAATTGGAACACCGACTGCAAGCCAGGCCTAATTGCCCAACATCAGTGCCTGACCTCACTGGCTGAATGGAAGCAAGTCCCCGCAGCAATGTTCCAACATCTAGTGGAAAGCCTTCGCAGAAGAGTGGAGGCTGTTGTAGCAGCGAAGGGGGAACCAACTCCATATTAATGCCCATGATTTTGGATGAGCAGGTGTCCACATACTTTTGGTCATGTAGTGTATTTTCTGAACTTGTCCAATAGAAACACTTTCTGTTGCAAAATGTTTTTATACGGTGTGCCATAATGAACACGACCCTGACTTGAGTAAGCTCTGGGACATTTATCTCTTGTGCACTGTCAGTGAGGCCTGTTTTGAAAAGCATAAAACATGACAAATCAGACATGCCAAATAACAGTAAAGGTACCAAGGCAAGCTGAAGAAATAATATAAATTCCACAACACTGGATGTATGCTGGAGTTTGAGAGTTTATCAAATAATATAAATGAGTAATTATTGTATTACCCTTCAACTGCGTCATGCGACTGAATTTGTCAATGAGGTCTACGATTGATTTGTTGGATATATCAAGCGATATCAAATTAAGAATTTGACGTTTACCAGGGACAGTTGATGTATTTCATGTTTTATTGTACATTAATGTATTAGTCCGACATTGGTTTGTCTGTCTCTTAATATTTTTGCTGCATTCCTTTAAGGTAGAACTAGATGTTATGATTTTAGACTAGAGGAAATTGTCTTAACATTGAAAGAAAACTGCACTTAAATAAAAATCTGATTTAATATTGTTATTTGGGATACAGCTTTCATTTTGTTTTGGTTCAGGCCTTAGTTATGTAAACTTAAACTACTGCATATTATTGTCATGAAATCGTGTAACGTTCATTGCCATGGTTTTCATATTCCTATGTACAATTTAGTCGATGTTGTGATGCTATTGCAGTAATCTGACAACAGGGGGCCTAAAACAAGCCTGTAGAAGTTCAGCATGCCAACTATTTAAAGGGGCAGTGCAGTCAGTGATTTTCCTGTGTTTTTATATATGAGGTTGGAATAATACTGTGAAATTGTCCTTTTAGCATAAGAGCTGTTGGAAAAGACTGGCAGAACTTCTTGCATTTTGCTAAGAAACAATTTTTTCTTTGACGATTTTAACTGTTTTAATTGTTACCCAGAAATGATTTGATATTGAGATAAACAGCTGCATTGGACCTTTTATTACTGTTTGGCCATTCTCTCCAGTCTCCAGAGGTTATTTTACATAAACCACTTCACCATCCTGTGTATCATTCTCCAGTCTCCAGACTACAGAGGTTATTTTACATAAACCACTTCACCATCCCGTGTATCATTCTCCAGTCTCCAGACTACAGAGGTTATTTTACATAAACCACTTCACCATCCCGTGTATCATTCTCCAGTCTCCAGACTACAGAGGTTATTTTACATAAACCACTTCACCATCCTGTGTTTCTCATTCTCCAATCTCCACCAGACTACAGAGGTTATTTTACATAATACATTGCTTCACCTTCATGTATTATCATTGCATAGTAAGTAATAGAATCATTTGAATTCCTATTGAATCAAGTACTTACAACAGCCTGGACAAGCCTTTCTCAACCCAATCCTACGTTGAGCCCCAGTCGTTCCATAATGATGGTGTAACGCAACACCAGCACACCTGATTCAAATTAACAGCAGCTTGATGATTAGTTGACTCATTTCAGGTGTGCGTCTGTTAGAACTACATCAAATATTTTTAACGGCTGGCCTAGACCACAGGAGGTTGGTGGACCCTTCATTTGGGAGGAGGGGGCTTGTGGTAATGGCTGGAGCGGAACAGCTGGAATGGTAGCAAATACAAGTTTGATGCCATTCCATTCGCTCTTTTCCACCTATTATTATGAGCCGTCCTCCCCTCAGCAGCCACCATTGGCCTGGACGGTAGCTAGACTTTCTCAGAACCACTATAAATATTAAAACACAAATATATTTCAATCATGCAAATAAGGAGGCTGTGACAACCTTGTGTAAAAAACATTTTTTTTATTATATTACAATTAAAGAATACACAGTAATACCTTCAAGTGTGTGCCAAAATGTTATCCAGCACCAGGTAAACTCATGTATCCATACATAGGAACTTATATAATATAGCACATCTTTTGAAAGCATATTACAACATCTGCTATTAAAGGAACATATTCACAGGTCTCTGGCACAGAACTCTCCCTACTCAGTGTTTTGCCTGACTACGATGTCAAGCTCCCTCAGCCCCCTTCATCCTCTCCCTCCCTCCCTCCCTCCCTCTGAACCTAATCTCAACCAGCCCCCCTCTGGCCAAAGTTCCGGAGCCCCTAAACTGTCTATCAACGAGACACACAACACCCTCGGGACTAAGAGTTCTCTCATGCCAACTCGACAACAAGACGACAACAAGAGACCAATCGCAGAACTCTTAACATAAAGGAGGAAAAAAATCATTCCTATCTTCAGACGGTGCTCTAGCAATGTCACACAGAAAGAAACAGAAAAGACAGTAAAGGGTTAGTGAGGGATTAAAAAGAGGGACAATGATACACTTGGACTAAAATCTACATTTCATGTTGCTATTAAAGCTGATTTAAGATGGGATTCCATAGGTGTCTGATGACTGTCTGCAAGGGGGTGGAAAGAAAATCAAAGTGACTAGTTATTTGGCAGGAATCGGGTTTTCGTTCCGGCATTATTCGATTGTTTGTTCATAGCACTGCACTTGCAGAGGACAGGAATGGGTTCTATTTGTCTCTGAAAGTAACTGTCAGACCTGAGCTCAAATAGAAAGATTTCAAATACTTTGCTTGTTAAATCTGCCTGCCAGCCAGATGGGTGGGATTTGCTCTTTTGGGCCCATTCCATTAAAAACATGCAGACAGCCACAATCAAACACAGCTAAAGTGTTTTCAGAGATTTCACAATACTATTTGAACCCAGGTTTGAGTGTATGTCCGTCTGTTGACTTTTCCCTTGCCTCTATACAGGCTTCGCTTGTTTGGTCTGAACCTCAACCTTATTTCACCCCTCTCTCTCTCTCTCTCTCTCTCTCTCTCTCTCTCTCGCTGTCTCTCTCTCTCTCTCTCTCTCTCTCTCTCTCTCTCTCTCTCTCGCTGTCTCTCTCTCTCTCTCTCTCTCTCTCTCTCTCTCTCGCTGTCTCTCTCTCTCTCTCTCTCTCTCTCTCTCTCTCTCTCTCTCTCTCCCTTCCTCCACCCTCCTGCTGACTCCCTTGGCAGCAATAGCCTGGCAGACAGACTCAATCATCATTTCGCTGTGCTTTTTGTGCTTCGAAAAGAAAAATTAAACACACTTGGATACATTTCAGACCAGATGATTTTTAAAGCAGAGATCAACCACCTCTCAGCTTCGACAAAAGTCAACACATTTTGATTGATAAGTGTGTCAAACCCCCCCCATAGCTATCGAGATTTCAGTTCTGCTCCGCTCTGACGTTTAAAGGAAGTTTGTTGGACAGCACCATTGATTACTTTTACAATATTGTCGTTTTTGCATTGTGACAGGGTTGAGAGTCGTGCACACATCTTTCCATCGAGACTTCCCAGGTGTTTCCAAACTCATTCACAAATCAACACATTTAGTGTTCAATGCCTATCGCCAAGTGATTTGCTCAGCAATCTCTGTCACACTTTAAGTACAATCTCTCTGGTTAAAAGAAAACAAAGTTATTTTCAAGGCACATCATTGAAAGAAATTCCATAACCACTATCCAGCAGTCTCATTCCCTGAAACCTAGTGAGCACGAGACGTTGAAAAGGTGACGTCTTTTCAACCAAAAAACGTCTGTTTAACGTCTTTTCAACTTCTTTTGCTCCTACATTCAGTATCTGTAACAGTATCTGAATCATTATCCTCCCCTGCTAATACACCTGCTCTCCAACCACTCAAGTCTTTCTGAACGTGCGCTATGTGCATTAGAAAATGATGTCGCTGAAAATGACAAATCTCATATCTGGCCCACGTGTGTTCCGCTTACTTAATCATTGCCTCACATTAGCTGATGGGAGGTTCTGTGCAAGAGAAGTTTTACTCAGTTGTTCATTTCAAAAGCAAACCGAAAGAGTAGTACATCTGTGCTCCTAACAGTCATGTACATAGGTCCTTGACATGAATGTAAACTCAAGAACTTTATCTTTCTCGGGTTAGTTTCTTTTCGCCCTCCTTCAGTGTATGGAGAGAGTTCAGAGGTAAAATCCATCAACAGAGATGTTAACATTGTTGGTCACAAAATGAACCACAGAGTCGAAGCACGAATCTGGCTTTTTCTTCTTTAAAACCCAAGCCTGCCTACCAACCAACCGCCTACTTCTTCTTTAAAAAGCACAAGATGGTCATATTGCTGTGTCTCGAGACGCCCCATGACCACCAGGGTCACGGTAAAACTATGGTAGTAGAGTAGAGTAGGGAAGGTGCCACCGGGAGGAGGGAGGGAGGGAGAACACCACGAGCTGCCTTCATTGATTGGATTTCTCCTCCCTTCTCCTCGCCCAATGGTTTCCTGTTCAAAAACAAGTGCATTTCATAAACAGAGCCAAAACAAAATGGCTGCCACAACAACAAAATAAGCAGTTTAAACCCCTAATTAGGTTGACTGATTGAACCCCAATAATGACCAGCCAGGGCGAGTGAATGGAAGCTGCCATCGGGAGTTACCAGTATGGTCAGTGTTGACTTTAAGCTGCGTGGCAGGGCAGGCGTCAAGTGGGTAGGGCGTACCTGGCAACCGCACCAGGGGTACACCTTGAGGAGTACTCGATGGAGGCAAAAGGGGCTAAAATCAGTTCTTCACGTGCCCCTTCTTCACTCAAGGAGGAGTCAGCATCCCCATTTGGCTTGGGGTGGAAAGGGTTAAAACAAAGTGTTCATCTACTCCGAAAAGGGGTGGAGCTGGGGGGCAAGGGGGTGGATGTTCGGAGAGTGTGTAGCAGGGTCAAGACCTGAGTAGGGATGGAGGGAGGAGGAGGGAGGGGGGCACACAACAACAGTCACCAAGGCTCACCAAGGCACAGAATGACATTGGGGAGAGTACTAGAGAAAAGGGGGCAGCCAGGTTCCTAGCTTCCCTGTCCTACACTCTCTCTACCTTCAACTAGCCTGGCCTTCTGTCTGTCTGTCTGTCTGTCTGTCTGTCTGTCTGTCTGTCTGTCTGTCTGTCTGTCTGTCTGTCTGTCTGTCTGTCTGTCTGTCTGATATTTATATAGATATACTCTTCTTTTTTGTCTTTTCGTTAAACGAGAACATTTAGGAAAATAGAATAGAAAATATAGACTACACTATCACTTTCAGTGACCGATAGATTTTTTTTTCATTGCAATGTTTTTCTAAGTCTTATGTGAATTTTTTTTTTCTTTTTTTGGTTAGACCTGCCAAGTTGTGGACTGGCCCTTTTTGAAGTGTTGGAATGCCAAGCTCTAAGGATTACGAGAGAAACTCAGGCCTAAACGGTTAAATGTTCAGAAGGCCAAAGATATGCCTCTTCCGTCAATATTTTATACTAGTGTGCATGGCTTTGGAGACAGTGCTGTACATTTCTAATATATTACATTGGTCTTTTACAATGTCCCCAAAGCTTCAGAAGTAGTATCTAGCTAACAGATATAGCAGAGAAAATACATTAATCTACCTTTGAGTTAGAGAAATGAAAGCATTGTTATGATTAGTTTTGATGCAATACCTATTCCTCTACAGAGAGCTGATCATTAGAGCTGGGTTTTTATTTTTATGCACTTCTACAGCTTTGACTTGTCAATGTGTACCGACCGTGCACACACACACTTACGCATGCACGCCTGCATACATACATACACACATACACACATCTAGAACTGTTGGAGTAGACTGATGACAGCAGGGTAATAAATGGATCTATTAGTGAATAACAGGAAAGGTTAGCCTGATCCTGCTGATCCACTGTCTTCCACTCCACAATGCCCAGTTGCCCTCTATAACTTAGTAAAAGAGGGCAACCATGCCGCCATTTTGGGACAAAATTGACCCACCAGAATCGCTTAAATGCTTGAGAAAGCAGTATCATATCTTTCCGTGTTTTATTGCTACATCAATATGCTACTGAAAAGTAAAGTATGGTTTGCGATTCTGGGGATGCACCGTGTGTGAATATTTAGGGAATAGCGTGCCATTCCAGACACTTGCACCATATAGGGAATAGGGTGCCATTTCAGACCCACTTCTAGTGTTGTGTTCGGTAGTGTGGAGTAGTGGTTAAGGAACTCAGCCAGAGGGAGAGATATCAATGTGCTGCCCTTGGTAACATTGATTGGGGTTTGTAGATTAACAAGAGATATGTTCCAATAGAACATTCTTTTTTTTCTCCATCAGAAAGTGTGCCTGCTAACGTTCTATCCTATACCACGTACACACACACACACACACACACACACACACACAACTATGCCACACACACAAACACACACACAGTTAAACACACACATGCTGAGTTCCCATTGACAAGTCAAAGCTGTCTGCCACCACACCAGAGGTCCCCAACAAAACCACAAACTGCTCTGCTATATCGATCCCACAGCCACAACAACAGGTAGAGGTGAGGGAGGTCTGGGGGTCAGGTTAGGCAAGATAAGCGGGACAAGGGGTGATAGGATAGGGGTGAGGTAGGGTGTGGTGTAGGGGTTAGGACAGGAGAAAGTCAGGAAGTCAGCCCCGACAGGAACGTCTACAGTCTACTTCCTGGTTCCAGGGAATAAGCGCCAATGGGGACACTGGGGATGGGCGGAGGAGGGGGAGACCACAGCCGCTGTTTGCTGGGAGAGTGGCTGATGACGGCGTAGCGTGGGCTGGGGGGGGGGTGCGTGCTGGGGCAATATTAGGGGGGGTAGGAAGGGAATAGCAGGGTGCGCGGGGCTGGGGTCATAGAGGGCTGATTGGAGGTGTGGCCCTCAGGGGCCCCCTGGTGGCCCCTAGCAGTGGTGCGGCTGCAGTCTGTGGGAGGAATGCTGTGTGTAGCTGGCGTCGCTGGAGCTGCTCTGCAGGTTGTAGTCCTCCTCCTCCTCGCCGTCCAGGAGGCCGTCGTCACTGATGCTCTCGTCCACGCTGTCCCCCTCGCCAAGCTCACCCTCGCCCAGGGGGGACTCCATGCCTTCAATGTCCACCTCTGCATAGAGAGAGAGAGAGAGAGCGGGAGAGAGAGAGAGAGAGAGAGAGGGAGAGAGAGAGAGAGAGAGAGACATATTGTTAGTCTCCACACTTCATGGAATCAAATCAATAACTACAACAGGACTTTCAGAGAGATAGAAACAGAAACAAAGAGAGAGATAGAAAGAGAGAGAGGGAGATAAATAGAGAGAGAGGGAGATGGAGTGTGTGTGTGTGTGTGTGTGTGAGTGTGAGAGAGAGAGAGAGAGAGCGACAGAGAGAGAGGTACAAAACAGCGTTGTTGTATTTCGTTCGTGTTGAACTTTGGGCACGTACACTGAGGAGCCCTCTCTGTGTGTCGCCGGGCGGATTAGGACCGGATTTAGACGGTCATTAACTTTGTATAACAGGCAGGTCTCTGTACTACCTCCAGTAATCTCTCCCCCTACTGATAAACATCCCCCACGTGTTTACCACCCTCATGATCAGTAAACAACAACACCCGTCTCCTACCCAGGGGCCTCCAGGAGCCAAGTAGGAGTGATACTGTATACATTTTTTTCCACTAATTGGTATTTTGACAAATCACATCAGATTTTTTCACATCATATATTTTTCAGAGCTGATCTGATTGGTCAAAAGACCAATTAGTAAAGAAAATATCAGAATTGGACTGCATGTGCAAACGCAGCCATAGAGCTTGGTCAACTCGGTTCCCATTAAAGAAAAATGGCTGGAACGTGGTCATATGATTCGAGAGAAGCCATCCATGTAATCGCCCAACAAACGGTCATTTTGAGAGTTTCATACAAAAACCTTGATGGATTAACTTAAATGAACTTCAGTTGGAATAAGCAAAAGGAGCAGACATGGCATCCTTAACTGCACCAGCCCCTTATAGCTCAGCCTAGCTCCATCCTAGTTCCAGTCTAGCTCCAGCATAGCTCCATCCTAGTTTCAGTCTAGCTCCAGCCTAGTTCCAGTCTAGCTCCATCCTAGTTCCATCCTAGTTTCAGTCTAGCTCCATCCTAGTTCCAGTCTAGCTCCAGCATAGCTCCATCCTAGTTCCATCCTAGTTTCAGTCTAGCTCCAGCCTAGTTCCAGTCTAGCTCCAGCATAGCTCCATCCTAGCTCCATCCTAGTTCCAGTCTAGTTCCAGCATAGCTCCATCCTAGTTCCAGTCTAGTTCCAGCATAGCTCCAGCATAGCTCCATCCTAGTTCCAGTCTAGTTCCAGCATAGCTCCATCCTAGTTCCATCCTAGTTCCAGTCTAGTTCCAGCATAGCTCCATCCTAGTTCCAGTCTAGTTCCAGCATAACTCCAGCATAGCTCCATCCTAGTTCCAGTCTAGTTCCAGCATAGCTCCATCCTAGTTCCATCCTAGTTCCAGTCTAGCTCCAGCATAGCTCCAGCCTAGTTTCAGTCTAGCTCCAGCCTAGTTTCAGTCTAGCTCCAGCCTAGTTTCAGTCTAGCTCCAGCCTAGTTTCAGTCTAGCTCCAGCCTAGTTCCAGTCTAGCTCCAGCATAGCTCCATCCTAGTTCCAGTCTAGCTCCAGCCTAGTTCCCGTCTAGCTCCAGCCCGGCTTCAGTCTAGTTCCAGTCTAGCATCAGTCTAGCTCCAGCCCGGCTCCAGTCTAGTTCCAGTCTAGCTCCAGCCCGGCTCCAGTCTAGTTCCAGTCTAGCTCCAGCCCGGCTCCAGTCTAGTTCCAGTCTAGCATCGGTCTAGCTCCAGCCCGGCTCCAGTCTAGTTCCAGTCTAGCATCGGTCGCTCCAGCCCGGCTCCAGTCTAGTTCCAGTCTAGCTCCAGCCCGGCTCCAGTCTAGTTCCAGTCTAGTTCCAGTCTAGCTCCAGCCCGGCTCCAGTCTAGTTCCAGTCTAGCATCGGTCTAGCTCCAGCCCGGCTCCAGTCTAGTTCCAGTCTAGCATCGGTCGCTCCAGCCCGGCTCCAGTCTAGTTCCAGTCTAGTTCCAGTCTAGCTCCAGCCCGGCTCCAGTCTAGTTCCAGTCTAGCATCGGTCTAGCTCCAGCCCGGCTCCAGTCTAGTTCCAGTCTAGCATCGGTCGCTCCAGCCCGGCTCCAGTCTAGTTCCAGTCTAGCATCGGTCTAGCTCCAGCCCGGCTCCAGTCTAGTTCCAGTCTAGTTCCAGTCTAGCTCCAGCCCGGCTCCAGTCTAGTTCCAGTCTAGCATCGGTCGCTCCAGCCCGGCTCCAGTCTAGTTACAGCCTCTGTGTTTAGTAATTGTGTGAGTGGCAGCAGAATAGCTTGACCTTGACCCCCGGGCGTGACCTCTAAACCAACCAGCAGGTGTGTGTGGTCTTCACCAGGCGTCGAGAGGGGCATTGTGTGTGTGTGTGTGTGTGTGTGTGTTTGCAGGTGTGTACAGAGCAATACACTGGCCAGTAGTTCTCTCAGGCTTTGTACAGATTGAGGTGTAGGCGAAAGCACTAAAGGAGTCCATCAAGTCAACACTGTGTCCAGAACAGGCAGGGAAGGAGAGGCATCACAATAGACTAGAGCATGTTAGAGGGAACTAGGTTGTATCAAGGGCCTGGAGGCTTCAGGGCAGTATCCACTCTATGTAGTAGAGGTGGAGGTCAGGCAGAGTCCTGCACTGAAGCTGTGGATAGTATTGATCTCCATTACATGTGGATCAGTGCTTCTGCTAGATAAGGAGTGTTTCAGTGGACTATTCAGCTGTTTTAAGGAACGGTTATATCAGGTCAAGTGAAGAGGTCTGGGCCCCCCAAGCCGAGTCAGTGGCTTTAACAAAGCTGCGAACAATATAGAGAATCGGTCTGTTTAACTTGGCTTGGTTATATACAGATGGGGTCGGTGACCTGTTCGCATTATGTATGGATCAGTGGCTATACACAGTATAGGGATTTGTGTGTCTGTACAGATGTAAGATCTTAATTTGATCACCCTGTTGCAGGAGAACTATCCTTTGCAGGATAATACCTGTGGTGTATTTGAGGTTTGAAAAGGCTTCTAAAGTTTGTTATTTCCACTTTGTAATTTCAGACCTGATTTCCCCTTACAAAAAATTTATCAACCCTACAAAAATATAAATGAATTATAATCCACATAATAACTCACATTTTCCTACTGTGGCAAACTGGCTCACTGGTACTGGTAGATCATTGGCTAAGGTAATGCAGTGGTGTATAGGGGTTCTGTTTGGTGCTGTTTGGTGCTGTTTGGTACTGTTTGGTGCTGTTTGGTGATGTTTGGTACTGTTTGGTGATGTTTGGTGATGTTTGTAACATACTATATCTTGTGGAAAATATGAATTATGTGCTAGAAAATACTGTGTTCTACTCAAGAGCTGCAGTGCTGCTAGTTCTCGCTCCCCTCGACCACTAATTAGTTCATTTACAGTCATTGACTTGACCTAAAGAGTCCCCACACCTGGTTCTAGTGATCCACATCAGTTGTTAAATCAAAGGGGGGTCAAAGGATAAATGAAAACCACATTCATAGGTCACTAAAGGCTTCAGGGAGCAGCGTGTGTGTGTGTCATGCGTATGTCCCACCGTACCTTGCTCTGAGTACCTTGTGTGTCATGCATATGTCCCAGCGTACCTTGCTCTGAGTACCTTGTATGTTGTGTGTCAAGCGCGTGTCCCAGCGTACCTTGCTCTGAGTACCTTGTATGTCGTCTGTCAAGCGTGTGTCCCAGCGTACCTTGCTCTGAGTACCTTGTATGTCGTGTGTCAAGCGTGTGTCCCAGCGTACCTTGCTCTGAGTACCTTGTATGTTGTGTGTCATGCAGGTGTCCCAGCGTACCTTGCTCTGAGTCGGTGGAGATGGTGGAACCTAGGCTGTCGGTCCGGGTACGTTCCACGCCTCCAGGCATCACCAGCTGTTCCAGACGTCTTTTGAGGTAGCGGTGCTCTCTCTGGAGCTGCTCTTTGGTGTTCAGAGCCTTTCTGTCCGCCTCCTCCAGCTTCTACAGGGGGAACACACACACACACACACATTTAGAATGACATTGGGGCACACACACACACACACACACACACACACTACACACACACATTTAGAATGACATTGGGGCACACACACTCACACACAGTTAGAATGACATTGGGACACACACATACATTTAGACTGACATTGGGGCAAACACACATTTTACACTTGACAGACGTGTTCAAATACATGTGTATTTGAGTATCTGGAATTTAATATACTTTTTCTGTGTATTTCAGTATTTTCAAATACACAGCCCAAAACAAGTACTTTTATTTGAGAATTTGAATGGTCATTTGTAAAAAATATATATAAAAAAAAAATTGTCTACCAAATTGTATTTGACAGTATTTTCAAATACTTATTTCAAACACTGTTTTCAAATACCTGGGTTAAATGCACGGGAGTGTATTTTAGTCAGTGTATTTTGAGAATTTTAAAATACTATCCAAGTGTATTTCCAAATCCATTAAAATATTCAACTACTTGTGTTTTCAAATACAACGTTTCAGAATGCTTATTTCAAATGTATGTGAAAGTAATTGAGATATTTCAAATAGTATTTGAACTCTGATCTGACGCTTGATGGAGTCTTTATTAGGAACAACAATGGAACACTGTGAATACAAAAAAAACCGGAATATTTGTGAGTTCATTATGTGCTTGCACTCATGAGTTATTGATTTAACTGAAATCATTCTTCATATGATCATGTAGATTTACTTCTGATAGCTCAAACTCAGCTGTTTGGTGGTTGAGCAATACGCACACACGTGCATGTTCTCACATTAGTGATTATAATAAGGAAGTGAAACCATAGCAACAACATGACTTCAGCTGACCCAACGGCAAATATTACTCACACACTACCCAGATTGCGACACAATTCCAACCAAGGGATTTTTAAACAGGGGAAGAACAAGAAAATGAACCAAGCGCTGTAACCCCGTGCTTTTAGAGATTCCTACTAACCAAACTAAAACCGTAGATATTAGAACACCAGTACACCAGAGGACAGGCCTATGTATCGTAAACAGGATGTGAAGAGTTAAAAGAGGGTTTTTCCACCGACCACATGCTCTCACCCACACAGTCCGTGCAACAGCTGTGGAGAACTAGACTGTAACCATCTGAAGTCTACTGCATCGCAACGGTAAAGACACAAACTGGAATTCGTTTCGCAACTAAAGTACAGCCCTGCCACTTGGTTTGATATAAAGTTGAGGGACCTGGTTAGAGAAACGGAACCCATCCAAATTCATCGATGAAGTAATATTCTTTAAGACTCAATCCGCTGTAATTTCAGATTGTACCTTTAATGCAGGAAGTAAACAATGTTGTAGCGCTTGCGGTTTCGTAGCGGTACAAAAAAGAGTATCCACTTCCCTTTGTAACGGTCCTTCTGCGGTCCTGTTTACCGACCGTACTAAGCTTCCCACCGCCATTTCAACATCTAGTTTTGGTTTACATTTGGTTGAGTTGTCAACTAACGTGAAATCAACAAAAATGTCCCCATGTCATTGCATTTAGGTTAAAAGTTGGGTGAAAAAGACTAAATTCCCTTAGGTTGATTACTTTTTTCAAATCCAGTCAGTTTTCCACGCTGATTCAATGTCATCACCATTTTTTGGTTGAAAGGACATTGAAACAACGTTGATTCAATCCGGTTTTGCTCAGTGGGTTGTCACTTGGTGTACATGAGCTGCAACAAGTAATGAACTGTAGAGGGGGCTGACCCAAAGCCAACCCCAAATCCAATTATAAAGTTCGACCGCATATCTGAAAATCATCCCCATCTGAGTCCAGATTTTTTTCGATGTTCTAAAAGTTTCTCTTTTGTTGACATATCATTTGTAACGAGCAAGGGGGGCTTTTTTCTTCCCTGGTCTGGGGAATGGGAATGCAACTTGTTGCACGCTAGCCATTTTGTTAGGGCTTAACAGCTCTGATTGAAAGATTAGAGTATGTTTTCTTATTTTAGGAGAGCGAGAGACAGAGAGAGAGAGAGAAAGACAGAGAGAGAGAGAAATAGAGAGCGAGAGAAAGACAGAGAGAGAGAGAAAGACAGAGAGAGAGAGAGAGAAAGACAGAGAGAGAGAGAGAGAGAGAGACAGACAGAGAAAGACAGAGAGTTAGAGAGACAGAGAGACAGAGAGAGAGAGACAGAGAGAGAGAGAAAGACAGAGAGAGACAGAGAGAGAGAGAGAGACAGAGAGACAGAGAGAGAGACAGAGAGACTTAAAAAGAAAGATGTTGAGAGAGAGATAGAGTAAGTGCCTGGCGGTGCAGGGAGACTCTTTGAGGAAACAGCAGCTGAGCTCTGAGCCTCTGAGGTAGGATCAGGAGGTACTTCCTGAGGACAGGGAGACATTCCTGACCTACTTCCTGTCTGTCTGTCTACCAGTGGGTAACTCTCTAGGGTCCTTTAAAAAGAAAAGGAAAAGCTCCGATGCAATAATTTATTCACCTCTGGAGTCCGACTGGGCCCAGTGGCAGAATTATGACTTATTATGATTACAGTACACCCTTTCAAAGGCCTGTGGTTTTGTGATTTGACGTTCAAGAACTTTCAGTTTCCGTTGTTCTGGAATTACAGTATAAGATTATGTCTGTGGCCCGTAGAATTACAAACGATAGAATGATCTTCCAAAACACCACCAAGTTTGGCGACATCATATTTTGTTCATTCTAGTTATTCATTCTAGTCTACACTGATGTCCCTGATACGGCAATTCTAGAATTCTAGAAGGCTGCATTTAACATTCAGTGTGGCTCTAGTTGTGGTTGTGGCTCTGTGTGGTCGTGGTACCTTGATGTGCATCTTGGCCCTTTTCAGCAGGCTCAGTGTGGTGTGTCTACTGCTGTCCGGACCCAAAGGAACCAGCTCCTTCAGCTGCTCGAGGTACAGCCGTAGTTTGGCACGTCTGTAACACAAACAACCAGAGGTGGAGAGTGGTGAGGAGGTGAGTTGAGTCAGCAACACGTACAGGAAAGGCTCCTACACTGCAGGGCCAACACAGGTGAACTAGAGAGACCCTTTTCAAGTCATCTGTGTGGTAGAAACACAAAGGGCACAAATGCACGCAGAGACTGAGAGGAGATGGGGAAGGGAGAGTAGATGGCAGAGGTTCGCTAGAGAGCGATCCGAATCACGTGACCGTTCTGTTGGTTTTCATGTCCGACTTTCATCTGGAACTCAACCACAATGCTTATCAGGTGGGGTGGGGTGGGGTGGTGTGGGGGGGGTCATGTCGAAGTGAAACATGCTGGGAGCATACACATCCTGGTTGCAACCACTGTCAAATCCGGGGCAGAGAAATGACATCCTAGCGCATTTGCAATGCAAACCCTTCCTATATGCATGACAAAGGGCAGTGTCTCACATTCCATCAGCACTCTATAGGGTGTTCACCCATAAAATAATCAATTCATTCAAGGTTTATACAAATATGTTCATTCCGTCAGAAAAACAATAGTCCAAACCCCATGTCTCTACCATATGTGGTTCCAACGTTACAGCCGATTCACTCTGAGAATGTAGCATGTTCACGGTGAAGGGAATGTCAGCACAGGCATGATCAACAAGTGGTCGCTGCTCCATAGAACTCTGTGGCGCTGCTCCAGGGCAGAACGGCGCTGACGTTGATCGTCAACTAACAAGCTAACTAGCGGCTGCAGGTTCGTGAGTGAAAACATGGGCTTTTTCTACATGAAATCCGTTGAATACAAAACTAAATAGGGAGTAAATATATATTTATTTACAAAGAGTATTTCCCTTTAAATTGCCATTGAAACGTCCCCTGTCAACATTGATTGATCGCCAATATAGACAATGAAAGCCAAGGAAATCTTGTTGATTTTGATTGGTCCAACCAGCGGCAACACCTCCAAATGGTACCACCCCACAACACCAAATATGGAAGAGATACAACCAAGAGCGGCGCAGTCTAAACTAGCAACTGTCCCAGCAAATGAACGCTCTTACTTCATCAACACTGTCAAGAACAAGTATATTAAGGTTTTAATACTGTAGAGAACAATCTAATGATTCATTCTATGTACTGTATAATGACATAGGGCAAAGAAAACTAGTGTTTGACATTCATTTTGTAGCACCCTCTTGAATTGCCCCGTTTTTCTCTACGTTGTACAGTGAACTCTTGGCCTACTCTATAACACCCAGCTTCCCCAACTGCTCTTATCACACACCCACACACACACACCCACCCACACACACGCATGCACGCACACACACACACATCCACTTTCTATTCTCCATACATCCCCACACACACGCTCCCACACACTCAAGCTTGTGGACGGAGTGTGTTGAGAGAGCGGCGAGGGTCGAGGGCAGGTCTCACACACACACACACACACACACACACACACACACACACACACACACACACACACACACACACACTCCTTCTGCAGGTTTAATGGCCTGTCCAAACAACACAGCCATGCAGGTTGCATAAGCCCCGACAGCCGCAGTGTGTGAGTGTGCTTTCTGTCACATTATGTCATTGTACAGAGCGAGAGAGAGACAGAGATAGAGAGAGACAGATAGAGAGAGTGAGAGAGGACAATATGCTTGTGTTGAGCGCTGCCTCTGGTAGCAGGAGAGCCAAAGAGATGGTAGCAGGAGAGCCAAAGAGATGGCCTATGTGCCATTTTGGGATGCATTCCGGGGCCTTTTACGTCAACTCGTGAGCAAACGGTCGCGCTAACGAGCACCCAAAATGAATTGTAAACTGCAAATTGAAAAGGGTAATCAAACATCAATAATGTGGGGGCCTTGGTCTCACAATGGGGGGAGGAAAGGAGGAGAGGTGGTGCAGGAATACAAGCTGACCATTTATGACCAGCCAGGGATGAAGAGATGATGGAGGGATGAATGAACGAGGCTCGGGCAATATGCTGGAGATGATATTCCACCACCATAAAACATGAAATCAACATTTAAGGAGAGAAATTATCTTGATGCATGTTTTAATCAACAGTTAAGGAGAGATATTATCTTGATGCATGTTTTAATCAACAGTTAAGGAGAGATATTATCTTGATGCATGTTTTAATCAACAGTTAAGGAGAGATATTATCTTGATGCATGTTTTAATCAACAGGTAAGGAGAGATATTATCTTGATGCATGTTTTAATCAACAGTTAAGGAGAGATATTATCTTGATGCATGTTTTAATCAACAGTTAAGGAGAGATATTACCTTGATGCATGTTTTAATCAACAGTTAAGGAGAGATATTACCTTGATGCATGTTTTAATCAACAGTTAAGGAGAGATATTACCTTGATGTATGTTACGGTCGTAAGCTTACAAATGACTTGGCCTAATCTATGTTCAGTTTATTTGCAGATTGGTTTGCTATTACAGTGTCGGTCCCAAACCGGTCACGACATGGGCTACACATATCCAGGGCCTGACAGCCTGACACACTGACCTAAATATCACAGGGCCTATGCCTTTACTGTCTCCTCTACTCTCTCCAGGCTATATCTCCTCCTGCCAGACTCATGGCAACGCTGGCCAAGAAAAACCCACACGGGTGTTCTCAGAAAGACGTCGTAACGTGAGTCGACCGCTCCCAAAACTGAGGGGCACGTCACACGGCCAAGGCATCTTTAGAACCAAAATGGCTGCTCTGTGTGTATATTGTACTGCAGTGTACGACCTTCAGAGAGAAAAAACCATTGACCCAAGGGGCCCCAGATGCCAACGCCCCAAAATGACCACCTAACCACAGCCACACCAGTCAACACAGAAAAGCACTCGATAATTTGATGACAGTCGTTTGAGTGATGTGTGGTAGAATTAACAAATGTAAAAGTACTTGACGCTACCCTGGATATGGGCTGTGTCCGATAGCGTGGCGTGTTACTGCAGCAGAAGAGAACAGAAACCAGTTGCATGAGGTTTCTGCATGATGCAAATTGATATAAACCTACTGTTATTGACTCAACACTGGTTATGTCCTAGTGGGATCAGAACCGAGCACTCTTAACCTTACTACTCCTATAGTCAATTTGTGTCCTAGTGGGGTCAGATCCTCCACTCCTATCCTATAATACTGTTAGTCAGTTTGTGTCCTAGTGGGATCAGATCCTCCACTCCTACCCTATACTACTCCTATAGTCAGTTTGTGTCCTAGTGGGATCAGATCCTCCTATCCTATACTACTCCTATAGTCAGTTTGTGTCCTAGTGGGATCAGATCCTCCACTCCTACCCTATACTACTCCTATAGTCAGTTTGTGTCCTAGTGGGATCAGATCCTCCACTCCTATCCTATACTACTCCTATAGTCAGTTTGTGTCTTAGTGGGATCAGATCCTCCACTCCTACCCTATACTACTCCTATAGTCAGTTTGTGTCCTAGTGGGATCAGATCCTCCACTCCTATCCTATACTACTCCTATAGTCAGTTTGTGTCCTAGTGGGATCAGATCCTCCACTCCTATCCTATACTACTCCTATAGTCAGTTTGTGTCCTAGTGGGATCAGATCCTCCACTCCTATCCTATACTACTCCTATAGTCAGTTTGTGTCCTAGTGGGATCAGATCCTCCACTCCTATCCTATACTACTCCTATAGTCAGTTTGTGTCCTAGTGGGATCAGATCCTCCACTCCTATTATATACTTCTCCTATAGTCAGTTTGTGTAACTCTTTTCATAGCTACTTTTATCCCATTTTGTCCAATATATAGACTTGTATATAGACTTCCTATTGTATTATTGACTGTACGTTTGTTTATTCCATGTGTAACTCTGTGTTGTTTGTGTTGCACTGCTTTGCTTTATCTTGGCCAGGTCGCAGTTGTAAATGAGAACTTGTTCTCAACTAGCCTACCTGGTTAAATAAAGGTGAAATACAAAATAAGTAAAATGCCTTATGTTTTCTAGGATAATGCATGAAGCCTTTCTTTGTCCTAGCTAGGCTTCCTTCCTTCCTCTCCTCCATCTCCAGGCTTCTCTCCATGTGAACAGTAAACTGGTTCTAACTGCAGACTGCCTCCAGTCTGTCCTCAGGTCATCCCTCCATTACAATCAGTCTAATCACAGACAGGCTGCTAGCTCTCTGGCTGAGGAGCCCAGCACACCTGGGTCTGTTGTGAACACGCACACACAGCTGCACGCACACACATGTGCATGTACACACACATACACACACACTCACACGAACGCTTGCAAACACACACACACACACACACACACACACACACACACACACACACACACACACACACACACACACACACACACACACACACACACACACACACACACACACACACGGAGTCCTTGTACTTATCCCAAGCTAGTTGTTCTGTTTCACGGCAGGACGTTGCCTGTGTTTTATAGGAAGAGAGACCCTCTTCCTCCCAGCCCAGTCTATTAGGAGGTCAGTAAGACCCAGACAACAGAAGGTGAACCGTTAGACTAGCAGCCATCTTCTCTCCCCAACATCAAACATCGTTATTCCCCCCTAACTTCAATTAGAATGGCATCTTTCACTTCAGTGTGTTTAATCATTGTGGTCTTCAGAAAAACGTACAACATTCCTATAAAAACAGTCGAGCAAAAACATCTTGCAGGTGCAGACAGGAATTCAGCTGAAAACAAGGGCCGTGTGAAAGTGCTCCAGCGCTTTCATTCCTATTTCTCCCAAGGGGGCACCTACCCCCCCTCGTCTCCCCCCCTAATACGTTACCCCACCCTGGCTGCCAACAACAACACACCCTCCTCACCCTCCACCCCACTGGAGAACAAGTATCTTCAGAGGAGGATCAGAGGTTGGTGGGGGCCTCCACCCCACCACCTCCAACCTGCCCCACTCTCCCCACTCCCCAGCCCACATGAAGCAGCTGGACCCAGGCCAGGGGAGGCCAGAGGAAGCGGGCAGGAAGGAGGCCGAGGGCCGTGGCTGGGGTCCGATCTGGTGGTGGTGGAAGACTACTTTCTCCTCTGGCTGGAAAAATATGCTCAGTGTGCTCAGCTGCACTAGGCAGGGCTCGGCGAACACATCATCCGAGCGTAACCCGAGCCAATGGGCAACCATCTAGGCTGTATGAAAAAACATACTCCCCAATCCCCCTCCTCCAATCCTCCTCTGGAGATTTACCACTGTTTATTTACCTGGAGTCTGTTCCAGATCCACACCTGCACAGAGACCTGGTCTTTAGTATCCTAACTGTCCCAAGTGATCTGAACTGAAACCAGGTTCTGTTTACCACTATTACAACAGCAGTGAAACAGAGAGATATTCTGTTTGGACACCTCATACCAGGCAAACACAGACCTAACTCGGAGGGGGAGAGAAACAAAAGTAAAGTATTTTAGGATGAGATGATGGATGGAGTTTGCCGCTATGTCATTCTTCAATAAATGTTTCATGTTAGCCCCCCCCCATTTAAAAAGTAGATAATTATTAGATGTTACTTTTCCTCCCTCTCTTTCTGACCCCAACCTTGCATGTCAGAGGCTATGAACCAGTTGTTCTCATGCCTGGTCTCCTCGCTCCAGAAACCTCGCTGTGTGTTGTGTGTGTGTGTCCCTCCCTGACAAATCCTTGCTGCTACTTACTTATGTTGGTTATTAAACCTGACCCATGTCACTCAATATTTATCAAGATTGCCTGGCTGACACACACACACACACACACACACACACACACACACACACACACACAATAGTGTCCATGAAAAAGGAGGCCCATTTCATTCTGTTCCCGATACACAACGTTCAGACCGAGCTACTTCACATTTCTCATTCCAATTCATCAGGGTGGGTTGAAAATAGTATCCCCTTTTATGTTCCTGTGAATAGGACCCTTTGATGATCCAGACAGCAGACATGACAGAGAACTGGTTGATCTGAACACACTATAGGGTGCTCATATTTACCTATGGCCAAACCGGTCTGGGACCACTTCCCCCTAACGACCTGTATGAATGGAAACATATCAAGGTATGGTAGCATACAGACACGGCTGTATTAACATCAGGGGCGGAAATATATATATATAGCTACATAGAGACATATATCTATCTATGTCTAAATATCTATGGTTGACATTGTAGTGAGTCTAAGGGCTTGTGACATAAGGCTCTAATATGGATTATAAAGACTCATAAATGCTCATAAATGGATATTAGCCTCCAGGCAGTGCTGTAGGTCTCTAGGATAGACTATATAGTCCCTCTACTGTTGGGCCCTGGTGGATTGTAAGGGTTTCAGGTAACAAGACTGTAAAGCTGGCTCTCTGTTGTGTTGCGCGGTCACGGTCACGTCCATTCACGGTCACATCCATGAGGAAGCCACCTGACTGCTGTCATTGGCTGCTGAGATTGGTTCATTTTGTGAATTACACACAAAAATATTACTAACCCCTTCCGTCCATTCACTCACTCACTCACTCACTCACTCACTCACTCACTCACTCACTCACTCACTCACTCACTCACTCACTCACTCACTCACTCACTCACTCACACACACACACACACACACACACACACACACACACACACACACACACACACACACACACACACACACACACACACACACATACATACACTTAAAGGCTTAATGCCAAACACAAAGCAAAGGCTTAATGCCAAACACAAAGCACTCACCGGGAAAAGCGATCTCCTACTCCCTTCCTTCAGAACACTGTGTCCACATTCTAATGAGTCCTACTCAACATAACCCACTAGCCTAACCCTACTCCCTTCCTTCAGAACACTGTGTCCACATTCTAATGAGTCCTACTCAACATAACCCACTAGCCTAACCCTACTCCCTTCCTTCAGAACACTGTGTCCACATTCTAATCAGTCCTACTCAACATAACCCACTAGCCTAACCCTACTCCCTTCCTTCAGAACACTGTGTCCACATTCTAATCAGTCCTACTCAACATAACCCACTAGCCTAACCCTACTCCCTTCCTTCAGAACACTGTGTCCACATTCTAATCAGTCCTACTCAACATAACCCACTAGCCTAACCCTACCGTGCTGGTAGGTCCTCTCACTGTGCTTTGCTTGCTTTACGTTATGTCTTTTTTAATGACAACAGCCCATGAATACACACACACACATACACACACCGACCCGTGGATGCGGAGGAACGAGCAGCCCGCCTGCGCCTGGCGCTGGACCAAGCCTGTTCGTTCTAGTAAAGGTCAGGGGTCAGCAGAAACACTGCTGCGAAGTTTCCCCTCTCTCGCCAGGCTAACTCGGTTCATCATGTTTGGCCGAAGGAGAAAAACCCACCCTGCCGTGCCTGACGCGCCTGTTTTGACTTCCGAACAGAGACCGAGAGAGACGTCCACATTGTTCAAAGGATAAGAGAGGAGGAGAAAGACATGAGCTAAACGTCCAGTACAGGAGGGAACATAGTCTGACTGCCTCTGGAAAATATACTCCACCATCCTCTTTGTTCCTAATTCTGACCACTTCAAAACAGAACCCCCGATTCATCTGGTGACAAAAAATGGAAGCCTCATTCCCTTTAAATTGATACTAAGCTGTTTACCAGATATGGGTCATGACATTACGACGCACTCCGAAAAAAAAACCCTCTTAAAAGCTTCATTTAAAAGCCACAAAACGTTTAACCTAAGTAGTTCTAAATGGCCCCGTGGTGTTAGCCTACTCTACTTCATGTAGGGTGGGTGGTGTAAGTGGGCCTGAGCTGGATCGCCTGTATCGTATCGCCATGGTGCGTTGGTGGAGTTTTGGGGTTGCCAAGCACGGTGAATGGTTCCACATCTGGCAACCAGACAGACAGACTGAAGGGGGGAGGGAGAGGGGACGGAGAGAGAGAGAGAGGGAGAGAGAGGGAAATAGGGGAGAGAGAGAGAGGGAAAGAGGGGAGAGAGAGAAAGAGAGAGAGAGAGAGAGAGAGAGAGGGGTCTAAAGGAGAGAGGAAAGGAGAGAGGAAAGGAGAGAGAGGGGAAGTGGGACAAGAAGGGGTCCAGTCTCAGCCTGGGGGCTAGCAGAAACAGAACACAACACAGAACACAGCCCTCCTCTCCTCATCAGTCTCTCTCTCTGTCACCCTCTGGTCCTCAGCCCTGCCCAGGCACACATGTTTACATTAACGAGAAAGAAGAGAAGAAGAGATCTGATGGGCCCGACCGCACCGTCCTCAGAAACAGCGGAACGGAGAGAAAAACAAGAAGAGAGAGACAGTCGTCCCATGTGAAACAGGCTTTGTGGTGAGATACACAGCCCACGCCATCAGTGGTGTAGTGGAGGGCAGATGTAAGTAAACACAGTTTCCACACTTGTTTCTTTTGCTTGACAGTTTACACATTGAAAGTATAGGGTGTGTTGCTTTACTCACTGCCACTGGCGATAAGAGTTTACCCATCAACTTTTTACCACAACTTCACTGCACGCAATGCACTGTATGATAATAGAGAGAAAGGAGAGAGAGAGAGAGAGAGAGAGAATGAGAGAGGGAGAGAGAGAGAGTGAGAGAGAGAGAGAGAGAGAGAGAGAGAGAGAGAGAGAGAGAGAGAGAGAATGAGAGAGGGAGAGAGAGAGAGAATGAGAGAGGGAGAGAGAGAGAGAGTGAGAGAGAGAGAGAGAGAGAATGAGAGAGGGAGAGAGAGAGAGAGTGAGAGAGAGAGAGAGAGAGAGAGAGAGAGGGAGAGAGAGTGAGAGAGAGTGAGAGAGAGAGAGAGAGAGAGAGAGAGAGAGAGAGAATGAGAGAGGGAGAGAGAGAGAGAGTGAGAGAGAGAGAGAGAGAGAGAGAGAGGGAGAGAGAGTGAGAGAGAGTGAGAGAGAGAGAGAGAGAGAGAGAGAGAGGGAGAGAGAGTGAGAGAGAGTGAGAGAGAGAGAGAGAGAGAGAGAGAGAATGAGAGAGGGAGAGAGAGAGAGAGTGAGAGAGAGAGAGAGAGAGAGAGAGAGAGAGAGGGAGAGAGAGTGAGAGAGAGTGAGAGAGAGAGAGAGAGAGAGAGAGAGAATGAGAGAGGGAGAGAGAGAGAGAGAGTGAGAGAGAGAGAGAGAGAGAGAGGGAGAGGGAGAGGGAGAGGGAGAGGGAGAAAGAATAATGGAGATGTAAAGAAAGAAGGAGAGAGATAAAAGACAGGAAGACAGAGGACCGAGGGAGATGATTTCCTTTCAGATATGAAATGTCAGTTCTCTGGAACAGACAGTCAGGCTTTATTTGTTTTCTGTCAGCGAGGACGACACACCCACTGAGAGAATGTATGTGTGTGTGTGTGTGTGTGTGTGTGTGTGTGTGTGTGTGTGTGTGTGTGTGTGTGTATGGTGACAACTGTGCGAGGCGAGACAGAGACACAATAGTCCCCCATCAACACACACACACACACATAGACCTGGCCACAGAAACAAGGGCTATGAGTCACGAGGCTCCGTCTTTAGCACGCAAGCGACTGAAACCTGCGTCAAACACAGCAACTTAGCAAAACAACACAGTGTACGCCAAGGACTGAGCGACACGGTCAACGTGGCTAGCTGAATTAGCCTACTTCAGCAGGAAATGCCTAAGTCTCCACACACATTTTGATTTGTCTCTGTTGCCATAGAAAACAACAGGTTTATTGTTGTTCACTCGTTGGTAGTATTTCCATGTCTATTGGAATGCTTTGTTGCAATTAGTTTCATTTGTCTCTTTCCAAAACTGAAACTAGCCCCGGGGTGACTGAAACTAAAGCATGTCACATTAAAAACACCTTTGATTCAACACGCGCTTTATATACACAAAAGTACGTGCACACCCCTTCAAATAAGTGGATGAGATGTTCGACGAGCAAGTGTCCACATACTTTTTGGTCACGTGGTGTACCTCTGTCGCGTACAAAGCAGACGTAGTGTACAAAGCGCCAGAAAAGAAGAAGGAGTGAGAATAGAGAATAGGAGACGAGTGAGAGTAAAGGAGTGTGAGAAATCATATGTCAGTTTGGAGATCGAACGCCAGTTGTGTTCTATGAAATGATGTGGTTCAAATGCTATTGGTCGCATGTACACATAGTTAGAGGTTGTTATTGTAGGTTTAGTGAAATGCTTGTCTGTAGTGAAATGCTTGTGTTCCTCGCTCCAACAGTGCAGTAGTATCTAACAATACACAACAATACACACATCTAAAAGTTAAAGAATGGTTTGGTGTGCATCTCTGTATCATTTCAAAGTTAGGATAGCCCAAACTAAATATGCACGTTTTCGAAAGCTGTAACAACAGTCTGTAATGTAATTATACAAGAAGTGCAAGGAAACGCTCGAAATGTCCCTCCTGTCCTGAGTTCCATGACAGCTAAGGTTGGAGTCAGACAGACAGACAGACTAGTGGGGACAGGCGGCGTGAACTCAATAAACACACGGTGGAATGGGCCTACAGGTCTGCATACACACTGTACCGATGTCAATGATTAACACCCAATAACACATAACCCACTGGCACAAACCACCAATTCTCTCCTCTCTTCAGCGTCAGTATAAGAATGGGTTTCTGAGAAAGAGGTGGTGGGGGCTCCATGGATATTATATAATCGGACTAGTATTGTGTGGGTTGCACAATGGGTATACAATCTCCTACGATGTCAGGCAGAGGCAGAGATAGAGAGAAAGAGAGCTAGAGAGAGATAGAGGGGGGTAGAGCGATAGAGGGAGAGAGAGAGAGGGGGTAGAGACAGAGAGAGAGAGAGAGAGAGAGAGGGGGTTGAGACAGAGAGAGAGAAAGAAAGAGAGGGGTAGAGAGAGAGAGAGATAGAGAGAGAGAGAGGGAGTAGAAAGAGAGGGGGGTAGAGAGAGAGAAAGCTAGAGAGCGAGAAAGAGGGGGTAGAGAGAGAATGCTTAACAGAATGTTTTACTTTCTTTCCTCTGAATCTCTGAATCTCAACACCCAGAACCAAACCTTGTGTACATGGAAACAGAGAGACTATCTGAAAGGGAATTCAGATTCAGTTGTGTATGTTGTGTGTGTTGTGTGTGCACAACGCCATGCATCAAATGAAGTCTTCAAACAGACTTCTCTCTCTAGCTGTAGCTAGCCATCCACTTTCCCAAACCAAAACAACTCCAGTCTCTTCTCTCTCTAGCTGCAGCTAGCCATCCACTTTCCCAAACCAAAACAACTCCAGTCTCTTCTCTCTCTAGCTGTAGCTAGCCATCCACTTTCCCAAACCAAAACAACTCCAGTCTCTTCTCTCTCTAGCTGCAGCTAGCCATCCACTTTCCCAAACCAAAACAACTCCAGTCTCTTCTCTCTCTAGCTGCAGCTAGCCATCCACTTTCCCAAACCAAAACAACTCCAGTTCTCTTCTCTCTCTAGCTGCAGCTAGCCATCCACTTTCCCAAACCAAAACAACTCCAGTCTCTTCTCTCTCTAGCTGCAGCTAGCCATCCACTTTCCCAAACCAAAACAACTCCAGTCTCTTCTCTCTCTAGCTGTAGCTAGCCATCCACTTTCCCAAACCAAAACAACTCCAGTCTCTTCTCTCTCTAGCTGCAGCTAGCCATCCACTTTCCCAAACCAAAACAACTCCAGTCTCTTCTCTCTCTAGCTGCAGCTAGCCATCCACTTTCCCAAACCAAAACAACTCCAGTCTCTTCTCTCTCTAGCTGCAGCTAGCCATCCACTTTCCCAAACCAAAACAACTCCAGTCTCTTCTCTCTCTAGCTGCAGCTAGCCATCCACTTTCCCAAACCAAAACAACTCCAGTCTCTTCTCTCTCTAGCTGCAGCTAGCCATCCACTTTCCCAAACCAAAACAACTCCAGTCTCTTCTCTCTCTAGCTGCAGCTAGCCATCCACTTTCCCAAACCAAAACAACTCCAGTCTCTTCTCTCTCTAGCTGCAGCTAGCCATCCACTTTCCCAAACCAAAACAACTCCAGTCTCTTCTCTCTCTAGCTGCAGCTAGCCATCCACTTTCCCAAACCAAAACAACTCCAGTCTCTTCTCTCTCTAGCTGTAGCTAGCCATCCACTTTCCCAAACCAAAACAACTCCAGTTCTCTTCTCTCTCTAGCTGTAGCTAGCCATCCACTTTCCCAAACCAAAACAACTCCAGTCTCTTCTCTCTCTAGCTGTAGCTAGCCATCCACTTTCCCAAACCAAAACAACTCCAGTCTCTTCTCTCTCTAGCTGTAGCTAGCCATCCACTTTCCCAAACCAAAACAACTCCAGTCTTACATGAAGTGGTGACGTGGCTTTCCTAGCCTGCAGAACATTCTCCTAGTACTACTAGGACTATTTCTACTGCCTGCAAGCTGAGTGTGTCACCCTCCCATTTCCCCCTACCCGCCTCTGTTACACAACTCAACATTCCAGCGTATGTGTGTGTGTGAGTGTGTGTTGCGTGCAGAGCTGACCTCATTTTCAATCTGCTCTACTCTGCTGTGCTCGACACACCAGCCACGTCCTCCAGTAGCAGTCGGGAGGGCCTCCCACCCTAACCTCCAGCGTCCTCCAGTAGAAGTCAGGGGGCCCTCCCACCCTACCCTCCAGCTCCACAGAGGAACCCCCACAGCCCCTCCACAACACAAACAACACCCGTGCCTGCCTGACTTTCTAGGAATGGCAGAGTCAAGTCGACCCAGCCTTGCTCGCTTTCTGTTCCTCGCTTGTTTTCCGTGTGCTTCTGCACTCAGGGGCGCAGCTTCGGTTTTAGAAGTGGGGGGACATCACTTTTTTTTAATCTAGTCGGATAAACACTCCAAACAGCCTACCCGACTGCTCGGAGGCGTCCACAAGGTCCTAAAGCACACCGTTACCTCGTTTTGTATCACATTCCAATGATAAAACCAAGGGGGGGAACAAAAATGCAATTTCAAAATGTTGAGTGAAAGTTGCGCCCCTGGCTGTCCTGTCGTATTTCACAACTCAAACAACAGCCTTTCTAGAAAGAACATGCTATTCTTCTTCTCTCTCTCTCTCTCTCTCTCCCTCTCTCTCTCTTTCTTTCTCTCTCCATCTCACGGCCACACAGCTCCATAGTCCACTCCAGGCAAAGTGTGATTTCATGACTTGTTTAAATCTCTTTTTGTACGACGTGCGGCATCAGCTACTTTGCGTCAGTTAAAAATGATTTAGTGACAGAGGGAACTGTGCCCGGACCGACGGACCTGGAGGCTTCAACACCTGAGATGGAGGTGGGACTACCTTCTCATTGAGATGTGGGTATAGGAGGGGTATACCTACATACGTATGAAGTGTGCATAACATAGACTACGTGAGCATACACACATACTGTGAGACAGCCACACACCATACATGGACATGAGCAAACACACACTAAAGCAGACATGTACCACATACACAACAAGCATGCTGACACACCCGGCATTGGACACACATGTGAACACACACATGCACATGTACAGTATTATATTGTATTGTAATGTATTGTATTTTATTGTGTTGAATTGTATTGTAATGCGTTGTATTGTATTGTATTGTATTGTATTGTATTGTAATGTGTTGTATTGTATTGTATTGTAATGTGTTGTATTGTATTGAATTGTATTGTATTGTAATGTGTTGTATTGTATTGTATTGAATTGTATTGTAATGTGTTGTAATGTATTGTATTGTATTGTATTGTATTGTATTGTATTGTAATGTGTTGTAATGTATTGTATTGTATTGTATTGAATTGTATTGTATTGTATTGTATTGTAATGTAATGTATTGTATTGTATTGTATGGTATTGTAATGTGTTGTATTGTATTGTATTGTAATGTGTTGTATTGTATTGTAATGTGTTGTATTGTATTGAATTGTATTGTAATGTATTGTATTGAATTGTACTGTATTGTAGATGATTGAAGGTGTCCAGCTTACTGGCATGCATGTGAACCTACCTTCACACCTACTGTACATTTACATGCACACCTACGATTAAGTCAACGCACACACACACACACACACACGCACACACGCACACACACACGCACGCACGCACGCACGCACGCACACACACATTATGACAGCACAGTTCAGTAGACTGAGAGACTGACACGTGGCGCCTTCCGTCCCCATCATCCCCAATGAGTCACTGATCACTATTTAATTATGTGGAATGTTACAGAGTGACTTGGCAGCACGGTGTGACCAAGGTTAGGCCAGAACCATGAAGGTCACATGTCCTCAACACAGAACATGTCCTATCTACCTACTCGGGATTAATAAGTTATGAGAGAGAGAGAGAGAGAGAGAGAGAGAGAGAAAGAGAGAGAGAAATGGTTGGCAATAATAGAGGCACTGAACATAACAATTACATCCCGTCATCAATTCAATGTGGTGTTTCTGTGTCTATGACCTTACAGTATATCATAGTTATAGTTAAAGACCCAACACAGCCGTTTTACATCAATATCAAATCGTTCTGGGAAACAGTTAAGTACCTTACGTAATACATTTCAATTCAAATGAGCAAAATGTGCTTTTTAGCAACAAAAATAATTCTCAAGCAAGACTTTTGCTAGGACTGTCTGGGAATGGTCTGTGTGGGGAGGAGGAAACTGACAACAAGCTGTTATTGGTGGAGAGGTTTGCCCATGCAAACCTGCTGATTAGAAAATCCTGTGTAGATTTTATTTTCTTTCCAGAAACTATCAAGAAATAAAATGTCTTAATACATTTACAGTGTTAGTTTCATCAGCTGTTGTACAATATGATATAAAACACCACAGGAAAAATATAATTTTGACTGCACTGGGCCTTTAAAACCTCATCATGTCCAACATCACAGACCCTACATAGCCTGGGTCTTGTTCATTTGGGCATGCAACGGAAAACGTTTCCAAAGTTTCTTATTGGACAAGTCCTGGTAGTCCTTCCCTGTTTCAGTATGTTTTTGTCTGTTCGCTGCCTAATGACCACAACCCTGTTGTCTTTGTATCAGATGACTTCCTCTCACTCAGACGCGAGATCCATTTCACTCTCTCTCATACAGTTTCCTGTCACAAAGAGTCAGCCCCCTTAACCCAAATAAAAGGTAGGAGGGAAGGAGGGAGGAGAGAGGCATTTTGGCAGGGAGAGAGAGAGTGAGGAGGGTCCACTGTGAGCAGGGGCTCTGTAGGTACCCCTCCTCCCCATCTGCTTTCATCCTCCTCTTTTCCTCAGCTTTCTGCTGACTCAGTAAGAGAGAGAGAGAGAGAGAGAGAGAGAGAGAGACAGAGAGAGAGAGAGAGAGAGAGAGAGAGAGAGAGAGAGAGAGAGAGAGAGAGAAACAAAGTAAGAAGAAAAAAAAGAAAGAAAACAGAAGAAACAGATGTGGTCTCTTTGGAGAGAGGAGAGAGGGGAGCAGAAGAGGTGAAGTACCAGGCCTGGCCTCCCCTCCTCCATCCCCCCCCCCTCCCCCTACCATCCAGTCTGACATATCACACACTACAGACTGGTGTTTCTTTCTACTCTGGCTCCAGCCCCAGCCAGGGCTGGCCTCTAGCTACAATGGGAGAACAGGTCCCAGGTCTGTTTGTATAGCCAACTCCTATGGTTGTTATCATGCCAAACATATTATATTGCAGGAGTTGGCTATACAGCACAAACCGATCTGGGGCCAGGCTATAGAGGGGAAATTCTGAATAAGCCAAATAAGGAGGACACTGTGATGATGAATGGAATCTGAGAGGAGATCAGACAGAGAGTAGTAAGGCCTATCTACGCACGCACGCGCACACACACACACACACACACACACACACACACACACACACACACACACACACACACACACGGTACATGGCACCTCCCTGTGATAATGACAGGTCTATTTATTTCCTCCTGTCAGAACATTTCTCAGTATAGTTGTGGTTTTCCAAAAACCTTGTTACTGGTTTTGCTGGAATTGACCAGCTGAATCACAACACAGCAGAAAACATGAACTTAACTCAAAAGCAACATTGTTTTTCTCCATCTGTACATTACCGTCGGCCGTCTGGTATTTTCCCCTGGCCAACGAGAACACTTCAAAGAGGGCCGCAATCAGAATCAGACCACATGTTATCAATAATAATAATCATTCATTCCCTTATCTATTTCTATGGCACTTTTCATTGCAATAATACTTTTAAAGTGCTTCATCACCAAACCATCAGCCAGATGATTCTCTGAACTGAGTAACAGGCCAGATTGGTTTGTATTTAACTTCTAACCAATGCCTAGTCATCATTTTCCGTCAATGACTCACTTTATGTGAAACAGATAAATGAAACTGAGAGGGAGGGACACAAAACAACAGCTGCCTGGCACCGGTAGGTAGACTGTCTCTGTCTACATACTCTAGGACCATAAATAGACCTGATGATCCTTTCTCAGTCGAGGAAGGGCAAACATACCCCAGGACTCCTCCCAACGTGACGGGATGTGAACGTCTGATCACGAGCAGAGAGCAGCAATGTCAGATGGGCTTTTCCAGTCAGCAGGTGTGTGTGTGTTTGTGTGTGTGTGCGTGCAAGCGTATGATGTGGGGATGAAGGAAAAACTGGTTTCCTGGGCCTTGCCTAGAAAAGGAAACTACTGGTAGTCAGTCTGAACAGGGCAAAGAGAGAGAGAGAGAGAGAGAGAGAGAGAGAGAGAGAGAGAGAACGTCGTCAGGGAGCGATGTCAGAAATGGGAAGGAAGCCGATGGCAACAGAGGCCGACCGAGCAACCAACCACGCAGCAGCGCTGCGGTTAGCAGAGCAGCATACTAGTGTCATGCTGGATACCAGCAGAGCAGTGGCCTGTGAGAAGATTACAGAAACAGCAGTGTCACCCTGGAGGCTTCTACCTACCTGCCCCCCCCCCCCCATATCTATCTACTGTATCTATCTACCTACCTACCTACCTGCCTGCCCCCCCCATATCTATCTACTGTATCTATCTACCTACCTACCTGCCTGCCCTTCCCCCCAAATCTATCTACTGTATCTATCTACCTACCTACCTGCCTGCCCCCCCCATATCTATCTACTGTATCTATCTACCTACCTACCTGCCTGCCCTTCCCCCCATATCTATCTACTGTATCTATCTACCTACCTACCTGCCTGCCCCCCCCCATATCTATCTACTGTATCTATCTACCTACCTACCTACCTGCCTGCCCTTCCCCCCAAATCTATCTACTGTATCTATCTACCTACCTACCTGCCTGCCCCCCCCCCCATATCTATCTACTGTATCTATCTACCTACCTACCTACCTGCCTGCCCTTCCCCCCAAATCTATCTACTGTATCTATCTACCTACCTACCTACCTACCTACCTGCCTGCCCCCCCCCCCATATCTATCTACTGTATCTATCTACCTACCTACCTGCCTGCCCTTCCCCCCATATCTATCTACTGTATCTATCTACCTACCTACCCCCCCATATCTATCTACTGTATCTATCTAACTACCTACCTGCCTGCCCATCCCCCCATATCTATCTACTGTATCTATCTACCTACCTACCTGTCCATCCCCCCATATCTATCTACTGTATCTATCTACCTACCTACCCATCCCCCCATATCTATCTACTGTATCTATCTACCTACCTACCCATCCCCCCATATCTATCTACTGTATCTATCTACCTACCTACCTGCCTGCCCTTCCCCCCAAATCTATCTACTGTATCTATCTACCTACCTACCTGCCTGCCCATCCCCCCCATATCTATCTACTGTATCTATCTACCTACCTACCTGTCCATCCCCCCATATCTATCTACTGTATCTATCTACCTACCTACCCATCCCCCCATATCTATCTACTGTATCTATCTACCTACCTACCCCCCCATATCTATCTACTGTATCTATCTACCTACCTACCTGTCCATCCCCCCATATCTATCTACTGTATCTATCTACCTACCTACCTACCCATCCCCCCCATATCTATCTACTGTATCTATCTACCTACCTACCTACCTACCTACCTGCCTGCCCCCCCCATATCTATCTACTGTATCTATCTACCTACCTACCTGCCTGCCCATCCCCCCATATCTATCTACTGTATCTATCTATCTACCTACCTACCTACCTGCCTGCCCCCCCCATATCGATCTACTGTATCTAGCTACCTACCTACCTACCTACCCCCCCCATATCTATCTACTGTATCTATCTACCTACCTACCTACCTACCCATCCCCCCATATCTATCTACTGTATCTATCTACCTACCTACCTGCCTGCCCATCCCCCCATATCTATCTACTGTATCTATCTACCTACCTACCCACCTGCCCATCCCCCCATATATCAAATCAAATCAAATGTATTTATATTGCCCTTCGTACATCAGCTGATATCTCAAAGTGCTGTACAGAAACCCAGCCTAAAACCCCAAACATCAAGCAATGCATGTGAAAGAAGCATGGTGGCTAGGAAAAACTCCCTAGGAAAAACTCCCTAGAAAGGCCAAAACCTAGGAAGAAACCTAGAGAGGAACCAGGCTATGAGGGGTGGCCAGTCCTCTTCTGGCTGTGCCGGGTGGATATTATAACAGAACATGGTCAAGATATTAAAATGTTCATAGATGACCAGCATGGTCAAAAAATAATAATCATAGTAGTTGTCGAGGGTGCAACAAGCACGTCCGGTGAACAGGTCAGGGTTCCATAGCCGCAGGCAGAACAGTTGAAACTGGAGCAGCAGCACGGCCAGGTGGACCGGGGACAGCAAGGAGTCATCATGCCAGGTAGTCCTGAGGCATGGTCCTAGGGCTCAGGTCCTCCTACCTACCTGCCCATCCCCCCATATCTATCTACTGTATCTATCTATCTACCTGCCCATCCCCCCCATATCTATCTACTGTATCTATCTATCTACCTACCTACCCATACCCCCATATCTATCTACTCTATCTATCTACCTACCTGCCCACCCCCCCATATCTATCTACTCTATCTATCTACCTACCTGCCCATCCCCCCATATCTATCTATCTATCTATCTATCTATCTATCTATCTATCTATCTATCTATCTATCTATCTATCTATCTATCTATCTATCTATCTATCTATCTATCCTCACAGATAGATAGTGTCTGAAATGGCACATTATCCCCTATATAGTGTACTTGTTTTGACCAGAGCCCTGTATGGCAGGTTGTTTCAGGGCAGGGATGTGTTGTTGTGTGTCTGAGTGAGACTGTTCTTCTGTCACCCAGCCAACAGTGTCCTGGTAACAGCACAAACTGCATGGGCCTCCCTGTCACAGAGCCAGGGCACGCACAACCAAGGCAACCTCAACCTAGACTTTGTGTTAGATTTGTCTGTCCCTCCATGTCTGTTCATAGGGAGAAACTTGTTACCATGTATGGCAGGGAAATCCTGCCATTAATGTGATAATCCAGTGGCGGGTGGTGAAAGGAGGGGAAGGAGGCCTCGCCTGTCATGTCTCTCAGCTAGGCCTGTTGAGTCGCCCACTCCACGTCCCAGAATTGCACCTTTCTATCTCTCTCTCCCTCTCTGTCTAATACTTATCTCTTATCCCATTCCCTTTGGTTCTCTGACTCTCTCTCTCTCTCTCTCTCTCTCTCTCTCTCTCACACACACACACACACACACACACACACACACACACACACACACACACACACACACACACACACACACACACACACACACACACACACAGAAGGAGTAGGGCAATGAAGAACAGCCTGTACCAGCTAGGAGTACAGGCCAGACCAAAACATAAAATCGTGTCTAAGGCTCTGTCCAAAATGGTAACTTATTCCCTTATCATAGTGCACTACTTTTGGCCACAGCCGAGGCTCCCTATTCCCTATATAGTGCACTCATTTTGGCCCAAAGGGAATAGGGTGCCATTACAGCCTGGCCCTAAGGGCGTGAGGGAGTGTGCACTGAGCTATGTGGATGCCGATACAGGGATTGTCTCAGATTAAGGCCCAGTCATACTGTCATTAAAAGGGTTGGACCAGGATGACAGCTGAGAGGCTGAGCACTATAGGGTTCCTTCCATCGTGGGTCGACAGGGATCAGCCTCCCAGAGAGATCCACCAACACAGAGAATAATTGAAAAGGTTCAGGATTAATCAAGCATTCGCTAAATTCCTTTGGCTACGGCCCGGAATGAAAATAAATTGTATTGTAGTTTTTTGCAAAACCCTCAAATAGGGTATCACCGTAGCATCAACAAAGATACAGGAAATAGAGACACGACAATGCCTTGAGCCAACCGGCCCACAGTTTCACTACAATAATGAGCTATTGCAGCAGGGAGTAGGAAACTGAACCACCTCCACATTTTAACACCTATGTGTTCCCATAATGTAATTTGAGGACACAAGTCTGGACAGGGTTGGGGGATCCACGGTGCATTATGTTCTCGACGCATCGCCAACCCTCATACACACACAACATCTCCCCTCTCCCTGAAAGCCTGTCATTACAGACACACACAGGCCTCTTTTCTCCCTGACACGTGCAGTGTGCATTTCAAGAGGAAGTACCTAAATGACCATTCTTTAACCACTTATCCTCCTGTTCTAATCTATTGCATCAGTGACATTGAAGGTTGCATTCATAAACCTGGAAGTTCGTCACTTCGAGAAAAAAAAGACAACTTTTCAGAAACTCGTGGCCACATTTGATCGTAAGGGAAATGAGTACAGTGATTATGGAAGAGCTTCCCAGCACTCGCACATTTCAGCATGTGAAACTGACTGCAACTATCATTTCAGCATGTGAAACTGACTGCAACTATTTTAGTAACCCAACCCCACTAGATACAACCATGCAGTAATATCTCAACAACAAGAGACCTATACTCAGGTTCATCTCCCTCTCTTTCTCCAGTAATATCTCAACAACAAGAGACCTATACTCAGGTTCATCTCCCTCTCTTTCTCCGGTAATATCTCAACAACAAGAGACCTATACTCAGGTTCAACTCCCTCTCTTTCTCCAGTAATATCTCAACAACAAGAGACCTATACTCAGGTTCATCTCCCTCTCTTTCTCCAGTAATATCTCAACAACAAGAGACCTATACTCAGGTTCATCTCCCTCTCTTTCTCCGGTAATATCTCAACAACAAGAGACCTATACTCAGGTTCATCTCCCTCTCTTTCTCCAGTAATATCTCAACAACAAGAGACCTATACTCAGGTTCATCTCCCTCTCTTTCTCCAGTAATATCTCAACAACAAGAGACCTATACTCAGGTTCATCTCCCTCTCTTTCTCCAGTAATATCTCAACAACAAGAGACCTATACTCAGGTTCATCTCCCTCTCTTTCTCCGGTAATATCTCAACAACAAGAGACCTATACTCAGGTTCAACTCCCTCTCTTTCTCCAGTAATATCTCAACAACAAGAGACCTATACTCAGGTTCATCTCCCTCTCTTTCTCCAGTAATATCTCAACAACAAGAGACCTATACTCAGGTTCATCTCCCTCTCTTTCTCCGGTAATATCTCAACAACAAGAGACCTATACTCAGGTTCATCTCCCTCTCTTTCTCCAGTAATATCTCAACAACAAGAGACCTATACTCAGGTTCAACTCCCTCTCTTTCTCCAGTAATATCTCAACAACAAGAGACCTATACTCAGGTTCATCTCCCTCTCTTTCTCCAGTAATATCTCAACAACAAGAGACCTATACTCAGGTTCAACTCCCTCTCTTTCTCCAGTAATATCTCAACAACAAGAGACCTATACTCAGGTTCATCTCCCTCTCTTTCTCCAGTAATATCTCAACAACAAGAGACCTATACTCAGGTTCATCTCCCTCTCTTTCTCCAGTAATATCTCAACAACAAGAGACCTATACTCAGGTTCATCTCCCTCTCTTTCTCCGGTAATATCTCAACAACAAGAGACCTATACTCAGGTTCATCTCCCTCTCTTTCTCCGGTAATATCTCAACAACAAGAGACCTATACTCAGGTTCATCTCCCTCTCTTTCTCCAGTAATATCTCAACAACAAGAGACCTATACTCAGGTTCATCTCCCTCTCTTTCTCCAGTAATATCTCAACAACAAGAGACCTATACTCAGGTTCATCTCCCTCTCTTTCTCCAGTAATATCTCAACAACAAGAGACCTATACTCAGGTTCAACTCCCTCTCTTTCTCCAGTACTATGTCAACAACAAGAGACCTACTCAGGTTCAGCTAGCCACGTTGACCGTGTTGCTCACTCCTTGGCGTACACTGTGTTGTTTTGCTAAGTTGCTGTGTTTGACGCAGGTTTCAGTCGCTTGCGTGCTAAAGACGGAGCCTCGTGACTCGTAGCCCTTGTTTCTGTGGCCAGGTCTATGTGTGTGTGTGTGTGTTGATGGGGGACTATTGTGTCTCTGTCTCGCCTCGCACAGTTGTCACCATACACACACACACACACACACACACACACACACACACACACACACACACACACACACACACACACACACACACACACACACATACATTCTCTCAGTGGGTGTGTCGTCCTCGCTGACAGAAAACAAATAAAGCCTGACTGTCTGTTCCAGAGAACTGACATTTCATATCTGAAAGGAAATCATCTCCCTCGGTCCTCTGTCTTCCTGTCTTTTATCTCTCTCCTTCTTTCTTTACATCTCCATTATTCTTTCTTTCTCTCTCTCTCTCTATATATCTCACTCTCTCTCTATAGATCTCTCTCTCCCTCTCCCTCTCAATTTTCAATTCAATTCAATTCGCTTTATTGGCATGACGTAACAATGTACATATTGCCAAAGCTTACTTTGGATATTTACAATATAAAAATAAATAAAAATGAGAATCAAAAATTGTCAACGGGACAACAGTAACAACAATAACCAACGGTCAATATAACCATACATTCAACAATAACAATAATCATACAGTTGAGGACATGTGCAGGTTTATTGGTCTGTCAGACACTGTCCCTCAACTTATGGCAGGCAGCAATGTAGTGCGCTGCCAACCCACAGCTCTCTGCGTCCTCCCCCAACAGGATGGGTAGCCTATCCTCATCAGAGAGGTCTTTAAAACCTTGAATAAGGGTTTCAAATTTGGGGAAATGACACTCTCTAATTGTTTTATATTTTTGACATTTTGTCAGGAAATGCAGCTCCGTCTCAGGTTCTGCTGTTGTGCAGTGGTTGCACAGCCTTTCCTCTACAGGGAGCCAGGTTTTCCTGTGTCTACCCTTCTCAATGGCAAGGCTGTGCTCACTGAGCCTGTACTTTGTCAAGGTTTTTCTAAGGTTTTGATCAGTAACCATGGTCAAATATTTAGCCATAGTGTACTGTCGATTTAGGGCCAGATAGCACTGCATTTTGCTTTGTGTTTGTGCTTGTGTTTACCAATAAGCAATGTAGTTTTGTTTTGACTGTGTTGTAATTTGGTTTATTCTGATTGATTGGATGTTCTGGTCCTGAGGCTTCAGTGTGTTAGTAGAACAGGTTTGTGAACTCAGCCCCAGGACCAGCTGGATGAGGGCTCTTTTCTTTGCTCAGCTCTTGGCATTGCAGGGCTTGGTAATGATATGAGAGGGGGTCACTGTATTTTAGATGTTTCCAAAACTTAATGGCTCTTTTTTGAGTTTTTATTATTAGTGGATATCGGCCTAATTCTGCCCTGCATGCATTGTTTGTAGTTTTCCTCTGGACACGTAGGAGAATCTTACAGAACTCTGCATGTAGGGTTTCAATGGGGTGTTTGTCCCATTTGATGAAATCTTGTTTTGCAAGTGGACCCCACACCTCGCTGCCATAAAGTGCAATTGGTTCAATGACATATTCAATTAGTTTTAGCCAAATTTTAATTGGTATTTCAATTTGAATTTGCTTTTTAATGGCGTAGAATGCCCTGCGTGCTTTCTCTCTCAGTTCATTCACTTCCTCATTAAGGTGTCCAGTTGAGCTTATTTTTAAACCTAAGTAATTGTAGTGTGTACAGTACTCTATATATTTTGTACCAATTGAGAACTTTGGTCTAATTCCCTGAGATCTGGATCTTCTCTGGAAAATCATTATTTTAGTCTTTTTGGGGTTTACTGCCAGGGCCCAGGTCTGGCAGTACTGCTCTAGCAGGTCCAGGCTCTGCTGTAGGCCAGGTGCTGTGGGTGACAGCAGGCATAGGTCATCTGCGAAGAGTAGGCATTTAACTTCTGAATTGTGGAGACTAACACCAGGGGCTGAGGATTTTTCTAGAATAGTGGCCAATTCGTTAATGTAAATATTGAAGAGTGCAGGGCTCAGATTGCAACCCTGACGAAGGCCCCGCCCCTGGTTAAAGAATTCTGTCCTTTTCTTACCAATTTTAATGCTGCACGTATTGCCAGTATACATTGATTTAATTATGTCATATGTTTTACCCCCTACACCACTTTCAATAACTTTGTAGAACAGTCCTGTATGCCAAATAGAATCAAATGCTTTTTGGAAGTCGATAAAGCAAGTGTATATTTTGGTGGACATGTTTATCTATCAGGGTGTGTAAGGTGTAAATATGATCAGTTGTGCGATGTTTTGGTATAAATCCAATTTGGCTTTTACTCAAGACATTGTGCTTATTAAGGAAGTTTAGAACTCGTATTAAGAAAGTTTAGAACTCTCCTCTCTCTATCTCTCTATCTCTCTCCCTCTCTCTCTCTCTGTCAGAGAGGAATATGTGAGGAATATGTCTTTACATGTTTTTCACTGAGCTGTCGGCAGAGGTCAATTATTACTCGCTCACATTAGTCATGTGACCGGCAAACCCCGAGCTGGCTCTCAGCAGTCAGCACGAGTGACAGCTCACACACACATACACACACACACACACACACACACACACACACACACACACACACACACACACACACACACACACACACACACACACACTCCACCTCTCGCACGCACACTCTAACAGGGCACAGTCAGTCTGTTTGCTATTGGTCCTATCCTAAGCCCAGGCAGCAGCCAGTCAGTCTGTTTTCTATTGGTCCTATCCTAAGCCCAGGCAGCAGCCAGTCAGTCTGTTTGCTATTGGTCCTGTCCTAAGCCCAGGCAGCAGCCAGTCAGTCTGTTTTCTATTGGTTCTATCCTAAGCCCAGGCAGCAGCCAGTCAGTCTGTTTTCTATTGGTCCTATCCTAAGCCCAGGCAGCAGTCAGTCAGTCTGTTTTCTATTGGTCCTATCCTAAGCCCAGGGAGCAGTCAGTCAGTCTGTTTTCTATTGGTCCTATCCTAAGCCCAGGCAGCAGCCAGTCAGTCTGTTTTCTATTGGTCCTGTCCTAAGCCCAGGCAGCAGTCAGTCAGTCAGTCTGTTTTCTATTGGTCCTATCCTAAGCCCAGGCAGCAGCCAGTCAGTCTGTTTTCTATTGGTCCTATCCTAAGCCCAGGCAGCAGCCAGTCAGTCTGTTTTCTATTGGTCCTGTCCTAAGCCCAGGCAGCAGCCAGTCAGTCAGTCTGTTTTCTATTGGTCCTGTCCTAAGCCCAGGCAGCAGCCAGTCAGTCTGTTTTCTATATAGAACAGAAGAAACACCACACTACTAAATCAGCTGGGTCGGAGAAGAAGAAAAAAAAACTAAACACAGAGGTCCAAAAACACACTATTATTTTTTCTTTCATCTACTCTCCTCAAACATCCCTCTACATCCCTCACTTTACAATATTACACTTTGTTGTACCATGCAGGCTCCAGTGTGTGTGTGTGTGTGTGTGTAGTGTGTGTGTGTGTGTAGTGTGTGTGTGTGTGTGTGAGAGAGAGAGAGAGAGAGAGAGAGAGAGAGAGAAAGAGTGAGAGAGAGTCAGAGAGAGAGAGATATAAAGGTACAATGCATTCGGGGACGTGAGTGGGCGACTCAACAGGCCTAGCTGAGAGACATGACAGGCGAGGCCTCCTTCCCCTCCTTTCACCACCCGCCACTGGATTATCACATTAATGCATACATGGTAACAAGTTTCTCCCTATGAACAGACATGGAGGGACAGACAAATCTAACACAAAGTCTAGGTTGAGGTTGTCTTGGAAATCCGATTATTATCCGTCTGCCCAAGGCACATGGAGGAGGGTGGCTCCTCATCTTTGATGTGCTTTTATCTTTTATCCGAGGTGGTGGAGCGAGAGAGGTGAAGGGAGGGGACTGTACGAACAAGTGGCCGGACATTTTGATATTTTCAGTCCACTCTGGGCTTTTTAAACTTCAGCTCCACAACAGTCCTCACCCCATCACCTCTTGTTTATTAGGGAACAGGGAGTCCTTCCAAGCCAACCATGGGACTGTCTGGGCGAGAGACATACAGTCCCTCCAGGGAAATGAACAAGAGAGACAGAGGGGGAGGAAGAAGAGTAGGGGAAGTTGAAGCCTGCTCTCAGATCTGTTTGTGTTGTATAGCAGAGTCTAATTGACCTATAGGAATTGGCTATAAACTGATCTGGGATCAGGCTAGCGCCAAATCTAATAGACCTATAGGAATTGGCTATTAACTGAAGAGGACTGGCCACCCCTCAGAGCCTGGTTCCTTACTTTCTAGGGAGTTTTTCCTAGCCACCGTGCTTCTACATCTGCATTGCTTGATGTTTTCAGGTTTTAGGCTGGGTTTCTGTATAAGCACTTTGTGACATCTGCTGATGTAAAAAGGGCTTTATAAATAAATGTGATTGATTGATCTGGGATCAGGCTAGCGCTGTGTCTAATTGACCTATAGGAATTGGCTATGAACTGATCTGGGACCAGGCTATATAGCACAGTGTTGTCTGTCATCTTACCTGTGTTTCTCCAGCTCGTTGTGTGACGATCTGAAAGGGCAAATACACAAAGACATGGATGAGTGCCTTGGGAACTGATAGTTACACCCTGTAGTTACACCCTGTAGTTACACTCTGCAGTTACACCCTGTAGTTACACCCTGTAGTTACGCTCTGTAGTTACACCCTGTAGTTACACCCTGTAGTTACACCCTGTAGTTACACCCTGTAGTTACACTCTGTTGTTACACACTGTAGTTACACTCTGTAGTTACACCCTGTAGTTACACTCTGTTGTTACACACTGTAGTTACACTCTGTTGTTACACACTGTAGTTACACCCTGTAGTTACACTCTGTTGTTACACACTGTAGTTACACTCTGTAGTTACACACTGTAGTTACACCCTGTAGTTACACCCTGTAGTTACACTCTGTTGTTACACACTGTAGTTACACCCTGTAGTTACACTCTGTTGTTACACACTGTAGTTACACCCTGTAGTTACACTCTGTTGTTACACACTGTAGTTACACCCTGTAGTTACACCCTGTAGTTACACCCTGTAGTTACGCTCTGTAGTTACACCCTGTAGTTACACCCTGTAGTTACACTCTGTAGTAACACTCTGGACACTGTCATTAATACACACCGTCTCATGACCAGGGTGCAGGATGGGAATGCGCACTTGGGTTGTGTTCATGTGGGAAAACGCTTGAAAACAATTTTCAATGGGATATGAAGATGAGCGTTTCTGATGGAGAGTTTCCCAGTTTCAGTATGTTCTCTCCCGTTTTGGTACATAATGAACATGACCCATGGTGAAGGTCAGGAGACAGACAGAGAGAGGACGTCTTGATATTCGTAAACGGTTTGGAAAAGCGGATGGACAGATGAAATAGAGACGTAAAGGGTAGAAGAAGTGTGTGACCTACATAACGTGTGTTAAAAAGAGGATGTTGGTCGGATATACGTAGGATATGTTCCAATGTTACTAACATACTCTACTTAAATTGCAGGCCACATGCATTGCTTCATTCTAAGCAGCATGCTGGTGTGGATATCGTAACAGGGTCATAGAGTTCTTGATTGTGTCAAGGTCTTATTAGCTAAACTAGCTACAGACCCCTGGGAATTTCATGTTTATTTCTGCATGTTCATCTAGTATTTGTTGGAAATAACACACAGCGCCTCTGCAGGCCTAATCGGGCTTGGAGAGATTCAAGTGGCTGATGCTTGGAAAATGTGATATATTATATATATATATATATATATATATATATATAGAGAGAGAGAGAGAGAGAGAGAGAGAGAGAGAGAGAGAGAGAGAGAGAGAGAGAGAGAGAGAGAGAGAGAGAGAGTGTGAGAGAGAGAGAGAGTTTCACTCTTTGTGGTCTGAATGCAACTCATTTCGTCAAAGTGCTCTTGGACTAAACCACCAGGCAGAGCCAGGAGAGCCAGTCAGGTAAAAACAGCTCAAACAAACACTGCAAGGATGCAAAAATAGAGGGGAGAGCTGTAGCACTCTTGTGTAACAAATGGTGAAACAAATTTCCCGGTATTAGATAAGGCATACCTGTGCCTTATACAGCATTTATTTTACATAAGCTGGAAGGTCAACAACCTCTTGTCACAGTGCATTCTGGGACAATGCAATGTAAATTCAGAAATAAGGCTAAATCCTAAGAAGAAGGCCTTCGCTCGCTCCCCTTCCCCCCACACCTCCATTTCTGTTTATCAGATAGATATATATATTATTTGATTTTTTGTTGTTGTACAAAGCTCTGCATTCGTCATCGTGTGGAAAACTAATTCCTCTTCCCTCGATGTGTGTGTGTATGAAATCTGTCAGAGAGCTCTCAACGGAGGACAAAAATGGTCCATGGTGAGAGGGAGAAACACACACACACACACGCTCTCGCACACACTCACACGCTCATGCACACACACTAGACTGGACAGCAGTATGTGTACGTCAACAGTCCTACACTGTAAAGGGCTTACTGTGAATTTGACAGTAGCTTACGGGCAGCTCGGTGGCAACTCAAGTAGAATTCTGTCTTTCATATTACAGTGCACCTACAGTAATATAAATATGGTATCAAAGCAAGTACTGTGTAATGACACACAGTACAATACCATCAAATGGACTTTATTATACTGTAAATAAGTAAATGCTACTGTAATCAGATTGAATGAATGAGTGAATTATAAGGCACGCCTAAAGATATGTTAATGAGCCAGAAACAACAACATCATACCATATAGTTTTTGTCAGATGCACCGGATAAGTGCAGTGAAATATGTTGTTTTACAGTCAGCCATAGTAGTACGGTACACCTGGAGCAAATGAGGGTTAAGTGCCTTGCTCAAGGGCACATCGACACATTTTCCCCCTTTTCAGCTCGGATATTAAAACTAGCGTCCTTTCTGTCACTGGCCCAATGCTCTAACCACTAGGCTACCTGCCACCCACTAGTGGTCAAAAGGTTTTACAGTACCATTGCAAATACAGCAATTACTTCCCCGCCCACAATATTTTCCCACAATGCACCATAATGTACAGTATGCTGCAGTAAAATGTTTAAAAGTATTTTCCTGTTGATGATACCCCAAATCACCATATAATTTACAGTTTTCCTTTTCCATTACAGTGTAGACACTGCAGCATACTATTTCAGGCCAGGGAGCTGGGAAGGCTATTAGGACGACCCGCCAATGGAAATGAATGAGAGCACTGAAGTTCATCTTTATAAACAAACCCCTTGGTTCTTGTCCCAATAATACCCTGAAACTACCATCTAGGAAGCCAAGGAAATAACAAGCCAAGACACTAACACAAAGACCCCTGCCGTCGTGTCCACCACTCTTTTCAGCCAATCCCTCTTAAGTGCCCTTGTACTGGCGACTTCAGCCGTGGTTCCCACAGATGTGGAGGGATGGGAACGGGAAGATGACCTGAATCTGCGTAGGCCCCATTGCCCCACAGCTCACTGCATGAGACGCTTGAGCAGATGCTAGCCTATCCTGTGTGCGCCGTCACCCATCGTCATAGCATCTAGGGTGGTGTTCACTGGGACACACAACCGAAAACGTTTGAAAAACATTTTGCAATGAACAACTTGCCTTTTTGACTGGACAAGTCCAGGTAGTCTCTCCTGGTTTTAGTCAGTTTTCTTCCGTTTGGTGCCTAATGATGATACCCATCTGCACATAACACTGTGTTGTGTGTGCTGCCCCTAGGCCTCTCACTGGCCATGCTCAGTGGAAGGGGGAGGGGCTCGGCCTACAGACGCTGCTGACAAGCCCTTTTCACCATCCGACGCCACGGGAGAGGAAATGCTTTATCTCCTGTATAAGGAAGTAGTCCTATTCAAATTTGAAACATGTGCAAATTGGGGACAGGCAAAGCACGAGGAGACACTCCATGGTTTCCTTAAGCGAGGCACTGGTGAAAGAGGCCCAAAGAGGCCCGGCAGGGAGGCACAGTCCGACACCAGACTTGCCTCATACAGCAACAACAGACATATGACTTTGAATGTCATATAAACTGTCAGTATAAGATTGAAAAATCATCACTCTAGTCGGGAAAGGACTGGTGTGTAAATAAGGCCTACATCAGCCGCCATTTTGGGGATGGATGAAAACAGTCGCCTGGTTATAAATGCATATTATATGAAAGCCTGGGATGTCCTCGTTTGGTAGCAACGCAGTGAAACCAAAATGAGGAGCTCTATGCATCCGTTTGTTGTTTTGAGGATGCACATGTTGAAGGATGTAGTGTTATAATTGTGTGCATGTGCGCCCTGGTACTGCTGAACATCGGTTACAACACAGTGGCCGTTGCATTTACCGTTTGTGTCCCGATTTAACCTCGGGCTTCAAAGTAAACAGGGAAACTCACCCGAAGGTTCTCCTTTCTATGATACCGATTTGCCTCTGTCACATGTCGTGTAAAAGGCATATCATTGCACTACAATATTAATACACTCAATCTAAAAATGTATGGAGGGCTTCTAAATAAAATGATCGAAAACCATGTTTCCATGTGTCAACTAACTTCCACTGATTTGAATGCAGAAATGGGGCTTCACTGACGACTTGCTGTAGTCTGCAGAGCAATGAACTGGTACCAGAAAAGAGAGAGAAAGTCAGGCTGCAGCCAGACCAGCTGTAAACTGAGCCCTCCGCCCAGGCAGGGGCAGGGTCTGCTAAGGCTGCGTCTGTGGGGCACTGTGTTATGTGGACATCTGTGTGAGCTAAGTTGAGTTGGCCACCACACCCACCTGAGTGTGCCACATCCCCACTGTTTTGCTCCAAGAAAATACACTGTGACTGCACCACAAGACTTGAAAATATAGGCCACTGACAGATCCTATATATCTCCCACAACATATGGTTTATAAAAATGAGCCTCTTTGGTGAGGGTGGGGTCATATGACGTCTCATATGTTGATGTTATTCCTACAAATTTGAACTAGCTGCTATCCTGCATATTTTTTTCATACGTGGAAATTAAGATAATTTGCTGAACTTACGAAGGAAAAATTAATGATCAAAGCGTGAGACTGCTTCTAAAAAAAAGTTTTGAGGGCACTGCGCAGGACCAATCATATGATATGCCAACCAACCAATAGAAAACTAGAATGGCCGGTAAATTTAGCGCAGTAACAACAACAGTTTCTTAAAAGTGGTGTAATCTTTTTTTCAATTGCAAAAATGTGAAATGTTCCTGAAGCACGGGCGTACAAAGCAGCCTCGGCACGACAGGAGAATCGATACATTTAACATGATATTTCTGTTATCTATGTCAGAACGCCGTGTACTGTAGCCTACCGAGATGACGATGCGCTCGGTGTCATATGGGTCATGGGAGGGAGTGACATAACACAAGTTCCAAAACGTTGCAAATGCAGCAAGAAGTGTGCGTGTTCAAATCAATGCGTGAATGCATTGGAGAAAAGGGGGTTAATGTCAGAATGAAGCATGGGTGTTGAAAAAGAAAGTGAGCACCAAAGTGATGCTGTACGCGTGGCAGTGTTTATACGACATCTAAACAGTGAAAAGAAAAATGGCGTTTGTATGAATGACGAATAAACACAAACAGATCGATTGAACTATTGATATATCGATAGAAAAATGGGTATATTTACCTATTGTTCTGAGTTTTTCTTGAAATTGGTGAAGCTTTCGTTTTCTTTCGGGAAAAGTCGCTATTGTACGGTAGAACAGACGCGTAACCATGTTCTGCTTCTATTGACAAAGTAAACAAAAACAACAGGGTTAATATCTACACATGTAGGCTAATAAATTAAACGTTACAAGGGATATAAACTGACTATCACATAATAGAACTGTCAATGCCATGCATGACGTAGCCTAAGCAAAACATGTTATTTGATAAAAGTGGTTATGGTTACGTAGATAAACTCGTTGACAATGCTGGGGCAAAGCACAACATTCAGGGCAATCTAATATAGAGTTTATCTACGTAACCATTTATAATAAACATGATAAACATAATGTATTTTAATAAGAAACTGTATCTTGAACTTGTCCCTAACCAATTTTAAACAAGGCTATAGCCATCAGATAAAACAGGTTATAAGCATTGACTGATCATACTAATGCAAAACTACAAATGCAAATAGGTTATATTTAAAGACTTTTCCTAATGTGTTGACTAGTTTGTTTATATGCAAGTTATATCTAAGTCGGTCAGTCTGCAATAACATCACCGCACCAGCGCAGTATGTTCATTGCTCATAAAGTGACATAGCTGCGCTATGGCAGTGTACGTCCACAACTTCACATAAGATAGAATAGAAACAGTTTTCATTTTCCTAACATTAAATACGGTCATCAACCCAGTCAAAGCCATTTGACATTCTGTCAGGGAAATACCTCTGTCTCTTCTTTCCAAGTATTCTGCAGCCTCCAGGAGAATTAAAAGAGAATTAAGTTCCATCTTGTTGACTTGTATAAAAATATAAAATAAAATCTATATACACAAATGTACAACTAATGTAAAAAAATGTATAATAATATGAGACAAAAATGAAATAAAAACTAAAACTGTGTTAGGTCGATATAAACGTCTATGTTCAGTTCTGAGTCTTTGGGACTCCCAGCCAGATTCATATCAACTGCACCTAACGAAAAACCTGCGAAGTAAAGGACGGCTGTTCTGGCCAATTAGAAAATAATAACGTCCACATAGGCGGTCCCTGAATATGTACCTTGGCCAATAGGGAAGCTCAGTGACGGGTTTACCAGGAGCATGTTGATACATTGCGAATTGCCTTGTGATTGGCTTGACAGTGATAGTAACAAGGTAGAAGCTATACCCTAGCAACAACGCGTGTGACCCAGCCCCATAATCGTTCATTGGTCGGATATCTAGATAACTGGCTGTTGATTGGCAGAGGGGTACTTTTGGGCGTGTCTTTTTCCTTCCTCTTGAACATTGAACTTGGCTGTTGTCTGGGTTGCCAGTGTGGCGTGCTCTTCGTCAAAAAGTCTATCTTGAATCGTGTAGGAAGTCACGTTGCTGTTTGTTGAGCCAACTGCTTCAATTAGACAACTTATTTCAGAAAAGTTTAAGCTCTGGTGTGCTTTAGAATAGATGAAAACTGCTATTATGTTGTCATGACATTGTCTAAAAAAAGTATGATACTTTCACTTTAATAAAATGTGATACTTTCACTTTTAAAATGGTATACTTACACTTTAAAGTTTATTATCATGCTAAATATCCAGCAGTTACACATGATTCAAGTAAAAGCAAACATCATTTTTTTATAATTGCATTTGGCAACCACAGGATGCTGTTTGAGAGAGAGGGGGGGGGGGCTAAGGGGCAGGATTATTATGAAATGCAAAGACTTGTGTAGGTCATTATCTTTTTGAAAGCTACATGTTTATAAAATTAACCATTTTAGAATGAGATAGATGACCACAATGTATTGCAAAGCCTTCTTCAGGAGAGAGCCTGCATGCCACAGTGCCTGGGGTATTTACCAAGCTGTCTGCACATTTCCATGGCTAATTTTCCCAGTATTCCCTCAACTGCAACATTTTATGGAAATAAAATGGTTCCAAAATGGTGCAAAGCAAGACGATATATACATATTTTTTAAATACACACAACAAGCCCATAGCTTCCTCTCCACATTGCCGTAGTCTGTTATGGTGATGAGGTCACACTCTCAGCAGGGTCACAAGGTATGGGCCTACCTGTGCTGCTGTCCCTCAAGGCAACAACACACTGCTATGCTGTAACCATCATAGAACCAGGCCATACTGTTAAACAAAACTTACCTCACTGTTACTATAAACCTTTTACAGTAATTGGTTATAAAGTGATATTTATGATTATTACCATGCTATATCACATACCTATCTAGTTATGGCAGTAAAACATTGCCATGTGTGTCCTAATGGTAATCTTGTAAACTTTTATTATGTTTTATTGTAATTGCACTTCATTATTTTTCAGCTCACTAGCCTTATGATAGGCAATATGTCAGTCTGTCTTCAGATGACTGTAAAACATGGCCCAGTTGGCTTAGCCTGGTTAGACCAGACTGAACGCTGCACTCACTGGTGGCACAATGGCTCAGGGTGGTTTTGCCAGGCTACAGCTGGCTACCAAAGTCAACCAGCCTCACCCACACACTCACTATAAGACCACAGTGGTGGATAAATAAAAGAACACAAAAGGAACACACACCCGAGATAATGAAGTGGCAGAGACGTGACAACATTATCAATGAGGATAAACGTAAAGATAAGCAATCAGCGTTATAAACTTGATCCAAAACCTCACCAAAATGCTCAGTCTTTACGTGTAGCCGGGCGATGTACTGAGAAGAAGAAAGGAAGAGAAAGTAATATAGGGTCTCAGGAAGATAGTGATAAAAACAAAGATGATAAAAGTCATTGCCAGATGCTTGTAGTAACCAAGAAAGCATTGGCTGTGTTTGAAACATCAGAGAAATGTCTGAATGCACAATCACTCCATACGTATGCTGACTCTCTCTGTGTACAGTTCATGTCAACAGACGGGTGAGACTGGACTGATGCAACATGTAGGGATCAACATAAACTAGTTATTGATCATTTTTAAGCTGACTGTTTGTCAGGATTTTAAATTATTCCCCAGATGTGCTATTGGTTGGGTGTGTGTGTTTGTGTGTTTGTGTGTGTGTGTGTGTGTTTCAGTATCTAATGACACTGATGGTTTAAATGAATATTGCGAATATCACTGAATACCACTCTTTTACCAAACAGATCAAAGACAATATAGAAACCATCTAAATGAATCACCTTGAGTTGCAACTGAAACCAGGGGACTTAATTCCAAGAATAGTTGTCCCTAGTGGCCTACCCTTTGTTTAGCTGAATTCATATGCATGCCTTTTTTATTGTTTCCTGATACTTGTTTGTTGCAGTACACTTCTGCCTCTGTGAATGTTTCTACCGCTATTATTAACAAGCCAATTCTCCATTGTTCCTGTGTGTGTGTGTGTGTGTCTCTGTGTGTGTGTGTGTGTGTGTGTCTGTGTGTGTGTGTGTGTGTGTGTGTGTGTGTGTGTGTTAATGAAACCATTTATTATATATGTTCATATTTCAATTGATATATTATAGGCCTATATAAACACTGGTAGGTTGGTGAGTGTTAACCCAAAGGCAGGTAGGTGGTGTTTCTGTGTGCTATTTCCTGTTCAGCCACGACTGTGTGGCTTTGCACGACACCAACTCCCTCATCAAGTTTGCTGACGACACCATGGTTGTAGGCCTGATAACCAACAACGACGAGTCAGCCTTTAGGAAGGAGATAAGTGAACTGGCATTGTGGTGTCATGACAACAAGCTCTCCCTCAACGTCAGCAAAACAAACACGTTGATTGTTGACTTCAGGAAGCAGAGGAGTGAACATGCCCCGATCCACATCAACGGGACTGCAGTAGAGAGAGTCACGAGTTTTAAGTTCCTCGGCGTCCACATCACTGAGAACTTGTCATGGACCAACAACACCACTCTTGTCAAGCAGGCACTAACAGCATCTCTATTTCCTAAGGTGGCTGAAGAAATTCTGCATGTCGCTCCGGGTCCTCTCCACATACTACCGCTGCACCATCGAGAGCATCCTGACCGGTTGCAACACGGCCTGAAATTGCTCCATCTATTGCTCCATCCACGACTGCAAGGCCCTCCAGCGAGTGGTGAAGACGCCCCAGTACATCCCTGGGACCATGCTCTCACCCATCCAGGACATCTACTCAAAACGGTGCCTGAGGAAGGCCAGCAGCATCATCAAGGACCCCACACACCCCAGCCACGAGCTGTTCTCTCCCCTACCTTCGGGTACATGGTATTGGAGCATAAGGTCTGATACCAACAGGCTCAGAGACATTTTCTATCTACAAGTTATCAGTCTGCTGAACACTTGAATTGGACCTACCACCTGCTCTGTTTCTCCACACCTTAGCACACCCACACAGACACACACATGCACACACACACGCACGCACGCACGCACGCACACACACACACACACACACACACACACGCACACACACACACACACACACACACACGCACACACACACACACACACACACGCACACACACAACACACACACACACACACACACACACACACACACACACACACACACACACACACACACACACACACAGTATACATTCATGTTACACACACATCACAACTGCTGCTTCCAGACTATTATTATACTGCTCAGTTTATACACTGGCCCCATCCCCAATACACATGTAAATATTGGACTATTAATTGTGCCTTTCTGTATTATACTTATGCTAAAATGTTTCCTCTATTCTACTCAGCCATTTACTTTATGTTCATATTCTCATCTGTTGTTATTTCTTATTGTTGTTGCATTGTCGACAAGGAACCTGAACGTAATACAACTTGAAACTTGAAACTAAGATGAGTCTCATCTATGATGCAGTGTGATATTTGAGTTGATAATGTCGCTCCCAACTGTCTCCACCCACTCATACTTTCAATACCACATACTGCAGTTGTTTCCATCATTGCAGATGGTAGTAGTAATAGCCGAAATACACGTATAGTAGCATGGTCACAGATCTGTTTGTGCTGTGTAGCCAACTGCTATGGTTGTTGCCATGCCAAACAATTTGTACAGCACAAACTGATCTGGGACCAGGCTGCAGTCTGTTTCACAACGACAACTGTTACAACTGCATTTCCAGGCAGGCCCGTCCTAAAAACCTTCTATTACGTCCACACTTCCTCAGTCCTGACGATCAGCACATCCTCGTTAGGCTGATTTATGTGGAAATGATAGATTTATGCAATGGGTGCACTTTTTAAAATCCTTGTAGGCGGTCCCATGATACAGTACTGACTTCACTCACTGAGCTGCTGTTCCACTGAGCTGAACTGAACTCTGTACGTCTGCGTCTGTTATCAGTGTGTATGTGGTGTGTGCGTCCTTTATCAGTGACAGAGATTACGAAGGGCTTGACCTTGCTTGGAGTCCCAGGTGAAATTATTGACCTCTTCAAGCCCTATTGATTGAACCCAGTATTTTCCATGCCTGCTGAAAATAAATCCGATAAGTGTATTATACATAGCCTCAATCCTAGATACATAACAGAGGTTTAACTGATATTTTGGGATTTTGGCAATGAAGCCCTTTATTTAATTGCCAAGGAAGTTAGAGGTAGCTTCGAAGAACCAATGCTACCTAGGTTAGCACAAAGACTGCTAGCTGTACCCAAATACTTCCAGTCTTTGCACTTCGCTAGCGTTAACACTAGTTAGCACTGGCTTGAGAAACTACCTTCTACTTCATACTGGACGCAGAGATACAATGGTATCCACAAGTTCATCTGACTCTGGGGAAGGAGATAAAGGGCTTCATTGCCAAAAATCCAAACTTTCGCTTTAACAGTCATGATTTGAGAAAAACTAAATAGGTTATACATTTTTGTCATGGGCAATGGTGCCAAATGAGGTATGATGCTACATACATAGTCCTGTGCATCCCAAATGGCACCCGATTCCCTATTAGTGCACTACGTTTAGCCAGAGCCCTATGGGTAGCCCAATGGGATCTGGTCAAAAGTAGTGCACTATGTAGGTATTATGGTGCCACTTGGAACACATCCCTAAGTGAATCAGACTGCAATATTAACTTGCTGAGTAAGCTACAGTAACATCTGGTTCTGTAAAGTGCCTATACAGCTGTATTCTGTACTGTGGATATCAGTGTTAATCGTCTGTTAAATTTTGGTTAAGTTCGCAATGGTGACCCGACACAATGAGCACGTGTCAGGAACATGATTTCTACAGTTAGTTCAAATAATTACCGCGATCAACACCAAATACAGCCGTTATTCACATAGCCTACTGAGACGAAAGTTCCTTTTTCTGTATTGTGGCCAACCTGACTAAGGCCTACAGTACATACAGCTAAATAGAAAGTGCTTCAAATAATACGTGTTTTGAGGCAACATTGGGTATAACATTGTGTGTAATGCTTCCATTGTGGTGACACATTTAGCCTAAAAAAGTGTTTTTATTCTTCATTATGAGATTTGTCTGGATGCTCTAACGGAATGCCCTAACGGAATCAAACCCACAACCCTGGCATTGCAAACACCATGCAAACACCATGCTCTACCAACTGAGCCACAAGGGACCTGGAACACAGAGCAGTGAACCAGAACACACTGTCTCTCCTGAGAGAGGGAATATCAACAACACAACACAGGGAAATGGTTGTTTGGACTGAGATAAATTCCACAATGTTTGTGTTTATTTTACGTTGCATGGTACAGGTTATGAAAGTGGGCCTGTGTTTTTTGTTGACTGTCCACTTGTGTCCACCTATACTATAATACTATCTAGGCCTGCGTTTTCCCATGTGTATCAGTAGATATCTAATATATTTGTGCAAATGTGGATCCTAGGTTGACACTTAGCTTTTTTTGTTTCCAAATAGCACAGCTTCTGCTTTTCTCCGTGCAGCCTGGCCATAATGTAACTTCTGGCTCTCTGGGAGGCTGCTGCAGCACTAGCAGCTCTACTCTCCTCTGATCTTTCCTTCTCCTCTTGATCACTAGTGTTGCTGTGGAAGGATCATTTGTTTTGGGGTTCAGATTTTTATGGATGGCTCACCAATGCCTGGGCAATGAAACCAGCGAGCTCCTCCAAGAGAAATCGTGTGTGTGTGTGTGTGTGTGTTTGTGAGCACAGTGCAGAGTTTAGTATCAGCGAAACCAAGGCTTAATTTTTTTTTTTTATGGTCACGGGAGGAAGGTGAAAAGTGCACCATTTGCCTTTATAATTAGCTGTCATTCATCGCCATTTTTATGGTTTTATCCATTGTCATAAAACCATAAAAAACACCATGTGAAGTTGCATCGAATTAAACCACAAAAATGCTTAGCCTAGTGTTAATCTTTCAGTCACTGTTTGAGAGGGTTTACGTAAAAACAAAAACAAAATGATTGTTAAAGGGGCAATATGTGATTGCTGCATCCATTTTAAGACATTCAAATGATTAATACATGCCCATTGATTCATGAAGAATCTAAATGATAAAGGCCTCGTGAGCTTAGTTCAACTGTCATACCAGCGTTTCGCTACGCCCGCAATAATATCTGCTATATATGTGTACGGGACCAATAAGATTTGATTTGATACGCCATTGTTTGTAAATCAGTGGCTGGGTGACCACTTTTTTTATTGCTTGTACTGCAGATTGCAGATGGCTCCTTTAAGTATATCAGCAACATGTATCTTGTCAGACATATCACAGAGAGTGTTTTATGACACTATTTTTGACATGTTCTAATGAGATTATGTTGGTGTTGCAATTCCTGCAATGGAGAGAACACTTCTTCTTCGTAAAGTGATAATCCTCCAATCAAGGCAACGCTCGGCACATAACTAACTACGTTCTTTCAATGTGTGTGTGTGTGTGTGTGTGTGTGTGCTGGGAGCTATTTGAGGTTCTTGACACAAGGGAGACCTCAGTGTCACTGCATTTACAGTCGTGTTAGTTGCTGGTAAAAGTGTTTTCTGCATTTAATGAGGTGCAGCGCTGGAGCCGAGCACAATCACTGGGCTGGAACAGTGCCAGGATGCCAAAGTCTGGGACAGAGGACCGTAATTGCTCCGCTTTAGTGATTCGCTGTCTATTTATTCAATCTAATATGCAAATTGTAGCATTTCCCCAGTGGCCTGTTGAACTTGATGCCCCTCCGGTGTGTTTACAGTAACCCTGGGTTGTAGGGCTGCACCATATAGGCAAATAATCTAATTGCGATTTTACTTGTGATTTAGATCAAAACACTTGGGGTCATAAAAATACAATTAGTATTCTGATCCTATGGTTGGTGATGTTTGGCACGACAACTAATGAAAAAGCCAGGTACAGTACAAGTTGTTGTGACAGGGTAGGAACCAAAGTGTTGGTAAGAGATTCCCAGTGGACCTTTATTACGTTTGAATGTTACATTCATGGCGTTTAAAAAAATGTGCAGCTTCTCGCAATATGAATATTGCACATGTCAATATTGCAATTTCGATTAATTCTGCAGCCTTACTGTGTAGTCTGAGTCACCCCTCTGGAACTTCTGCCTCATGAGTGCCAAGAAGTTGGCAAGACATCGCAAACAGATCTGGGATAAAGCTAATTCAATTGGGATCCTCTTAGACAAGATGACTCTACGGTGCTATCTAGAACGTAAAGGGTTATTCAGCTGTGCCCATAGGATAGCCCATTGAAGAACCCTTTTTGCTTATAGGTAGAACTCTTTTGGGTTCCCTTTCCACAGAGGGGGTTGTACATGGAACCCAAAAGGGTTCTACCTGGAACCTAAAAGGGTTCTCCTTTGGGGACAGCCGAAGAACCTTTTCGGGAAACCTTTTTTTCTGAGAGTGTAGACAATGCAGCTTTGTAAGAGTGTATGTTTACCCGTCTGACAACGGCAGGCTATTAGCTCTGTTGTGGTTGTACAGCACATTCTTCACAGTGAAGAATTGAAAGCAGTGATGAGCGATGAGGAAGGGTAGCAGCCTCGGAACGGTTTGTCTGTTGTTAACAGTTGATTGATGGTGCCGCCTCTCCTACTTCCTGTTTGCTAGATAGTACACACACGCAATAGTCCGGCCCACCACAGCACTTAGGTTCTCCATGTAATAATCAGGATTATGTCTGCTAATCCAGCTGCTACACTCCAGTGTATCTGTAAAAAGGGCAAGAGTCCACAGACACATTCTGCATTTTCCATAAACAGACTATGTAGCAGATTATTGTTGGGGGCGGTTGTAAAAAAAAAAAATGCTTTATTCACTTTGTGAAGCCAGCATACAAATACACAAACACAACCCACCATCATACATGCATTATGGAAAACACTAGAAAGTTAGTACACAAGTCACAAATATCTCTGCGGCCTACTGGCCGACCACGTACAGAGGTAGGATGTTTATTTGATCACCATGTTGCAGGAGAACTTTCCTGCAATGCAGGAAATGTTAAAACGTATACTGTATTTGAGGTTCAAAACGGCTCCTGAAGTTTGTAATTTCCACTTTGACATTTCAGACATGATTTTCCCTTATGAAAAATGTATCAATACCTACAAAAATGTCCATGAATTATAATCCACATAATAATTCACATTTCCTGTTGCTGCAGGATTCTTTTCTGGCTCAATTTAAGATCCTACATCTGTATTGGGCCTGCATTTGTCCTATGTCCCACTGTTCAGTCACCATGTAGTGGTATGAGAGTGTTCAGGCTGCTATTACAACAACGGCCTCCTCATCCTGACTTGGAATAACAGTTAGATTGCTCTCTTGCCCTGATCTCATGCTCACTGGGCTAATTGCATCCCGTGACTGTGAGTGAGTGAGTGTATGTGTGTGAGTGTGTGTTGGGTGTGTGTGTTTGTGTTGGGTGTGTGTGTTTGTGTTGGGTGTGTGTGTGTGTGGGTGTCTTGGGTGTGTGTGTTTGTGTTGGGTGCGTTCGTGTGTGATTGTGTGTGTGTGTGTGTGTGTGTGACTTCCAGATTTCCCCATGTGCTTCCAGAGGTCCCTGCCAACCTTCTGTTCTCTCACAAGACAAACTACACACCTGCAGTTTCAAGTCTCCCCATCCACTGTCTGTCTCTGTCTGTCTCTCTGTCGCCATGCAAGACACCACCTTGATTGCATAGCTATACAATAACACAAACGTCTTAGCACGAAATGACAGAACATGCTCGATGTCGTCACCCCACCCTCCCCCCACTGTGGTTAAAAGCGCTTCCTACACATCCTGTGTGCCATGACTGGTGATCTTCCCAAAAAAGGACTGGTTGGTGTAACTAACTGGAAAGGAACCCTGGGAGGGTGCGGCAGAGTGTGTATCTGACGCACTAACAGGTAGTTGAAGAGGAAAGAAAGATCCCAGTCATCAGCTAATGGGAACTGAACTGAACAGGAGATCGCATGCAATAGCTGTGTTACTTTCACCCACGTCAACATCCACCACAGAAACAGTTTGAAGTGATCACAAGTCTAGTGTGTTTTACTGTGTTTCTTTTATTTGTGATTAACAGACACAAATATGGAATGCTTGTTTGTCTGTGTCTGTCTAAGCCCCCTGAGGATAATTTGCTAGACGTGTTTTTCTTGGATAAAATGTATGATTTCAGGACGGCTCTTGCTGCAGAGTTGGGAGGGTGTGTGGCTCGTACTGAAAGTTCTCTCTGAGCCGGAGAATGCTGGGAGAATATGATGAGGCAGATGACCTTTGATGCCGCTCTGCTTTCAAACCTCAGAAGTCTGTGGGCTTATAATTCTCTCTCTTTCAGCCCGACACTGGTATCACGAAGATGACAAACAGGTCGGCCCACACGCACACACACACACACACACACACACACACACACACACACACACACACACACACACACACACACACACACACACACACACACACACACACACACACACACACACACACACACACACAGCTTGATGAGGCAGGGCTGTGATGTCAAGCTAATAACAGCCCTGACATATCTTCTCTCTCTGTGTCTGCAAGGTAGGCTGCAACACACTGATAAAAACACTGACATGACAGAGGCTGGGACATTACCATTGCTGTTGTGTGTGTATGCGTCTTTGTGTGTGTGTGTGTGTGTGTACTGTGTATGTGTGTGTGTGTGTGTGTGTGTGTGTACTGTGTATGTGTGTGTACTGTGTATGTGTGTGTGTGTGTGTCTGTGTGTGTGTGTGTGTACTGTGTATGTGTATGTGTGTGTGTGTGTGTGTGTGTGTGTGTGTGTGTGTGTGTGTGTGTGTGTGTCTGTGTGTGAGTGTGTAAGTGTGTGTGAGAGTGTGTGTGTGTGTGTGTGTGTACTGTGTATGTGTGTGTGTGTGTGTGTGTACTGTGTATGTGTGTGTATGTGTGTGTGTGTGTCTGTGTGTGTGTCTGTGTGTGTGTGTCTGTGTGTGTGTGTATGTGTGTGTGTGTGTGTGTGTGTGTGTGTGTACTGTGTATGTGTGTGTGTGTGTGTGTGTACTGTGTATGTGTGTGTGTGTGTCTGTGTGTGTGTGTGTGTGTGTGTGTACTGTGTATGTGTGTGTGTGTGTGTGTGTGTGTGTGTGTGTCTGTGTGTGTGTCTGTGTGTGTGTAAGTGTGTGTGAGAGTGTGTGTGTGTGTGTACTGTGTATGTGTGTGTGTGTACTGTGTATGTGTGTGTATGTGTGTGTGTGTCTGTGTGTGTGTCTGTGTGTCTGTGTGTGTGTGTGTGTGTGTGTGTGTCTGTGTGTGTGTGTGTGTGTGTGTCTGTGTGTGTGTCTGTGTGTGTGTGTGTGTGTGTGTGTCTGTGTGTGAGTGTGTGTGTGTGTCTGTGTGTGTGTGTGTGTGTGTGTGTGTGTGTGTGTGTGTGTGTGTGTGTGTGTGTGTGTAAGTGTGTGTGAGAGTGAATATAGGATTATAAGACCTATTAGCTCAGTCAGGATTGGGGTGGCAGATGTGCACTAACAGAACAGCTTCATCTGTCCAGAGGTTTTCCATCTTAGCCATACACACCACCACGACATATGTTCACATATATAGTTATTGTAGTTTATGTACACTGCTCAAAAAAATAAAGGGAACACTAAAACAACACATCCTAGATCTGAATGAATGAAATAATCTTATTAAATACTTTTCTTTACATAGTTGAATGTGCTGACAACAAAATCACACAAAAATAATCAATGGAAATCTAATTTATCAACCCATGGAGGTCTGGATTTGGAGTCACACTCAAAATGAAAGTGGAAAACCACACTACAGGCTGATCCAACTTTGATGTAATGTCCTTAAAACAAGTCAAAATGAGGCTCAGTAGTGTGTGTGGCCTCCACGTGCCTGTATGACCTCCCTACAACGCCTGGGCATGCTCCTGATGAGGTGGCGGATGGTCTCCTGAGGGATCTCCTCCCAGACCTGGACTAAAGCATCCGCCAACTCCTGGACAGTCTGTGGTGCAACGTGGCGTTGGTGGATGGAGCGAGACAGGATGTCCCAGATGTGCTCAATTGGATTCAGGTCTGGGGAACGGGCGGGCCAGTCCATAGCATCAATGCCTTCCTCTTGCAGGAACTGCTGACACACTCCAGCCACATGAGGTCTAGCATTGTCTTGCATTAGGAGGAACCCAGGGCCAACCGCACCAGCATATGGTCTCACAAGGGGTCTGAGGATCTCATCTCGGTACCTAATGGCAGTCAGGCTACCTCTGGCGAGCACATGGAGGGCTGTGCGGCCCCCCAAAGAAATGCCACCCCACACCATGACTTACCCACAGCCAAACCAGTCATGCTGGAGGATGTTGCAGGCAGCAGAACGTTCTCCACGGCGTTTCCAGAATCTGTCACGTCTGTCACATGTGCTCAGTGTGAACCTGCTTTCACCTGTGAAGATGAATCTTGGTGTTCTCTGGCAAATGCCAAACGTCCTGCACGGTGTTGGGCTGTAAGCAGAACCCCCACCTGTGGACGTCGGGCCCTCATACCACCCTCATGGATTCTGTTTCTGACCGTTTGAGCAGACACATGCACATTTGTGGCATGCTGGAGGTCATTTTGCAGGGCTTTGGCAGTGCTCCTCCTGCTCCTCCTTGCACAAAGGCGGAGGTAGCGGTCCTGCTGCTGGGTTGTTGCCCTCCTACGGCCTCCTCCACGTCTCCTGATGTACTGGCCTGTCTCCTGGTAGCGCCTCCATGCTCTGGACACTACGCTGACAGACACAGCAAACCTTCTTGCCACAGCTCGCATTGATGAGCCATCCTGGATGAGCTGCACTACCTGAGCCACTTGTGTGGGTTGTAGACTCCGTCTCATGCTACCACTAGAGTGAAAGCACCGCCAGCATTCAAAAGTGACCAAAACATCAGCCAGGAAGCATAGGAACTGAGAAGTGGTCTGTGGTCACCACCTGCAGAACCACTCCTTTATTGGGGGTGTCTTGCTAATTGCTTATAATTTCCACCTGTTGTCTATTCCATTTGCGCAACAGCATGTGAAATGTATTGTCAATCAGTGTTGCTTCCTAAGTGGACAGTTTGAGTCACAGGAGTTACACTGTGTTGTTTAAGTGTTCCCTTTATTTTTTTGAGCAGTGTATATCTCTGGGATTCTAGATATTGTGTACCTTGTAACCCTTACGTGACAGATTGAGAATATTAGAAGACTGCTTGGTGTGTTTCTGCAACTTGACCTCAATGGGACTTTGAAATCAAGGTTAAATCAAAACGAATAAAATCTCAAGTGTGTCTCCTCCACCTCGAGTGTCCTGTTAGTTCCTGTGGCCCCTGGGGGCCCGGCTGACATCCTGCCTGCTGCAGTGTGTGGAACCTCTCCAGATCCAGGGGCATCTGGCTCTGCCCTCTACCTCTCCTCCTGGTCGCCCCCCCCACCTCTCCCATCTGTGTCCCCCTCTCCCCCTCCCCACACCCAGCACACTGCAGCCAAACCCACGGAGTCCGCGGCTGTTCACACCATAGAGGTAGAAGGGGAATTAGACCTACATGGGTAAACCCTGGCTGCCATAGAGTGACAGTGATATTTCAGTCTGTGTTCAGTTCCTGAGCCCCTGCTGCACCAGTAGCGGTACCAGCGGCAGGCTCTCCAGTGACGTACATGGACACCTTACATAGACCAGGGAGGCTTCTGTTGAGATGGAGGCAAGCTGTTCCTGGCCGTCCTCCAGACCCCTGGGTGCCAGTTTCCTGGTTTGGCCACTGTGTGGTTGTGTGTGTGTGTTTGTGTGTGTTTGTGTACCCGTGTGTACCTGTGCGAATGTATATGCGTGTAACCGTGAGTGATTCAAGTAGCCCCAGCCCACCCCTCCACCATAACTGGGCACACATGACGACACCATCTTTCTGAAGCATATGTCCTCCACGGACCTCCAGGACCTCCAGCGGTATTTAGGGATGCATGAGCGGACCGAGAGGGCTGGCAAATGTTGTCCAGTCCTGCAGAGGGGACAGACACCACATGTTTAACTGAACGCCCATGTAGAAACCATGTAGAAACCATGTAGAAACCTTGTAGAAACCTTATGTCATGACTCCCGCCGAAGTCGGTCCCTCTCCTTGTTCGGGCAGCGTTCGGCGTCACCGGCCTTCTAGCCATCGCCGATCCACTTTTCATTTTCCATTTGTTTTGTCTTTGTTTTACACACCTGGTTTCAATCCCCCAGTTACTTGTTCATTATTTAACCCTCTGTTCCCCCATGTTTGTTTGTGAGTAATTGTTTGTCTTGTATTCGGTCCGTTATTTTGGGCTCGGTATATTGTGTTGTGTTTGTGATTACTTGAGTAAATACGTTGATTACTCATATCTGCTGTCCTGCGCCTGACTCTCTACACCAGCTACACACAGGACCCTTACAGACCTGGTGTTGTTCTACTCATATCTGCTGTCCTGCGCCTGACTCTCTACACCAGCTACACACAGGACCCTTACAGACCTGGTGTTGTTCTACTCATATCTGCTGTCCTGCGCCTGACTCACTACACCAGCTACACACAGGACCCTTACAGACCTGGTGTTGTTCTACTCATATCTGCTGTCCTGCGCCTGACTCTCTACACCAGCTACACACAGGACCCTTACAGACCTGGTGTTGTTCTACTCATATCTGCTGTCCTGCACCTGACTCTCTACACCAGCTACACACAGGACCCTTACAGACCTGGTGTTGTTCTACTCATATCTGCTGTCCTGCGCCTGACTCTCTACACCAGCTACACACAGGACCCTTACAGACCTGGTGTTGTTCTACTCATATCTGCTGTCCTGCGCCTGACTCTCTACACCAGCTACACACAGGACCCTTACAGACCTGGTGTTGTTCTACTCATATCTGCTGTCCTGCGCCTGACTCTCTACACCAGCTACACACAGGACCCTTACAGACCTGGTGTTGTTCTACTCATATCTGCTGTCCTGCGCCTGACTCTCTACACCAGCTACACACAGGACCCTTACAGACCTGGTGTTGTTCTACTCATATCTGCTGTCCTGCGCCTGACTCTCTACACCAGCTACACACAGGACCCTTACAGACCTGGTGTTGTTCTACTCATATCTGCTGTCCTGCGCCTGACTCACTACACCAGCTACACACAGGACCCTTACAGACCTGGTGTTGTTCTACTCATATCTGCTGTCCTGCGCCTGACTCTCTACACCAGCTACACACAGGCCGATTGCACCTTATGGCTGTTGTTGTAGCTCCTCTAAATCCACCCCAAAAAACAGTCAACCAAGAGGACTGGAGAATCTGAGATGTTGTCCAGTCCTGCAGACACATAACAGACAAAAGACGTGACATTATTTAACAGAGGACTGGGATGTATATTTAAGGTCTGACGGATGCTGCTCTATGTTCCGTATCCCCCCTGTAATGTTGGTGTATCTGGACCTTTCCTGCCTTCTCTGTCCTGCCGTGTGTGTGTGTGTCCTGTCCTGTCATAGTGACTGTGACTGTGACATCCCCTGTGCTTTGTGTTTAGGTCTGTGAAGTGTTATGTCTCATTTAGTTGTATAGAGGCGCTGGCTAGACAGGACAGGAAGATACACACACACACACACACACACACACACACACACACACACACACACACACACACACACACACACACACACATACACGCAGTTACAAACACCCATGTAAAGACATATACACACACGCACACATTTTGCAGCAAACCCATGCAGGGGTGGAAACACAAAGACCATCCACAGGGGGCAGCGGTATGTGTGTGGGGGCAGACGACCGGTGCCCCCAGACTCAAATAAAACGACCAAACCCGTGGCCATGGCAACTGCTAACCTAAGCCAATTTACAGACCCAAACAGTGAGTTCTCTGACAACAAACATCCTCCCTATAAATATGTAAACCAGGCCTATCCCAATGACTAGTGTGGGTGGGTGTGCAGTGGGGAGCAGAGAGGGCAGGCTGGGGGGACCACCCACCATTATGGCTCTCCTCTGATGACGGATGAATGAACTGTTAGAGCCCCGTGGCTCTCAGTCACCTGGAATCAATACAAACACTCAGGCCTTTCTGATTTTTTTTTTTTTTTTTACATTTGTTGGACCGTATTCATAGAGTAGAGTAGAGTGTTGATCTAAGATCAGGTCCCCCTTGTCCATATAATCATATTCATTATGATCTGAAATGCTAAACTGATCCTAGATCAGCACTCTGAGACGTTTTCTGAATCGAGGCCCGGTTATTTTGACCCAATGTGGAGATGCTGTGATTTGCATACACACACCCCTTGTATATTAACCTGACTGCCCCCTACCATTTACATACTAATGGACTGTTCAGTGAATTAAGCAACAGATACACATATGACTTTCAGTTTGATGGTTTATGAGTGTTACAGGTAAAACATTTGTGTGTGTGTGAGCATGCGTATGTGTGTAGGCCATGGACAGAATGTGGTGTGTGTGTGTTTACCACCATCTGCCTGTGTTTTGGGCATCAGGTGTGTGTGTGGTGTGTGTGTGTATGGTGTGTGTGTGTGTTGAATGTTTACGCCATTCGCCCTGCGTTACTCAAACGTCTGGCTGGACATTTTCATCAACTAGCTGCTAAGTCATCAAGGGGCCGTCCCAAATACCACACAACATCCCTGTCATTACTGGAGTCCCCAGGGGGGCGCCCGGATGCACGTGACGCGTGTGTGTTTGTCTGTCTGTGCATGCATACGTATGTGTGTGTGTGTGTGTGTGTGTGTGTGTGTGTGTGTGTGTGTGTGTGTGTGTGTGTGTGTGTGTGTGTGTGTGTGTGTGTGTGTGTTTAAGCTGGACCATTTATAGTGTGGTATTTTCGACACACAGCTGCAAAGTACAGAAGGGCTTTTATGTTGTGTTGGAAGTCTGGACCCTGATGAGCTGTCCGTCCACCCCTCCCCCGTTTGTTTTCCACTGTTCCACTGTCTAGGAAACTCTTCTCACCTGATGCACCAGCAGAAACACTGAGACAAAGACATCGTGACAACACGTCTGTAGAGGTCTCTTTGTGTTAATGTGATGCATTCACATAGGATCAAAGCAGTATATACGATGCTCTGAATAGGATTATGAGTGTTAAAGATACGAGGAAGTTGCTGAGCATGTGTGTGTGGGACAGACTGTGTTTATCTGTGCATGCTTGCTGAATCCTTACAGTTCTAGAAATGGGGCCCCTGTCCTGCTATCTGAGCTGCCCTCTCCCCTTCTCCCCCTCTCCCCATCTACCCCTTCCCCCTCTCTTACCCTCTCTCCTTCTTCCCCTCTCTTCCACTCACTCGCACTGCCCCTCTTCCCCTCTCTCCCTCTTCCCCTCTCTTCTCCTCTCTCCCCACTCTCCCTCTTTTCCTCTCTCCATCTTCCCCTCTCTTCCCCTCTCTTCCCTCTCTCCTTCTCTCCCCTCTCTCCCTCTTCCCCTCTCTCCCTCTTCTCCCCTCTTCCCCTCTTCCCCTCTCTCCCTCTTCCCCTCTCTTCCCCGTTTCTCCTCTCTCCCTCTTCCCCTCTTCCCCTCTCTCCCTCTTCCCCTCTTCCCCTCTCTCCCTCTTCCCCTCTCTTCCCCGTTTCTCCTCTCTCCCTCTTCCCCTCTTCCCCTCTCTCCCTCTTCCCCTCTCTTCCCCGTTTCTCCTCTCTCCCTCTTCCCCTCTTCCCCTCTCTCCCTCTTCCCCTCTTCCCCTCTCTCCCTCTTCCCCTCTCTTCCCCTCTTCCCCTCTCTCCCTCTTCCCCTCTTCCCCTCTCTCCCTCTTCCCCTCTTCCCCTCTCTCCCTCTTCCCCTCTTCCCCTCTCTCCCTCTTCTCCTCTCTTCCCCTCTCTCCCTCTTCCCCTCTTCCCCTCTCTCCCTCTTCCCCTCTCTCCCTCTTCCCCTCTTCACCTCTCTTCCCCTCTCTCACTCTTCCCTTCTCTCTCCCTCTTCCCCGCTTCTCCTTTTCTCCTCTCTCCCCCCTCTTTCCCTCTCTTCCCCTCTTCCCCTCTTCCCCTCTCCTCCTTTTCTCCTCTCTCCCCCTCTCCCCCTCTTCCCCTATTCCCCTCTCCTCCTTTTCTCCTCTCGCCCGCTCCCCCTATCTCCCTGACAGGTGCTGTCCCCGGGGCCCCGAGGTCCAGTCCAAACACACAGGTAATTGCGCCCAGGTAGGAGCGTGCGTGCGTTTGTGTGAGTGTGTGTGTGAGTGCATGCGTGTGTTTCTGTGCATGCCTTTGTGCCCGTGTATATATGTGTGTACACGTCCGTGACGTGTGTGTGTGTGTGTGTGGGTCAACCAAGGCTAATCCAGACATGCTAGTATTGGTGTGTGTGTGACCTTCAGGAGCTTTGAAACCTCTCACACTGCCCTCATACACACTCAGCTCAGGCGTTCATTAGTAAAGATACACCAAACACTGAGGTGTGTCCCCATTAGTAAAGCTACACCAAACACTGAGATGTGTCCCCATTAGTAAAGATACACCAAACACTGAGGTGTGTCCCCATTAGTAAAGCTACACCAAACACTGAGGTGTGTCCCCATTAGTAAAGATACACCAAACACTGAGGTGTGTCCCCATTAGTAAAGATACACCAAACACTAAGGTGTGTCCCCATTAGTAAAGATACACCAAACACTGAGGTGTGTCCCCATTAGTAAAGATACACCAAAAACTAAGGTGTGTCCCCATTAGTAAAGATACACCAAACACTGAGGTGTGTCCCCATTAGTAAAGATACACCAAACACGGAGGTGTGTCCCCCATTAGTAAAGATACACCAAACACGGAGGTGTGTCCCCCATTAGTAAAGATACACCAAACACTGAGGTGTGTCCCCATTAGTAAAGATACACCAAACACGGAGGTGTGTCCCCCATTAGTAAAGATACACCAAACACGGAGGTGTGTCCCCCATTAGTAAAGATACACCAAACACTGAGGTGTGTCCCCATTAGTAAAGATACACCAAACACGGAGGTGTGTCCCCCATTAGTAAAGTTACACCAAACACTGAGGTGTGTCCCCATTAGTAAAGATACACCAAACACTGAGGTGTGTCCCCATTAGTAAAGATACACCAAACACGGAGGTGTGTCCCCATTAGTAAAGATACACCAAACACTGAGGTGTGTCCCCAGCCGCAGGGGGGAAACACATGCCAAGGTTGAGCAATGTTTTCATTCTAAAACAATAACACAACCGCAGATAAAAATGGCACATTTTATTTGAGTCTGCTTCAGTCTTACGGCTGTGTAAAAGCAATGAACCTCCTGGGGTGTTATTAAAGAGGGAACCGAGAGAGAGAAACAGACACATGCAGTAAACAGCAAGGGAGAAGGAGGGAAGAAAGAAAAGAAAAACACTAGCTACGCTCTTCTTCACCGCTTGCACCAGACCCAGTGGGATTGTCTCAGGTCGAGCGAGTTTACGAATCGTAGCATATCTTTATTAATACTGGAGACCCTAGACAACGCACAACGCTGGGTAAACAGCTGACCACAGAACTCATGCTATTCCCTTATTCATCACTTTTTGTAGAGTGCAGTGGAGTACAGATGCCGTATCTCAATTTGATCATCCTGTTGTTGCAGGGATTTTCCTGCAAAGCAGGAAATGCAAGATTGTGGTGTTTTTGAGGTTTAAAAAGTCTTCTAAAGTTTGTAATATCCACCATAACATTTCAGACTTGATTTAGTGGTGTGGGGGCTGTGCTTTGGCAAAGTGGGTGGGGTTATATCCTGCCTGTTTGGCCCTGTCCGGGGGTATTGTCGGACGGGGCCACAGTGTCTCCCGACCCCTCCGGTCTCAGCCTCCAGTATTTATGCTGCAGTAGTTTATGTGTCGGGGGGCTAGGGTCAGTCTGTTATATCTGGAGTATTTCTCCTGTCTTATCCGGTGTCCTGTGTGAATTTAAGTATGCTCTCTCTAATTCTCTCTTTCTCTCTTTCTTTCTTTCTTTCTTTCTTTCTTTCTTTCTTTCTTTCTTTCTTTCTTTCTTTCTTTGTCTCGGAGGACCTGAGCCCTAGGACCATACCTCAGGACTACCTGGCCTGATGACTCCTTGCTGTCCCCAGTCCACCTGGCCGTGCTGCTGCTCCAGTTTCAACTGTTCTGCCTGCGCCTATGGAACCCTGACCTGTTCACCGGACGTGCTACCTGTCCCAGACCTGCTGTTTTCAGCTCTCTAGAGACAGCAGGAGCGGTAGAGATACTCTGAATGATCGGCTATGAAAAGCCAACTGACATTTACTCCTGAGGTACTGACCTGTTGCACCTTCAACAACCACTGTGATTATTATTATTCGACAACCACTGTGATTATTATTATCTGATCCTGCTGGTCATCTCTGAACATTTGAACATCTTGGCCATGTTCTGTTAAAATCTCCACCCGGCACAGCCAGAAGAGGACTGGCCACCCCTCATATCCTGGTTCCTTTCTAGGTTTCTTCCTAGGTTCTGGCCTTTCTAGGGAGTTTTTCCTAGCCACCGTGCTTCTACACCTGCATTGCTTGCTGTTTGGGGTTTTAGGCTGGGTTTCTGTAGAGCACTTTGTGACATCAGCTGATGTAAGAAGGGCTTTATAAATAAATATGATCGATTGATTTCCATTAACGAAAACTGTATCAACCCCTACATAAAAAATGTCCATTATTAAAATCCACATAATAATTCACATTTTCTGCTGCTAGATTATTTTCCTGTTCTAGCAAACCGGTTCAAATTAAGATCATACATCTGTAGAGTGGAGAGGTTTTGGGAGCAAGGGGAGCAGTTTGTTTGATGTGTGTGTGTGCATATGTGTAAGTTCTTGCTTGCATGTGTGTGTGTGAGTGCTATTGCTAACAATAAAGAGTTATCTCAGAACTGGGATGGCTGGCCCCACTAGACAGCCAGCCAGCTAAGGAACCAATGAGTGAATGGCGGAACGGCAGCACAGCTGTTTGTCATTGGTAACTCAGTACCGGCTGATGACCTACATTCTACTGGATGTCTTTAAATCCACCAGGGCCCTTAGACTGCCACAGTTAGACTCTCTCAGAGAGAGGGAGAGAACCCACCAGGGCCCTTCTGACTGCCACAGTTAGACTCTCTCAGAGAGAGGGAGAGAACCCACCAGGGCCCTTCTGACTGCCACAGTTAGACTCTCTCAGAGAGAGGGAGAGAACCCACCAGGGCCCTTCTGACTGCCACAGTTAGACTCTCTCAGAGAGAGGGAGAGAACCCACCAGGGCCCTTCTGACTGCCACAGTTAGACTCTCTCAGAGAGAGGGAGAGAACCCACCAGGGCCCTTCTGACTGCCACAGTTAGACTCTCTCAGAGAGAGGGAGAGAACCCACCAGGGCCCTTCTGACTGCCACAGTTAGACTCTCTCAGAGAGAGGGAGAGAACCCACCAGGGCCCTTCTGACTGCCACAGTTAGACTCTCTCAGAGAGAGGGAGGGAGGAGGAAAAGAGGGAGCGAGAGAGAGGGATAGAGAGAGAGAGAGGGAGACAGAGAGGGAGAGATAGAGAGAGAGAGAACCCACCACGGACCTTCTGACTGCCACACTTAGACTCTCTCATCCCTCAGTGACGGGGGGGAGGTAGAAAGCAGGAGAGAGAGAACGGGAGAATGGGTGAGAGAGAGAGAGGGATAGAGAAAGAGGAGGGAGGAAGGAGGGAGAGAGAGAAGGAGGGAGAGAGAGGAGAAGGGAGAATAGAAAGAGACTTAACAATTACGATTCAGGTAACTAAACAAGAGTGTGATATTGTTATGAAAGAGTACAGGAGAGAGATAAAGAGTTAGCAAGGGAAGGAAGGAAAGGGAGGGAGGAAATACATGTGAGTGACAGAGAGGGGGAAAGGAAAGGGGTAGGCAAAAAATGAGAGGACGGGAGGGTGTGTGTGAGACAGAGAGAGTGAGAGAGATCGAGAGAGAGAGGGAGAGACAGGGAGAGAGCGAGAGAAGGAGAGAGAGAGGGAGAGAGATAGAGGGAGAGAGAGTGTTAAATATTGGGGAAAGAGTGAGAGTGTGATTGAGAGAGAATGCGAGGCAGCCACAACCCTTGGCGTGCCTTGCGAATGTGTTTCCACAGCCCACAAGTGCAGCTGTGCACATCTCCAGTGAAAAAGAACGAATGGAGAAGAAAAAACAATTCCTGACCAACATCTATTCTTCCTGGATGGACTTTGTGTTGCACCAGTGGCTCGGAAAATCCTAATTTTTCCAAATGTGTTGCCCTACTCAAACACCCTGCGGTCACTCAAACTTTTCTAAAGTTCTGCTGTCTGCATGTCAATGAGCAGATCCTTTCATTAAAGTTAGCGTGCCGCGGCAGCATTCCTTAAACGCAGAGGAGAGGAACAGCAGACAGAGAAGCAGGGATCTTATTGTACTGACCCACCAACCTCCCTCCCTCTCCCCCCAGAGGAGTCTGCTTTCCTGGGCACAGCCAGGACGATGGACAGGGCGGCTGAGTGGAGAGCCGGAGAGGGGGAGAGGCCTGGTAGGGGCAACAGACCTGCAAGTTCAGCCGTTATTTAACTTCAGCACACACACACACTCCGCTCCGTTACAGAGGGAAGAAGGAACTAAAAGTGGGTCACAGTGTCCCGGAGAGAGAGAGAGAGAGAGAGAGAGAGAGAGAGAGAGAGAGAGAGACAAAGTGTGTGTGTGTGCGTGAGAGTGTGTGAGTGAGAGAGAGAGAAAGAGAGAGAACGAGAGTGAAACTAGAAAAGTGAAAGAGAGGGGGGGGGGGGCAGCAGAGACGGTCCAGCTTTTTACTCCACTGCTTAGGAATTCATTGGATGGAAGTGTGCTGCAGGCAGAAATCAAGAGGAAGGAGGGGGAGGGAAAGGGAGGACAGGGGATCCAGAGATTGGGGTTATGTGAGGGGAAACTGTTTCAGGAGTCAGAGAGAGAGAGAGGGAGAGAGAGAGGGAGACAGAGCAGAGAGAGAGAGGGAGCAGAGAGAGAGATAGAGAGAGAGAGGGAGACTGAGAGCAGAGAGAGAGCAGAGAGAGAGAGAGAGAGAGAGAGAGAAAGAGAGAGAGAGAGAGAAAGAGAGAGAGAGTGTCTGTCTTTCACAGGCTTTCATGTCACCAAAGGCAGGTGTCATGTGTGACACGCGACTCAACTGCTTTTCTGTGGTGCTGCAGAGACGACCTCTCTTTCAGAGAGAGGAGGGGAGTGTCCCAGATATCAAGTTGAGATTCCACTCTGTAAACACAATGTTGACACAGTGTTGACACAATGTTGACACTCGGGTTGACACAATGTTGACACAGTGTTGACACAATGTTGACACTCAGGTTGACACAGTGTTGACACTCAGGTTGACACAATGTTGACACTCAGGTTGACACAATGTTGACACAGTGTTGACACAATGTTGACACAGTGTTGACACAATGTTGACATAATGTTGACACTCAGGTTGAAACAATGTTGACATTCAGGTTGACACAGTGTTGACACTCAGGTTGACACAGTGTTGACACTCAGGTTGACACAGTGTTGACACTCAGGTTGACACAGTGTTGACACTCAGGTTGACACAGTGTTGACACTCAGGTTGACACAGTGTTGACATTCAGGTTGACACAGTGTTGACACACGCAGTTGAAGTCAATCGACGTTTGAGCTATCGAATCTAGAGTGGTCTGGATTGGCCGTCACAAATCAAATCAAATCAAATGTATTTATATAGCCCTTCTTACATCAGCTGACATCTCAAAGTGCTGTACAGAAACCCAGCCTAAAGCCTCTGGCTGTGTATCACGGACTGTCAGTCTATAACTGACAACCAAAACACTTGCATGTGTAACGCATGGCTTATTCATCACGTTTCCTCCACTCCTGTAAATCAGCCTCTCATAGAAAATCAGAGAAACGTCCTTGGCGTGTCTCATCTGTTTGTCTCTGTGACTACAGTAGCATGTTGTGCTGAGGTTAAGAGTGCCGCCTGGCCTGACGGATGTTCACTCTGAGGAGCCGGTTTCCCGTTTGTGATACAGGCCTCAGTGGGCTTTACCCAGGTTCCTATGGGGGTCTCCTGCTTTGTGGAGGCAGAGCCTTGTGTCAGCAGCACAGAGAGAGAGAGAAAGAGAGAAGACTTGGGGAGAGAGGGTTGGAATTACAGAGGGCCTCCCTCGCTCGCTCTCTCTTGCTCTCTTTTTCTCTCTCGGTCTCCCTCATTCCCTCACTCTCTCTCTCTCTCTCTGATCTCTCTCGCTCTCCCTCTCTCTTTCCCCCTCTCTCTCTGCATCTCTCTGTCTTGCTCTCTATCTCTCTTTCCGTCTCTCTCTGTCTCTTATTTATCCCTCTCCCCCATCTCTCCCTTTCTCTCTGGCGTTGGTTAGGCCTCCTCCCCCCTACACAATTCCATAATGAATCGACTTGCATAGCTTGCATAATTCATTTGGGACGGGATAAAATAAGAATGTTACAGTAATGGTGGGTGGAAGGTCCACTACTCACTGTTAGGGCTGGTCATACACCAGGGTTCTTACATAGTGTATCCACATAATACGTTGGTGAGTTGTGTGTGCGTGTTCACAGTGTGTGTTTTTTGTTGTGAAAAAGAGTGTGTGTGTGACTACATGCTCGAGCGTATGAATGTGTAATGTGTCTGAGAGAGTGTGTGTGTGTGTTCATCTGGCGTTGTCACGAGCTGGCTCGAAGAACAACAGGAGAGGTAGAGTCAGGCACAGAGAGTTCGTGACCACACTTCTTTATTTGAAGTAACGGGATGTGGTCGTCAAAGGATAGGGGCACAGCCCTTAAATACTCTGCGATGGTGTACATTTACATTACATTTAAGTCATTTAGCAGACGCTCTTATCCAGAGCGACTTACAAATTGTACACAAATAAAATAAACCACCGGCAGAAGGAAAACTTAGTACACGTTCTTTTACCACACAAAACCCGGACAAGCAACACAATCACGTACAACCACATACATCCTACGCTAACCTAAATACCCCCCCCTTACTAATGACTAACCCAAAACAGGTGCGTGCCTACCTAGACCTAACCAAACGAAAGTAAAACAAAAAGGGATCGATGGCAGCTAGTAGGTCGGCGACGACGACCGCCGAGCCCCGCCCGGCCGAGGAGGGGCGCCACCATCCGTCACTGTCGTGACAGGCGTGAGCGTATCAGAAGGGGTCGGAGGTTAAACCCGGAGGAGTGTGCTGGCTCTGGAATGCAATAAGACCCACATGAGGAACTGATTAACACAGACACACACACACACACACACACACATAGTGAACCCGCTGAAACATCAGAACGCATCTCAAGAGTGTCTTCCCAGGGCAGGGAGGGTGGCGTGGGGGTGGGAGCTGCTGAAAAAGCCCGATCCTCCCTGTCCTCCATTAATCATGTGAAGACCATTTATCTAGATGAGTCTGACATCACAACCCAACCACACAATCACTGTATAACTATATGAAATGACATGCTGCCAGAATACAGAACGGAACAAGAGTCGGGCCCTTTTGGAATGCATTCCACATATCATCCTGTTCCTACATAGTGCACTGTATAGGGGAAGGGGTGGCGTTTGGGACGCAGCCTTGGTTCCTAATGAATATACTTACCTAACCAGTCTGTGCCGTATGACAGCTGGTTGTGCTACTGTTTAGTACAGGACATGAAGCTCCAGATGTTTGACTTTAATACGTTTTACTCCACAACAATGTAATTACTGTGTGTGTGTGTGTGTGTGTGTGTGTGTGTGTGTGTGTGTGTGTGTGTGTGTGTGTGTGTGTGTGTGTGTGTGTGAGCGCGTGCGTGCGTGTGTAAAGGTACATTATTCTCCCCTCCTTATCGAGTTAACCGAGAACGACTTGCCAGGACTTGTCACGAGACCTGGCCTAAGGTGCCAGACTCATGTTTTTCTGCCAGTGTGTGTGTCTGTGTGTCAGAGGGGGAGAGGTTAGTGTACGGGTAGTAGTCATGTGCCTTCTCTCCCATGTGTGTCAATACATGTCTGTTTGTGTGTTTGTGTGTGCGTGTTAGTGTGTGTTGGTGCATGTGTGCGTGTATACGTGTGTGTGTGTAGTGTGTATGTATTGCTATAGGGAAGATGGGAGATGGGTAAGGTTGGTTACGTTTCCTTCCCCTTTGCATTGTAACAAATACACATCTTTTGTCTATGTTTGTCATCATGAGGCATTTCTGTGTGATATTCTATAAAAATCGATGGGTATACAGTACATAAATAAATGAATGATCAAACATTTCAGATTAGGTCTGTAAACAAGGAGTTTCAAACTGCCACTAATACTAACTCAGCGAGGTAGAGAGATCCCACTAATACTAACTCAGCGAGGTAGAGAGATCCCACTAATACTAACTCAGTGAGGTAGAGAGATCCCACTAATACTAACTCAGCGAGGTAGAGAGATCACACTAATACTAACTCAGCGAGGTAGAGAGATCCCACTAATACTAACTCAGCGAGGTAGAGAGATCCCACTAATACTAACTCAGCGAGGTAGAGAGATCCCACTAATACTAACTCAGCGAGGTAGAGAGATCCCACTAATACTAACTCAGCGAGGTAGGGTAGAGAGATTCCCACTAATACTAACTCAGCGAGGTAGAGAGATCCCACTAATACTAACTCAGCGAGGTAGAGAGATCCCACTAATACTAACTCAGCGAGGTAGAGAGATCCCACTAATACTAACTCAGCGAGGTAGAGAGATCCCACTCATGCTAACTCAGCGAGGTAGAGAGATCCCACTAATACTAACTCAGCGAGGTAGAGAGATCCCACTAATACTAACTCAGTGAGGTAGAGAGATCCCACTAATACTAACTCAGTGAGGTAGAGAGATCCCACTAATACTAACTCAGCGAGGTAGAGAGATCCCACTAATACTCCCTCAGCGAGGTAGAGAGATCCCACTAATACTAACTCAGCGAGGTAGAGGGATCCCACTAATACTAACTCAGCGAGGTAGAGAGATCCCACTAATACTAACTCAGTGGGGTAGAGAGATCACACTAATACTAACTCAGCGAGGTAGAGAGATCCCACTAATTCTAACTCAGTGAGGTAGAGAGATCCCACTAATACTAACTCAGCGAGGTAGAGAGATCACACTAATTCTGACTCAGTGAGGTAGAGAGATCCCACTAATACTAACTCAGCGAGGTAGAGAGATCACACTAATTCTAACTCAGTGAGGTAGAGAGATCCCGCTAATACTAACTCAGCGAGGTAGAGAGATCCCACTCATGCTAACTCAGCGAGGTAGAGAGATCCCACTAATACTAACTCAGCGAGGTAGAGAGATCCCACTAATACTAACTCAGCGAGGTAGAGAGATCCCACTAATACTAACTCAGCGAGGTAGAGAGATCCCACTAATACTAACTCAGTGAGGTAGAGAGATCCCACTAATACTAACTCAGCGAGGTAGAGAGATCCCACTCATGCTAACTCAGCGAGGTAGAGAGATCCCACTAATACTAACTCAGCGAGGTAGAGAGATCCCACTAATACTAACTCAGCGAGGTAGAGAGATCACAAGTCCCACTATCTAACTCAGCACATAGTCTTCATAAGGACGAAGTGATTACACACTTTTCTCCCCATAGAGAATGACTCACTCTTAACAAACACCACAGTTTCTGCTCTCATGTCTGGAGACACACACACACACACCTCTCTGGAGACAGACTGTGATCAGCAGGCTCCACGCCTGGCTACATCACATGACCAGGTAACATAATCTAGAGAGATGAGTCATCCAGTTGTAAATGTTTCTTTATATGACTCCATTTCTTTCTTATATGGACCAATCCGTTTAGTGGCTCATTTAAAGGAAGACAAAACACTGAACATAATAGGGATTATTTGACAATCAACTCACTCACTCAATTTCTGACTCACGGCACAATTCAAACTTTTTTTTCAACTTTGTGCGTGTCGTTCGACTTTGATACTGATTGTATTAAAAGGATGGCAACTGCATTAAAAGGATGGCAATGACAAGAACACCCATATTATCGGCCTGGCTGTTTCCCCTATCAGGAAGTACATTTGAACTTGGAACGACTCGTTCCTCTGCATTCCTTAGTTTGTATACCCTGAGTGTAATAAATATTAACAACAACTGCTCTTTCCATGGCATGGAGTGACCAGGTGAATCCAGGTGAAAGCTATGATCCTTTATTGATGTCACTTGTTGAATCCACTTAGATAAAGGGGTGGAAACAGGTTAAAGAAGGATTTTTAAGCCATGAGACAATTGAAAGGAAAGTACCTAGTCAGTTGTCCAACTGAATGTATTCCACTGAAATGTGCCTTCCGCATTTAACCCGACCCCTCTGAATCAGAAAGGTGCAGGGGGCTGCCATAATCGACGTCCACGTCTTTGGCGCCCGGGGAACAGCGGGTTAAATGCCTTGCTCAGTGGCAGAACAACAGATTTTTACCTTGTTAGCGCAGGGATTTGATCCAGCAACCTTCCGGTTACTGGCCCAACGTTCTAACCACAAGGCCAATCGAGACATGGATTGTGTGTGTGTGTGTGTGTGTGTGTGTGTGTTCCTAATATTTTGTTGACTCAGAGTATGTACATACAGTACACACTGATGCGTGTCTCTATGTTTTTACATTCAGGTTAAAGATGATGTTTAGAGGTGTTAGACACTCTTCAGCCAGCGTCGTCGTGGTGACCAAACATGTTCAGTGACTCAATGACAACAGCAGAATGTCTCTGTCTGTCTGTGACAGTGTTTGTCTATATAGTAGGTAGGGCTCTGCTAGTCTAGGGGAGTCCTCCTTTGGCTCGCCCTGCCTTGTTTCCTTCTGAGTGGCGTGACTGGGAGGTACAGGTGACTGTACATTCGAGCAGGTCAGGTGACTGTACAGTAGACCAGACAGACAGGGCTGATAGCCAGGGGATGAATGGTATGGTGGGTAGGGCAGTACTGGTGCCATTCTTACCATTCCAAGTAAAGACACACCAATGGACAAGTCTTTCTGAAGTTTTTGTCCATAGCGTGACAAAAATTCGTTAGGGCTAGGCAGCAAAGTCATATGGCTGTATGTGATTGTGTAGTATTGTTGAGTAACTGAGTACAACAAACTGGTTAACTGAGTAGCCTGACTGGGAGGCTGGCAATGGAACGTTCAGACTTGGAGAAGGAAGGTTGGAGGAAAGGGTGGAGGACGAGGAGCATCCTCTCTGCCATCGCCTGCTGTAGTGGCCCCATGATGATGGACAACCCTGGGGGCAGAGCACCAGATAAGCCCCCCGGGCCTCCACATGGCTTTCAGGGCTATAGGGGGCCGAGGGGGGTCAGGGGGTCCAGCGTGGGAGTGCCTCTCTGGGGCTCCATCCATCAGCTCTGCCCTTCAAGGGGCCAGGCCAGGGGCTGCCATGTACTATCAGTATTTATGATGTGACATTTTTCTAAAAGTCAGAGCGATGTTGATAACGTGTAGGATGTGAGGTTGTGTTGAGTGCAGATACATATGTGTCATTTGTGTTACAATGTCATATGCAACACCCTGCGTCTGTTGCACAGCAGGCTACAGTGTTGCCCTTCTGTCACTAGAAAATGCCTTGAGTCAAAAGGAAAGACCATAATTCAGAGCGTTGCCCCTTATGAGTGTTTGTGTGTTTGGGTTTCCTTTTCTTTTCCACTGTGACATCATCAGTCAGGCTCGTGACTTCTGACGGACCGTTTTTCAAAATAACATCATAGCAACGGCATGGCAACTGAAACATTCTGACGTCATTTGGAGGGCTTTTTTTATGACAATTTACAAACCTGCCTCTCCATGTCATCTCTCAAAGACAGACCTGTAGCCTGCCTCTCCATGTCATCTCTCAAAGACAGACCTGTAGTTTGCCTCTCCATGTCATCTCTCAAAGACAGACCTGTAACCTGCCTCTCCATGTCATCTCTCAAAGACAGACCTGTAGCCTGCCTCTCCATGTCATCTCTCAAAGACAGACCTGTAGCCTGCCTCTCCATGTCATCTCTCAAAGACAGACCTGTAGCCTGCCTCTCCATGTCATCTCTCAAAGACAGACCTGTAACCTGCCTCTCCATGTCATCTCTCAAAGACAGACCTGTAGCCTGCCTCTCCATGTCATCTCTCAAAGACAGACCTGTAGCCTGCCTCTCCATGTCATCTCTCAAAGACAGACCTGTAGCCTGCCTCTCCATGTCATCTCTCAAAGACAGACCTGTAACCTGCCTCTCCATGTCATCTCTCAAAGACAGACCTGTAGCCTGCCTCTCCATGTCATCTCTCAAAGACAGACCTGTAACCTGCCTCTCCATGTCATCTCTCAAAGACAGACCTGTAGCCTGCCTCTCCATGTCATCTCTCAAAGACAGACCTGTAGCCTGCCTCTCCATGTCATCTCTCAAAGACAGACCTGTAACCTGCCTCTCCATGTCATCTCTCAAAGACAGACCTGTAACCTGCCTCTCCATGTCATCTCTCAAAGACAGACCTGTAGCCTGCCTCTCCATGTCATCTCTCAAAGACAGACCTGTAGCCTGCCTCTCCATGTCATCTCTCAAAGACAGACCTGTAGCCTGCCTCTCCATGTCATCTCTCAAAGACAGACCTGTAGCCTGCCTCTCCATGTCATCTCTCAAAGACAGACCTGTAGCCTGCCTCTCCATGTCATCTCTCAAAGACAGACCTGTAGCCTGCCTCTCCATGTCATCTCTCAAAGACAGACCTGTAGCCTGCCTCTCCATGTCATCTCTCAAAGACAGACCTGTAGCCTGCCTCTCCATGTCACCTCTCAAAGACAGACCTGTAGCCTGCCTCTCCATGTCATCTCTCAAAGACAGACCTGTAGCCTGCCTCTCCATGTCATCTCTCAAAGACAGACCTGTAACCTGCCTCTCCATGTCATCTCTCAAAGACAGACCTGTAGCCTGCCTCTCCATGTCATCTCTCAAAGACAGACCTGTAGCCTGCCTCTCCATGTCATCTCTCAAAGACAGACCTGTAGCCTGCCTCTCCATGTCATCTCTCAAAGACAGACCTGTAGCCTGCCTCTCCATGTCATCTCTCAAAGACAGACCTGTAGCCTGCCTCTCCATGTCATCTCTCAAAGACAGACCTGTAGCCTGCCTCTCCATGTCATCTCTCAAAGACAGACCTGTAGCCTGCCTCTCCATGTCATCTCTCAAAGACAGACCTGTAGCCTGCCTCTCCATGTCATCTCTCAAAGACAACATTTTGTCATTCCTCACACTGCTGTCACCGGCTGGCACTGACTGACACACTCATTTTCTGGAAATGTGTGTGTGTGTGTGTGTGTGTGCGTGTGTGTGTGTGTGTGTGTGTGTGCATTCGTGTGCGAGTTTACTTCCCTGAGTGCGTGTGTGTGTGTGTGTGTGTGTGTGTGTGGGGGGGGGCACTGACCTCATGAGTTGTGCCCTGCCGTAATAGAGCCCCAGAGTGGAGGTGTCATAATACCCATAAAACCTAGCGGTCAAACAGGGAAATGGTTCCAATTGTTTTTCCACCATTCATTTTTCCCATAGGATATTTTATGAACACCTAAAATAAGGTCTGTGTTTTCTGTAGGCTTACCCTGGTGTGACGTTTTGATAACCATGTAAATCTCTCTCAGACAAGGTGACTTTTAACAATATTTCAGTTGTTGTGTACATTTGATTTATTAGATGACTTTATTATTTCATTCCAAGTCATCATCTCATCACTATATCCTGTCTGATAAAATCACAATTTTAGTAGCTCTTCAAAAATACATAAGGCATACTTTTATGACTGCTGAATACCAACTATCAATCATTTATATCATGTATTCTCAGGTAGAAATACCTCAAAAAGCAACTGCTCTCTTTCACTCTATCCATCGCACATTCTTCTGTCTCTTTTACATAGCAGGTGTAAAAGAAACACACACACTGGAAAAGTAGGCGCGCAATGGGTTATGGTTGTTGTAGTTAATTGCCATGTTTTCTGAGCTAAACTATGTGGAATATTGGCCGGTTGTAAACTACAACTCCCTACTACATCGCACAGTTTGGGCTTCAGCTGAACCAGTTGTGTTGTCCTTCCCTTTGTGTGTGTGTGTGGATGTGTGTGGATGTGTGTGTGTGTGTGTGTGTGTGTGTGTGTGTGTGCGCGTGTGTGAGCACGCGCATGTGTGTGTATGTCAGACCTGGTTTTAAATACTATTTCAAATATTTCAATTACTTTCACACACTTTCGAAGTAAGTATTCAGATATATTTTATTTGAAACGACATGTTGAATATTTTTATGTTTTTGAAGATACTTATATTCACTGACAAATACACTCCCTTACATTTAACCCAGGTATTTGAAAGTAACCATGAAAATATTCAAATAAAAGTACTTGTTTTGGGCTGTGTATTTGAAAATACTGAAATACACAGAAAAAGTATTTTAAATACCAGATACTCAAATACTCATGTATTTGAACCCAGGTATGGTGTGTGTGTGTGTTTTACTTTGTTCTGTGTTAGTAGGTGATAGACAAGGTTGGCTGACTGGCTAAATAGCTGACTGGCTGGCTGTTTTGGAGCCACACTCCCAATGTGGGGGCTGAGAGAGGGGATGACCCTGGCGTGTGAGTGAGAGAGGAACACTGTGAGAGGAATGCAGGGCTGCTGTCATTACACCCTCCTGGAACAGTCCCATTCCCTCTGGCTGAGTCATAGAGAGAGAGAGGGGGAGAGAGGGAGAGAGGGAGAGAGAGAGAGAGAGAGAGAGAGAGAGAGAGAGAGAGAGAGAGAGACAGGGACGTGCTGGGCGACATGTGTGTATGTGTGTGTGTGTGTGGGTGTCACCGGTACACAGAGTGTGTGTGAGTGTGAGTTTAGTTCATGCTGACCAGGCCCTCTTCTCTGGGTGTGTACAACACTTTGTCCTGTGACTCAGATGTCATGACAGTGTTCATCTCCCCATAACAACTGATTTGAGATCAGTTTCTAAGTGCATTAGTGAGTAAACAGACTGAGTTAAAAAGGCAAACACACACACGCACACACACTAAATACCAGCCAGACTACCGCTGCACGCGACTCATTGGCGGAGTAGGAAAGAGGGTCATTACGCAACATTTCAACAGGCTCCTAAAAAAACATAATATTGACTATCTTCTGTCTCACTAACACCCATTGGTGGTTAAATCCAACACTTCATGGTAGAGACACACCATGTTCCTAACTTTAATCTGGCTCATCTCATACAGCAAGTACATTTGCCTCTAAAAAACAAGGTTCAGGATTTATGCCACGGCCTATCCCTGGTTTAGAACTGAAGTCAATGTATCACGATCAGGCTTTAACACCAGAGATGATAGAGAGAGGGTCGGGGTGTGTGAGGGTAGGGGTGTGTGAGGGTAGGGGTGTGAGAGGGTAGGGGTGTGTGAGGGTAGGGGTGTCAGAGGGTAGGGGTGTGTGAGGGTAGGGGTGTGAGAGGGTAGGGGTGTGAGAGGGTAGGGTGTGTGAGGGTAGGGGTGTGAGAGGGTAGGGGTGTGAGAGGGTAGGGGTGTGTGAGGGTAGGGGTGTGAGAGGGTAGGGGTGTGTGAGGGTAGGGGTGTGAGAGGGTAGGGGTGTGAGAGGGTAGGGGGGTGAGAGGGTAGGGGTGTGTGAGGGGTAGGGGTGTGAGAGGGTAGGGTGTGAGAGGGTAGGGTGTGTGAGGGTAGGGGTGTGAGAGGGTAGGGGTGTGAGAGGGTAGGGGTGTGAGAGGGTAGGGGTGTGAGAGGGTAGGGGTGTGAGAGGGTAGGGGTGTGAGAGGGTAGGGGTGTGTGAGGGTCGGGGTGTGTGAGGGTCGGGGTGTGAGAGGGTAGGGGTGTGAGAGTGTGAGAGGGTAGGGGTGTGAGAGTGTGAGAGGGTAGGGGTGTGAGAGTGTGAGAGGGTAGGGGTGTGAGAGGGTAGGGTGTGAGAGGGTAGGGTGTGAGAGGGTCGGGGTGTGTGAGGGTAGGGGTGTGAGAGGTTCGGGGTGTGTGAGGGTAGGGGTGTGAGAGTGTGAGAGGGTAGGTTTGTGAGCGGGCAGGGGTGTGTGAGGGTAGGGGTGTGAGAGGGTAGCGGAGTGAGAGGGTAGGGGTTTGAGAGGGTGGGGGGTGAGAGTGTAGGGGTGTGAGAGGGTAGGGGGGTGAGAGGGTAGAGGTGTGAGAGGGCAGGGGTGTGAGAGGGCAGGGGTGTGAGAGTGTAGGGGTGTGAGAGAGGGTAGGGGTGTGAGAGGGTAGGGGTGAAGGGGGCAGGGGTGTGAGAGGGTAGGGGTGTGAGAGGGTAGGGGAGTGAGAGGGTAGGGGTGAAGGGGGCAGGGGTGTGAGAGGGTAGGGGTGTGAGAGGGTCGGGGGGTGAGAGGGTAGGGGTGTGAGAGGGTAGGGGTGTGAGAGGGTAGGGGAGAGTGAGAGGGTAGGGGAGTGAGAGGGTAGGGGTGTGTGAGGGTAGGGGTGTGAGAGGGTAGGGGTGTGAGAGGGTAGGGGTGTGAGAGGGCAGGGGTGTGAGAGGGCAGGGTGTGAGAGGGTAGGGGGGTGAGAGGGTAGAGGAGTGAGAGGGTAGGGATTTGAGAGGGTAGGGGTGTGAGAGGGTAGGGGTGTGAGAGGGTAGGGGTGTGAGAGGGTAGGGGGGTGAGAGGGTAGAGGAGTGAGAGGGTAGGGATTTGAGAGGGTAGGGGTGTGAGAGGGTAGGGGTGTGAGAGGGTAGGGGTGTGAGAGGGTAGGGGGGTGAGAGTGTAGGGGTGTGAGAGGGCAGGGGTGTGAGAGGGTAGGGGTGTGAGAGGGTAGGGGGGGTGAGAGTGTAGGGGTGTGTGAGAGGGCAGGGGTGTGAGAGGGTAGGGGTGTGAGAGGGTAGGGGGGTGAGAGGGTAGGGGTGTGAGAGGGTAGGGGATTGAGAGGGTAGGGTGTGTGAGAGGGTAGGGGTGTGAGAGGGTAGGGGTGTGTGAGAGGGTAGGGGTGTGTGAGAGGGTAGGGTGTGAGAGGGGTAAGGGAGTGAGACGGTAGGGGTGTGTGAGAGGGTAGGGGTGTGAGAGGGTAGGGGAGTGAGAGGGTAGGGAGTGAGAGGGTAGTGGTGTGAGGGTAGGGGTGTGAGAGGGTAGGGGTGTGTGAGAGGGTAGGGGTGTGAGAGGGTAGGGGTGTGTGAGAGGGTAGGTGAGTGAGAGGGTAGGGGTGTGAGAGGGTAGGGGTGTGAGAGGGTAGGTGAGTGAGAGGGTAGGGGTGTGAGAGGGTAGGGGTGTGAGAGGGTAGGGGAGTGAGAGGGTAGTGGTGTGAGGGTAGGGGTGTGTGAGAGGGTAGGGTTGTGAGAGGGTAGGGATGTGAGAGGGTAAGGGAGTGAGACGGTAGGGATGTGAGAGGGTAAGGGAGTGAGACGGTAGGGGTGTGTGAGAGGGTAGGGGAGTGAGAGGGTAGGGATGTGAGAGGGTAAGGGTGTGAGGGTAGGGGTGTGAGAGGGTAGGGGAGTGAGAGGGTAGTGGGTTGGTAACTGGTAACCTACGGCATAACAAATGTTGCTAATGTCAAGATTAGTGGCGGTGGTAAGTCCTGTTCTGCTCATCTACTCTTCCATGGCGACATGCGGAGTGTCATAATGCCCCATCGTGCTAACCAGGGCCATGCCCAATCACCAATACCCAGTGACTCACTAGGAAGATTACATACTGCACACACACACATACACTCTTGCATGTACACATACCCAGGTGCACACATACGCACTCGTGTGCGTGCGCAAGCGCACACAGCTTCATTAGCTGAGACCATGAAAACCTTTAAACCTTTTGATTTGCTGTAAAATTAAATGAATATTGGCAGAAATAATTGTAGAAATGTGTGAAAATAAAAGCGTTAAGTTCAATGATGGATATCCATTACATGAGATGAAAATCTTCACAATTATTCCTGTCAATATTCACTTCTGGAATTTTACCACAAATCAAGCATGATTATTTGGAATTGTAAAGGTTTTCATCACTGCTGTAAAAGTAGGGCACCAACATTACATTTCCAATAGTCTGCTCCCACCTTGTGGACAATAGGAATGTTGCAGCGTTTGTCCTGTGGATTTATCCAAGTACTTATGTAAGGTACTTCCTTTTTATGGATTTGGTGGTAGGATAGGATAACCTGTCCTACATAAAACAGCTGCAGTTCACACACATAGGGGTTTTGTACACTTTACACGTGTAGGGGTATGTAACATGACAGTAATAAGCAACACATTGTTGTCTCAGTCAATGTCCTGCGTGTATATTCACTTCTGTTTTCTTGTCTCACTTGGAATGAAATGTGTACGTCCCCCTCTAACGTGATCTATTTCAACATGCATGTCTGTATCGGGTGACCTTGGCCAAGCATCCCTACCCCATCCCTACCCCTCATGGTGGCTGAAACAATTAGGCCCCTATAAAAAGAAATAGAAAATACGTTGCTTGCAAATCTACACAACGCAAGACATTGAACTTGGAATAAAAGTCGTTTAAAACGGAGCTCTACTAAGCAGCCATCTCTTTCTCAGCCTCTGCTACTTGTTGCCAGGAACCGGAGATAGACCGGTGACGTCCAATCATCTGCACAGCCCTCTCCTCTTTTCCCAGTTTGAGAGGGCTGGAATTACATGACATCATTTAAAGAGCGCCCCCGTACCACCAACGAGGAAAAAAAGAAAACTGGAATCCTCAATCCTCCATCTTCCCACGAGCTGGAAGAGAAAACACCTGAGCGCCGTTTGCCATTGGGACGCTTTCCGTTCCCTTGTCGATATCGCGCAGCCTGTACCATTGTTGGATTGGCCGCGGCGGTATCCCGGATAGTATCGGATTCGGGGAGGGGCGTTCTCTCCGCGCGGGGAATGGCGGAGCAGCAGGCTGCTGTGCTGAGGATTCAGTGTGGGAGAGAGATGGGGGCTTAGCACAATAAAATAGATCCCAGTCCTCTGTGTTTTCCACTCTCTCTCTCTCTGTTGTCGTTCTAAATCTCTGCTGCCCCTGGCCATGGATCCAGAGAAAACGTTGACGTTCTGCCTAGGACTCAAAGCAGAGGCGGTATGTTGATTTACAGATTTTGTATTATCAACATCTTCGCTTGATATGATTGCTGTGAGTTATGGTGATTTTGTCAACAACTGGGCAATATTATACTGCAGGGGTATTATGCTACTGTGTATGCCGTTGTGATGTTTTCTAAGCAATGTTCCTAGATTGCACGGATTTGTTGTCATACCGTCGATTCGGTGGATATCTGTTATTGTTGGAAATAATTCAATTGATATTGCAACAAATATTTAGGCTTCACAAGACTAAGATTTTATGGACAGTCTGAAGTTCAAGTTTTTCTAAATCAGGCTTTTTGAGCATAAATAGACTTGTTGTACAGCACACACACAACTGCATGATTATCCTTTAATTTATGTTTTATTTTAAGATGTGTTGCTGATATCTGAAAGTTGATTTCCTCATCTCTTTGTCTGGAAATTAATTTGCTGTAATGCACCAAAGAATGACCTCAATTTTACACAGCCCATAATTAGAAGTGCTTTTAGCTCCCGACCCCGCATAATAAAGGTAATTTATAACCCCTCTGCCAATGATGAAATACTATAGTGCTGGTTCAATGAGCTATAGGCCAAGGGCCGGGATAATGCAGGAGTTTACCAGGGCTGAAGTCCCTGGTCCCAGGCCCGTGGGGGGCCACAGAGGCAACAACAAAAAAACAACTATGAAGGAAATACAGTGCCTTCGGAAAGTATTCAGACCCCATGACATTTTCCACTTTTTGTTACTTTACAGCCTTATTTGAAAATGTATAAAATAAAATAAAATCCACAGCAATCTACACACAATACCCCATAATGGCAACGCAAAAACAGGTTTTTATATTTTTTTGCACATTTATTAAAATGGAAAAACAGAAATACCTTACTTATATAAGTATTCAGACCCTTTGCTATGAGACTCAAAATTGAGGTCAGGTGCATCCTGTTTCCATTGATCATCCTTTTGATGTTTCTACAACTTGATTGGAGTCCACCTGTGGTAAATTCAATTGATTGGACATGATTTGAAAAGGCACACACCTGTCTATATAAGGTCCCACAGTTGACAGTGCATGTCAGAGCAAAATCAAACCAAAGAGGTCGAAGGAATTGTCTAGAGCTCAGAGACAGGATTGTGTCGAGGCACAGATCTGGGGAAGGGTACCAAAAAATGTATGCAGCATTGAAGGTCTCCAAGAACACAGTGGCCTCCATCATTCTTAAATGGAAGAAGTTTGGAACCACCAAGACTCTTTCTAGAGCAGGCCGTCCGGCCAAACTGAGCAATCGGTAGAGAAGGGCCTTTGACAGGGAGGTGACCAAGAACCCGATGGTCACTCTGACAGAGCTCTAGAGTTCCTCTGTTTTTTCCCTTACTGTACATTATATATGTAGTATACTTCTTAAACCGCCAACCACAGGAAGACTCAGGAGCCCACTCTCAATGAGTGTAGACAGCCTGCTGCATTCTGCTGCCACTCTGCTAATCATCAGATGGGGAGGACAGGAGGTAGGGGGACACGTGGGTAACTGGGGAGGCCCTGCCTTGATTGGGTAACTGAGTATTAAATACATTTAAGTAAACTGCATTATAATTCAAATTGACTGGTCAATTGTGTGAATAATGGTCTGAGCCCAAAATCATAGGGGGCCCAAGAGGCAAAAAAACAGCAACAAAAAACAAATTATTTAATTTTTTTATTATAATTTTTATACAACCACAGGAGCCCACTCTCAATGTTCAACATACACCAGAGAGCATAATTTAGAACCAGAGAATCAACAGTTTATCCCAATAAAGCACATACAGATATCTGCCAAAATAAAGGAAACCCCAACATAAAGTGTCTTAATAGGGTGTTGGGCCTCCACGAACCAGAATAGCTTCAATGCACCTTGGCATAGATTCTACAAGTGGACCGAAACCAACACCATAACATATATAATGTACCCCTTGTTTACTCAAGTGTTTCCTTTATTTTGGCAGTTACTGGTATGCCTACAGTCGGGAAGGCCACAGTTTGGGCAACATTCACTCCAAATATCAGCTCCAGCTTCTTGCTATGTGACCATAGACATATAATCCATAGAAGTGAAATGGGTAGGACGGCGGCGGGGCAGGGGGCTATAAAAAATAACTAAGCCCCGGGCCCATGATTTCTTAATCCGGCCCTGTATAGGCCTAGAGGTCTTCCCGGCATGGCATGGTATATACAGAACAAGTCAGCTACAAGAATATGTGCATGTCACGAAGTCGGCTTCTCTCCTTGTTCGGGCGGTGTTCGGCAATCGACGTCACTGGCTTTCTAGCCATCGCCGCTCCATTTTTCATATATCCATTTGTCTTGTCTTGTTTCCATACACACCTGGTTATCATTTCCCCAATGAATTTACTTGTATTTAACCCTCTGTTTCCCATCATGTTTTGTGTGTAATTGTTTCCTGTTATTATGGTGTTTTATTACGCGCTTTACTTTTATGATGTTCTGTGTTTTGAGCGCGTTTTATTTCTGTAGTGCTCAGGTTTTTGGAACTAAAATAAAGTGTGCCTGTTTCCATCACTCTACTCTCTTGCACCTGACTTCGACTCTAATACACCCGTTGACAGAATTACACACCTCCAATGGAGTCAGCAGGAGCAGGTACCCCGGTTAGAGGAGTCGAGGAGCGCGTCCAGGAATATTCGGCCATGTTACAACATTTTGGTGCCATGATGGATCGCGTTGTCCAGACCATGGACCACTGGGAGAGACAGGAAGTCTCTCCAGTGCCACGACCAGCACAACCGGGGTTGTCTCCATCCGTTCCATCCGGAGAGAGTTCCAGTGGGATGAGTCTCTCCCTTCCCAGGGAGTATGATGGAACGGCAGCACAGTGCCAGGGATTCTTGTTACAACTGGACCTCTACCTGGCCACTGTGCACCCAGCTCCCTCAGGAGGGGAGAGAGTGGCGCCCTCGTCTCCTGCCTCACAGGAAGAGCGCTGGAGTGGGCAAACGCCGTGTGGAGAGAAGGAGACACGGCACAAGACCACTTCGAGGAGTTCACCCGTCTTCAACCATCCACCTGAGGGCAGAGCGGCGGGGGAGAGGCTCTTCCATTTGAGACAGGGGACGAGGAGCGCCCAGAACTTCGCCCTGGAATTCCGGACCTTGGCCGCCGGAGCAGGCTGGAACGACAGGCTCATAGGCTGCATCGACCACTATCGATGCAGCCTATGAGAGGACGTCCGATGTGAGCTGGCCTGCAGGGATGCCACCATTTTCTTCGACCAACTGGTGGATTTGTCCATCTGGTTGGATAACCTGCTGGTCACCCGCGGACGTCCAGAGGGGGCTCTGTCGGTTTCATTGTCCAGCACCCCCGCTCCGGTGCCCATGAAGTTAGGAGGGGCTGCTCATAGGGAGACTGGAGGAGGAGCCGTCACGTGCGCCATCTGTGGCCGCAGAGGACACACTGCCGGCCGGTGCCGTGTTGGTTTCTCTGGGAGTCAAGGTAACAGGCAGGGCACTCTGGCGTCACCCCAGGCGAGTTTTCACCACACTCATCCAGAGTCCTCTGTTTGTCAACTGTTTGTGCCTGTTTGTTTCCCTGAGTTTTCCCCACATTCCCAGCATAAGGCGCTCGTCAATTCAGGCGCAGCTGGGAATTTTATTGACAGAGCATTAGCCATTAAGTTAGGGATCCCCATTTTTCCTATAGTTAGACCCTTCCCGGTACACGCTCTAGATAGTTGACCATTAGGGTCCGGGCTAGTCAAGGAGGCCACCATATCCTTGGCCATGGTTATGCAGGGGAATCATGAGAGAGAATCAGTCTCTTTCTCATGGACTCTCCTGCGTTTCCTGTGGTACTAGGCCTTCCTTGGTTGGCTCTGCATAACCCCACTATTTCCTGGCAACAGAGGGCTCTCACGGGGTGGTCGCGAGAGTGCTCAGGGAGGTGTGTAGGGGTTTCTGTTGGTGCTACCACGGTGGAAAGTCCAGACCAGTTCTCCACTGTGCACATCCCCCCAGAATATGCCGATTTCGCGAAGGCGACTCAATTACCACCTCATCGACGGGGGGATTGTGCGATAAATCTCCTGGCAGACGCTGCGCTTCCCAGGAGTCACGTGTATCCTCTGTCGCAAGCGGAGACGGTAGCTATGGATACATATGTCTCTGAATCCCTGCGTCAGGGGTACATTTGGCCCTCTACTTCACCCGCCTCCTTGAGTTTCTTTTTTGTGAAGAGGAAGGATGGAGGTTTACGCCCGTGCATTGACTATAGAGGTCTCAATCAAATCACGGTGAAGTACAGTTACCCGCTACCTCTTATCGCCACGGCGATTGAGTCAATGCATGGGGCGCGCTTCTTCACAAAACTAGATCTCAGGAGTGCGTATAACCTGGTGCGTATCCGGGAGGGAGACGAGTGGAAGACAACGTTCAGTACCACCACAGGGCATTATGAGTACCTCGTCATGCCGTACGGGTTGATGAATGCTCCATCAGTTTTCCAATCCTTTGTAGACGAGATTTTCAGGGACCTGCACCGCCAGGGTGTAGTGGTGTATATCGATGACATTCTGATTTACTCCGCTACACGCGCCGAGCATGTGTCTTTGGTGCGCAAGATACTTGGACGACTGTTGGAGCATGACCTGTAAGTCAAGGCTCAGAAATGCCTGTTTTTTCAGCAGGCCGTCTCCTTCCTAGGGTATCGCATTTCCACATCAGGGGTGGAGATGGAGAGTGACCGCATTGCAGCCGTTCATAATTGGCCGACTCCCACCACGGTAAAGGAGGTGCAGCGATTTTTAGGGTTTGCCAATTACTACCGGAGATTTATCCGGGGTTTTGGCCAGGTTGCTGCACCCATTACCTCACTGCTGAAAGGGGGTCCTGTAAGGTTGCGGTGGTCGGCTGAGGCGGACAGGGCTTTTGGGCAACTACGGGCTCTGTTTACTTCGGCTCCAGTGCTGGCCCATCCGGATCCCTCTTTGGCATTCATAGTGGAGGTGGACGCATCCGAGGCTGGGATAGGAGCCGTGCTCTCACAGCGCTCGGGCACGCCACCGAAACTCCGCCCCTGTGCTTTCTTCTCGAGGACACTCAGCCCAGCGGAGCGTAACTATGATGTGGGGGACCGGGAGTTGTTGGCTGTGGTTAAAGCGTTGAAAGCGTGGAGACATTGGCTTGAGGGGGCTAAACACCCTTTTCTCATCTGGACTGACCACCGCAACCTGGAGTACATCCGGGCAGGGAGGAGACTGAATCCTCATCAGGCAAGGTGGGCCATGTTCCTTACCCGTTTTGTGTTTACCCTATCCTACAGACCAGGTTCCCAGAATGCGAAGGCAGACGCACTGTCCCGGCTGTATGACACAGAGGAGCAGCCCATGGATCAGACTCCCATACTCCCGGCCTCCTACCTGGTAGCGCCGGTCGTGTGGGATCTGGATGCGGAGATTGAGCAGGCGTTGCGTACAGAGCCCGCTCCCCTCCAGTGTCCCGTAGGGCGTATGTACGTTCCGTCTGCTGTCCATGACCAGTTGATCTTTTGGGCCCACACGTCTCCCTCCTCTCGTCATCCGGGGATCGGTCGGACGGTGCGCTGTCTGACTGGGAAGTACTGGTGGCCCACTTTGGCTAAGGACGTGAGGGTTTATGTCTCCTCCTGCTCGGTGTGTGCCCAGTGTAAGGCTCCGAGACACCTGCCCAGAGGTAAGTTACATCCCTTACCCGTTCCACAACAACCTTGGTCACATCTGTCAGTGGATTTCCTAACGGATCTTCCTCCCTCACAGGGAAATACCACGATCCTGGTCGTTGTGGATCGTTGTCGTCTCCTCCCTCTGCCTGGTCTCCCTACGTCCCTACAGACTGCGGAGGCCCTGTTTACACACGTCTTCCGGCACTACGGGGTGCCTGAGGATATAGTGTCAGATCGGGAGGGCTTGGAGGGCGTTCATGGAACATCTGGGGGTCTCGATTAGCCTTACCTCAGGTTTTCACCCCGAGAGTAACAGGCAGGTAGAGAGAGTCAACCAGGATGTGGGCAGGTTTCTGCGGTCCTATTGCCAGGACCGGCCGGGGGAGTGGGCAGCGTTTGTGCCCTGGGCCGAGATGGCACAGAACTCGCATCGCCACTCCTCCACTAACCTCTCCCCCTATCAGTGCGTATTGGGGTACCAGCCGGTTCTGGTACCGTGGCATCAGGGTCAGACCGAGACTCCTGCGGTAGACGACTGGTTTAGACGTGTGGAGGAGACATGGGAGGCCGCCCATGTCCATCTCCAGCGAGCCGCGCGTCGCCAGAAAGCCAGCGCGGACCGTCACCGCAGGGACCGGGTATGGCTCTCGACCTGTAACCTGCCCTCCGCCTGCCCTGCCGGAAGCTGGGTCTGTTTGTGGGGCCATTTAAAGTCCTGAGGAGGGTGAACGAGGTATGTTATAGATTACAGCTTCCCTCTGATTATCGTATTAACCCCTCGTTCCATGTGTCTCTCCTCAGGCCGGTTGGTGGCTGGTCCGCTCCAGGAATCTGAGGTGCCGGAGGTCCCTCCGCCCCCCTTTGGACATCGAGGGGGCCCCGGCGTACATCGTTCGTTCTATCCTGGATTCGAGGCGCCGGGTGGGGGGCCTTCAGTACCTCGTGGAGTGGGAGGGGTACGGGCCGGAGGAGAGGTGCTGGGTTCCGGTTGCAGATGTTTTGGATCCTGAACTGCTGCGGGAGTTTCACCATCGCCGGCCGGATCGCCCTGCGCCTCGTCCTTCGGGTCGTCCTCGAGGCAGGTGTCAGCGCGCCGCTGGAGCCGCGCGTCGGGGGGGGGGTACTGTCACGACTTCCGTCGAAGTCGGCTCCTCTCCTTGTTCGGGCGATCGACGTCACCGGCTTTCTAGCCATCGCCACTCCATTTTTCATATATCCATTTGTCTTGTCTTGTTTCCATACGCACCTGGTTTTCATTTCCCCAATGAATTTACTTGTATTTAACCCTCTGTTTCCCATCATGTTTTGTGTGTAATTGTTTCCTGTTATTATGGTGTTTTATTACGCGCTTTACTTTTATGATGTTCTGTGTTTTGAGTTTGTTTTATTTATGTAGTGCTCAGGTTTTTGGAACTAAAATAAAGTGTGCCTGTTTACATCACGCTACTCTCCTGCACCTGACTTCGCCTCTAATACACCCGTTGACAGTGCAATTACCATTCTCAAGATGATCTTTACATTGATTGTAGGCTTAGTTGTAGCGGGTATTATTCATGTGTTAGTGTGTATGTTAAAAAAGTTATCTCCTATTGAATACACTCACTAAGAAGAAAACTCCGCTACTGTAGGTGTTTGCTATCATAGCTGAATTTCTTGCATGCACGCACGCGCACGCATGCACACACACACACACACACACACACACACACTGTTGACTGTCCATCAGGCATTGTGCTATGAACGTTCCTAACCATTTACCTTGTGATGATAATAATATACAGTGAGGGAAAAAAGTATTTGATCCCCTGCTGATTTTGTATGTTTGCCCACTGACAAAGAAATTATCAGTCTATAATTTTAATGGTAGGTTTATTTGAACAGTGAGAGACAGAAAAACAACAAAAAATCCAGAAAAACGCATGTCAAAAATGTTATAAATTGATTTGCATTTTAATGAGGGAAATAAGGATTTGACCACTCTGCAAAACATGACTTAGTACTTGGTGGCAAAACCCTTGTTGGCAATCACAGAGGTCAGACGTTTCTTGTAGTTGGCCACCAGGTTTGCACACATCTCAGGAGGGATTTTGTCCTACTCCTCTTTGCAGATCTTCTCCAAGTCATTAAGGTTTCGAGGCTGACGTTTGGCAACTCGAACCTTCAGCTCCCTCCACAGATTTTCTATGGGATTAAGGTCTGGAGACTGGCTAGGCCACTCCAGGACCTTAATGTGCTTCTTCCTGAGCCACTCCTTTGTTTCCTTGGCTGTGGGTTTTGGGTCATTGTCATGCTGGAATACCCATCCACGACCCATTTTCAATGCCCTGGCTGAGGGAAGGAGGTTCTCACCCAAGATTTGACGGTACATGGCCCCGTCCATCGTCCCTTTGATGCGGTGAAGTTGTCCTGTCCCCTTAGCAGAAAAACACCCCCAAAGCATAATGTTTCCACCTCCATGTTAAACGGTGGGGGTGGTGTTCTTGGGGTCATAGGCAGCATTCCTCCTCCTCCAAACACGGCGAGTTGAGTTGATGCCATAGAGCACCATTTTTGTCTCATCTGACCACAACACTTTCACCCAGTTGTCCTCTGAATCATTCAGATGTTCATTGGCAAACTTCAGACGGGCATGTATATGTGCTTTCTTGAGCAGGGGGACCTTGTGGGCGGTGCAGGATTTCAGTCCTTCACGGCGTAGTGTGTTACCAATTGTTGTCTTGGTGACTATGGTCCCAGCTGCCTTGAGATCATTGACAAGATCCTCCCGTGTAGTTCTGGGCTGATTCCTCACCGTTCTCATGATCATTGCAACTCCACGAGGTGAGATCTTGCATGGAGCCCCAGGCCGAGGGAGATTGACAGTTCTTTTGTGTTTCTTCCATTTGCGAATAATCGCACCAACTGTTGTCACCTTCTCACCAAGCTGCTTGGCGATGGTCTTGTAGCCCATTCCAGCCTTGTGTAGGTCTACAATCTTGTCCCTGACATCCTTGGAGAGCTCTTTGGTCTTGGCCATGGTGGAGAGTTTGGAATCTGATTGATTGATTGCTTCTGTGGACAGGTGTCTTTTATACAGGTAACAAACTGAGATTAGGAGCACTCCCTTTAAGAGTGTGCTCCTAATCTCAGCTCGTTACCTGTATAAAAGACACCTGGGAGCCAGAAATCTTTCTGATTGAGAGGGGGTCAAATACTTATTTCCCTCATTAAAATGCAAATCAATTTATAACATTTTTGACATGCGTTTTTCTGGATTTTGTTGTTGTTCTGTCTCTCACTGTTCAACTAAACCTACCATTAAAATGATAGACTGATAATTTCCTTGTCAGTGGGCAAACGTACAAAATCAGCAGGGGATCAAATACTTTTTTCCCTCACTGTATCTCTTGAGGAGGACAATGTTTCTTCATAACTTCCATCGGTCGCTGTTTAAGTGGTCTTAGCTAACGGTCTCTTCTGCCAGAACAATCAGCTCCTTTGTATCTGTCCAGGATGCTCCTGTGGTCACTTTAGCTCGTAGAAAAAAGTGTTCCAAAAGGGTTCTTCGGGTGTCCCCATAGGAGAACCCTTTTTGGTTCCAAGTAGAACCCTCTGTGGAAAGGGTTTTCTGTACATGGAACCCAAAAGCGTTCTACCTGGAACCAAAAAGGGTTCTTCAAAGGGTTCTCCTATGGGGACAACCAAAGAACCATTTCAGATTCTAGATAGCACCTTTGTTTCTGAGTGTATAGCCTATTGTGTAAGAGGTGCCTGGGTTAACTCTGTCTCCCCTCAGTCTGGCTTGTTTTCTTACTCTCTTTACAGAACCATCATATCTCACAAGGCCAGCGCTGCCGTTATCTAACCCAGCAACACACACACACACACACACACACACACACACACACACACACACACACACACACACACACACACACACACACGCGCGCGCACACACACACACACACACACACACACACAAACTGGTGAACAGGCAGGAAGTGAGGAAGTGTGTTAAGCTGCTTGTCTCGCTGTCTGTCTGTGGCTTTGCGCCGTGGTTAGGTGTTAGTGTGGGAGACATCTACAACTTGTAGTAGAGGTGTCTTGTGGTTTTTAACATGGTCTCGGGGGATGATTGAATGACCTCTTCAGATTCAGTAATGTATGATGTATGATGTGGTGGGCAAAACCACAGACTCTCAAATTTACAGCAGAGTGGAGGCCTGTGATATTACAAGACTTCTCTTCCTGTAGATAAGACTGTTTGGCTGCCTGAAATCCCCTCCTACGCCAGTGAAATGCATTTACTGAGTTGTTGTTGCCGATCACTCCCAGTCAGATACAGTAGGTCTTATACTCCCAGTCAGATACAGTAGGTCTCATACTCCCAGTCAGATACAGTAGGTCTCATACTCCCAGTCAGATACAGTAGGTATCATACTCCCAGTCAGATACAGTAGGTCTCATACTCCCAGTCAGACACAGTAGGTCTCATACTCCCAGTCAGATACAGTAGGTCTCATACTCCCAGTCAGATACAGTAGGTCTAATACTCCCAGTCAGATACAGTAGGTCTTATACTCCCAGTCAGACACAGTAGGTCTCATACTCCCAGTCAGATACAGTAGGTCTCATACTCCCAGTCAGATACAGTAGGCCTTATACTCCCAGTCAGATACAGTAGGTCTCATACTCCCAGTCAGATACAGTAGGTCTCATACTCCCAGTCAGATACAGTAGATCTTATACTCCCAGTCAGACACAGTAGGTCTCATACTCCCAGTCAGATACAGTAGGTCTTATACTCCCAGTCAGATACAGTAGGCCTTATACTCCCAGTCAGATACAGTAGGTCTCATACTCCCAGTCAGATACAGTAGGTCTCATACTCCCAGTCAGATACAGTAGGTCTTATACTCCCAGTCAGATACAGTAGGTCTCATACTCCCAGTCAGATACAGTAGGTCTCATACTCCCAGTCAGATACAGTAGGTCTCATACTCCCAGTCAGATACAGTAGGCCTTATACTCCCAGTCAGATACAGTAGGTCTCATATTCCCAGTCAGATACAGTAGGCCTTATACTCCCAGTCAGATACAGTAGGTCTCATACTCCCAGTCAGATACAGTAGGTCTTATACTCCCAGTCAGATACAGTAGGTCTCATACTCCCAGTCAGATACAGTAGGTCTCATACTCCCAGTCAGATACAGTAGGTCTAATACTCCCAGTCAGATACAGTAGGTCTCATACTCCCAGTCAGATACAGTAGGTCTCATACTCCCAGACAGATACAGTAGGTCTTATACTCCCAGTCAGATACAGTAGGTCTTATACTCCCAGTCAGATACAGTAGGTCTCATACTCCCAGTCAGATACAGTAGGTCTTATACTCCCAGTCAGATACAGTAGGTCTTATACTCCCAGACAGATACAGTAGGCCTTATACTCCCAGTCAGATACAGTAGGTCTCATACTCCCAGTCAGATACAGTAGATCTTATACTCCCAGTCAGACACAGTAGGTCTCATACTCCCAGTCAGACACAGTAGGTCTCATACTCCCAGTCAGATACAGTAGGTCTCATACTCCCAGTCAGACACAGTAGGTCTCATACTCCCAGTCAGACACAGTAGGTCTCATACTCCCAGTCAGATACAGTAGGTCTCATACTCCCAGTCAGATACATTAGGTCTCATACTCCCAGTCAGACACAGTAGGTCTCATACTCCCAGTCAGACACAGTAGGTCTCATACTCCCAGTCAGACACAGTAGGTCTCATACTCCCAGTCAGACACAGTAGGTCTCATACTCCCAGTCAGATACAGTAGGTCTCATACTCCCAGTCAGATACAGTAGGTCTCATACTCCCAGTCAGATACAGTAGGTATCATACTCCCAGTCAGATACAGTAGGTCTTATACTCCCAGTCAGATACAGTAGGAATTATACTCCCAGTCAGATACAGTAGGAATTATACTCCCAGTCAGATACAGTAGGTCTAATACTCCCAGTCAGATACAGTAGGTCTTATACTCCCAGTCAGATACAGTAGGAATTATACTCCCAGTCAGATACAGTAGGAATTATACTCCCAGTCAGATACAGTAGGAATTATACTCCCAGTCAGATACAGTAGGAATTATACTCCCAGTCAGATACAGTAGGTCTCATACTCCCAGTCAGATACAGTAGGTCTTATACTCCCAGTCAGATACAGTAGGTCTCATACTCCCAGTCAGATACAGTAGGTCTTATACTACCAGTCAGATACAGTAGGTCTCATACTCCCAGTCAGATACAGTAGGTCTCATACTCCCAGTCAGATACAGTAGGTCTCATACTCCCAGTCAGATACAGTAGGTCTCATACTCCCAGTCAGATACAGTAGGTCTCATACTCCCAGTCAGATACAGTAGGTCTCATACTCCCAGTCAGATACAGTAGGTCTTATACTCCCAGTCAGATACAGTAGGTCTCATACTCCCAGTCAGATACAGTAGGTCTCATACTCCCAGTCAGATACAGTAGGTCTCATACTCCCAGTCAGATACAGTAGGTCTCATACTCCCAGTCAGATACAGTAGGTCTCATACTCCCAGTCAGATACAGTAGGTCTAATACTCCCAGTCAGATACAGTAGGTCTTATACTCCCAGTCAGATACAGTAGGTCTAATACTCCCAGTCAGATACAGTAGGTCTCATACTCCCAGTCAGATACAGTAGGTCTCATACTCCCAGTCAGATACAGTAGGTCTTATACTCCCAGTCAGATACAGTAGGTCTTATACTCCCAGTCAGATACAGTAGGTCTCATACTCCCAGTCAGATACAGTAGGTCTAATACTCCCAGTCAGATACAGTAGGTCTTATACTCCCAGTCAGATACAGTAGGAATTATACTCCCAGTCAGATACAGTAGGTATCATACTCCCAGTCAGATACAGTAGGTCTCATACTCCCAGTCAGATACAGTAGGTCTCATACTCCCAGTCAGACACAGTAGGTATCATACTCCCAGTCAGATACAGTAGGTCTCATACTCCCAGTCAGATACAGTAGGTCTTATACTCCCAGTCAGATACAGTAGGTATCATACTCCCAGTCAGATACAGTAGGTCTCATACTCCCAGTCAGATACAGTAGGTCTTATACTCCCAGTCAGATACAGTAGGTCTAATACTCCCAGTCAGATACAGTAGGTCTAATACTCCTAGTCAGATACAGTAGGTCTTATACTCCCAGTCAGATACAGTAGGAATTATACTCCCAGTCAGATACAGTAGATCTTATACTCAATTCTACAGCAACCAGTTGACAGTCCTGCTGACACTGTTGACAACATCTCACTTGCTCTCAGTGGTAATCGCATCAAACTGTCAATACTGCAGTCTTCATCCTTGTTACATCTTGAGTCAAGATGGACTGGTATAAGTTGCAACCAAACTAAAGAGCAAGTCTTCTTTTTTCCCCCTCTTTCAGCCAATCACAATTTCCAGTGTTGGGATACATCTTACTCTAACCCTGAACCTGACCCTAACCATAACCTGAAAGCTGTTGCCCATCAACAGAGTTACAGTTGATAGTTTGTTGATAGATCTGTAGAACACATATAGGGAACTATCCAAATAAAGTGTGACCAAACAACGGGATACAAGATTATCTAGATGTTTTGTAAAATCTCTGGTATTCCGTTCACACTGTCCAGTAACAGTACATTACTATCTTCACTCCTCTAACCAGGCTGACATCTGCTGTTAGTGGTCCTGCCGTTGACGGAGTGAGGTTTCCAGTCCAGAGCTGCCTGTGTAATGTTTATCCCAAACTAGTCTCACACTCCTCTGCTACTGCTGTGTGTGTCTGTGTGTGTGTGTGTGTGTGTGTGTGTGTGTGTGTGTGTGTGTGTGTGTGTGTGTGTGTGTGTGTGTGTGTGTGTGTTGCTCTGCTACTGTTTGATCAATACCTGGCACAGACGCCAGCTGCTTGTCCTCCCCCTGTACTCTACTGCTGCTGCAGTGCCTCACTTTGTTAGAGAGCAGCAGGAGTTGGATGGATGGATGGAGACTACTAGGAGGACTCTGGGTCAACCCTGATAGTGTGTAGTAATGTGTAGTTATATGTACTAGTTTTTAGTAGTGTGTAGTAATGTGTAGTAGTGCGTTGTAGTGTGTAGTAGCTTGTAATAGTGCGTAGTAGTGTGTAATAGTGCGTAGTAGTGTGTAGTAGTTTTTAGTAGTGTGTAATAGTGCGTAGTAGTGTGTAGTATTGTGTAATTGTGTGTAGTAGTGTGTAGTAAGGTGTAAGAGTGTGTAATAGTGTGTAGTAGTGTAATAGTGTGTACTAGTGTGTAGTAGGGTGTAGTAGTGTGTAATAGTGTGTAGTAGTGTGTAGTAGGGTGTAGTGGTGTGTAGTAGTTTGTAATAGTGTGTAGTACTTTGTAATAGTGTGTAGTAGTGTGTAGTATTGTGAAATTGTGTGTAGTAGTGTGTAATAGTGTGTAATAGTGTGTAGTAGTGTGTAGTAGTGTGTAATAGTGTGTAGTACTTTGTAATAGTGTGTAATAGTGTGTAGTAGTGTGTAGTAGTTTGTAATAATGTGTAGTAGGGTGTAATAGTGTGTAGTAGTGTGTAATAGTGTGTAGTAGTTTATAATAGTGTGTAATAGTGTGTAGTAGGGTGTAGTAGTGAGACATGTTGAGTAGCTACAGTTTTGACTATGTGTGAAGGTTAAGATGAAGGATTTCCCTAACTAACTGATTTGAAATCAGTCATTGTCATTAGCTACTGACTAGTTTCTGTTAGCCTGCACTAGTACCCTCAAACTAAACTCTGGACCTCTAAGACAGTTCCACTGCTTTTTTTCATTGTTCCCTTTTAATCCTGGGACACCAGGTGGGTGCAATTCATTATCAGGTAGAACAGAAAACCAGCGTGCTCTGGACCTCGTTTAGGTTGAATAACCCTGATCTAGTATGCGATTGGGGCTCCATTATGCAATGTGCTTATGGGTGATTATGGGTTGACTCCAATACAGTGCAGGCTCGGGTGATAGGCCTAGTACCAAATCTATGTGTGAGTTCAAACAGTGCTGGGGGGAGAGATGCAGTGTTGGGGAGAGAGATGCAGTGCGGGGGAGAGATGCAGTGTTGGGGGGAGAGATGCAGTGTTGGGGAGAGAGATGCAGTGTTGGGGTGAGAGATGCAGTGTTGGGGAGAGAGATGCAGTGTTGGGGAGAGAGATGCAGTGTTGGGGAGAGAGATGCAGTATTAGGGAGAGAGATGCAGTATTAGGGAGAGAGATGCAGTATTAGGGAGAGAGATGCAGTGTCGGGGAGAGAGATGCAGTGTTGGGGAGAGAGATGCAGTATTAGGGAGAGAGATGCAGTATTAGGGAGAGAGATGCAGTATTAGGGAGAGAGATGCAGTATTAGGGAGAGAGATGCAGTATTAAGGAGAGAGATGCAGTATTAGGGAGAGAGAAACAGTGACGGGGAGAGAGATGCAGTGTTGGGGAGAGAGATGCAGTGTTGGGGAGAGAGATGCCGTATTAGGGAGAGAGATGCTGTATTAAGGAGAGAGATGCAGTATTAGGGAGAGAGATGCAGTATTAGGGAGAGAGATGCAGTGTCGGGGAGAGAGATGCTGTATCGGGGAGAGAGATGCTGTATTAGGGAGAGAGATGCAGTATTAGGGAGAGAGATGCAGTATTAGGGAGAGAGATGCAGTATTAGGGAGAGAGATGCAATGTCGGGGAGAGAGATGCTGTATCGGGGAGAGAGATGCTGTATTAGGGAGAGAGATGCAGTATTAGGGAGAGAGATGCAGTATTATGGAGAGAGATGCAGTATTAGGGAGAGAGATGCTGTATTAGGGAGAGAGATGCAGTGTTGGGGAGAGAGATGCAGTATTATGGAGAGAGATGCTGTATTAGGGAGAGATATGCTGTATTAGGGAGAGAGATGCTGTATTAGGGAGAGAGATGCAGTATTAGGGAGAGAGATGCAGTATTAGGGAGAGAGATGCTGTATTAGGGAGAGAGATGCAGTATTAGGGAGAGAGATGCAGTATTAGGGAGAGAGATGCTGTGTTAGGGAGAGAGATGCTGTATTAGGGAGAGAGATGCTGTATTAGGGAGAGAGATGCAGTATTAGGGAGAGAGATGCTGTATTAGGGAGAGAGATGCTGTATTAGGGAGAGAGATGCAGTATTAGGGAGAGAGATGCAGTATTAGGGAGAGAGATGCAGTATTAGGGAGAGAGATGCCGTGTCGGGGAGAGAGATGCAGTATTAGGGAGAGAGATGCCGTGTCGGGGAGAGAGATGCAGTATTAGGGAGAGAGATGCAGTGCCCAGTGCAGCCTGGCCAACAGAGACCCACCGTCAGCTGACAAAAGGCTGACTGGTCATTTGCATGTTTGGTGACATGCCGTCCGGTCAGACTGAGTCGGGTGTAAAAATAAGCCCAGTGTCTCCATCCATGCGAGCATTGTGTCCTCTGTGGCTGGACTCCCGCAGTCAACTGCAACACTAAACAGATAGGCATTTTCCTTTTACTGTTATGCAACCGTCCTCCTGTCTGTCTGAAATGGACACACACAGGCGTTGTGTTGCGTTGCGTTTGGTTGTGTGTTTGAGGTAGACGTGCCGAGTACAATGGAGGTATTGTATCTGGGGATTGTAAGCGTGAAGTGGGCTCGCTCACTGATTTCCATTGCAGATGGACTCTGGTATCAAGGATGATAGTACGCTTACAAGTGATCACAATCGCATTGCTCTTTTTTGGTTATGCAAATCCTTTAGCCAATATGTGCTTTTGACTTGATTATGGACTAATCCTTTTTACAGGAACTGTCCTGTTCCACAGTTCATGTGAATGCTGGGTCGTGTTCAGTAAGGAATAACATGTTTTAACTGTAGTCAATCAGTGAAGTTAGTACCAACTTAACTTGCTCAATAAGAACACAGATTTTCGTTTTCCATTGCAAAATGTACCCTACTACTGAACATAACCCTGTCTGTAAGGGCCTGTCTGTCTGTAGGTGCCTGTCTGTCTGTAGGGGTCTGTCTGTCTGTCTGTCTGTCTGTCTGTCTGTCTGTCTGTCTGTCTGTCTGTCTGTCTGTCTGTCTGTCTGTCTGTCTGTCTGTCTGTCTGTCTGTAAGGAGGCGCCAGGCTGGGAAATTGATAAATGATAACCTGAAAATTACATCACGGTTGTTTTGGACTCCGTGTACCTTGTTGTCCCCTTTCACTGCAGGATCACTGCGAGGTTGTTTGTTTGTGTGTGTTTGTGTGTAACTGGTTGAGAGTGTGTCGGGGGTTGACTGTGGTGGCCCTGTAGAGTTGATCTTTTAGGCGCTGTCTGTCTGGGATCTCACTAGGGGCCTATTGAGCAGAGAGAGAGAAAGATGGAGAGAGAGAGACACAGAGAGAGAGATAAAGAAAGAGAAGAGAGAGAGGGAGAGAAAGATGGAGAGAGAGAGACACAGAGAGAGAGATAAAGAAAGAGAGAAACAGAGAGGGAGAGAAAGATGGAGAGAGAGAAAGAAAGATGGAGAAAGAGAGAGATAAAGAAAGAGAGAAACAGAGAGAGGGAGAGAAAGATGGAGGAAGAGAGAGATAAAGAAAGAGAGAAACAGAGCGAGGGAGAGTTTCTGTTACAAAGTTTTTGTCCTGCGAGTATCCTTGAGAAGCTAGTGAAAATAGGGCACACTGATTACTGCCTGCTGATTGGAGACCACATACCACCTTTGTACACTTGCTACCAGACTCCCTTCCCAGTAACAGAAATAACACACATTTAACACAGAGACTGACACAGTCAGGCTGTCTGGATAGGTGAACATCCACAGTCAGGCTGTCTGGATAGGTGAACATCCACAGTCAGGCTGTCTGGATAGGTGAACATCCACAGTCAGGCTGTCTGGATAGGTGAACATCCACAGTCAGGCTGTCTGGATAGGTGAACATCCACAGTCAGGCTGTCTGGATAGGTGAACATCCACAGTCAGGCTGTCTGGATAGGTGAACATCCACAGTCCACTGTCTATATAGGTGAACATCCACAGTCCACTGTCTATATAGGTGAACATCCACAGTCAGGCTGTCTGTATAGGTGAACATCCACAGTCAGGCTGTCTGGATAGGTGAACATCCACAGTCAGGCTGTCTGGATAGGTGAACATCCACAGTCAGGCTGTCTGGATAGGTGAACATCCACAGTCCACTGTCTATATAGGTGAACATCCACAGTCAGGCTGTCTGGATAGGTGAACATCCACAGTCAGGCTGTCTGGATAGGTGAACATCCACAGTCAGGCTGTCTGTATAGGTGAACATCCACAGTCAGGCTGTCTGGGTAGGTGAACATCCACAGTCAGGCTGTCTGGGTAGGTAGGATCGTAGGATCGTATACCCAAAAACAGACTACTAAATATTGGTACTGGGGGGATCGTATACCCAAAAAACAGACTGCTAAATATTGGCACTGGGGGGACCATATACCCAAAAACAGACTGCTAAATATTGGCACTGGGGGGACCATATACCCAAAAACAGACTGCTAAATATTGGCACTGGGGGGACCATATACCCCAAAACAGACTACTAAATATTGTCAGTGGGGAGACCATATACTCAAAAACAGACTACTAAATATTGGCACTGGGGGGACCGTATACCCAAAAACAGACTAATAAATATTGGCTTATAGGCGTTACAGATGTTAAGTGAACTGGACAAGGTTTTATGGGGAGACTGTATTTATTAGATGTATTAGCTAAACTGTAAATACAGAATGAAGGGTTGGCCTCTCTCTCTCTCTCTCCTCCCATTCCTCTCTTTCTCTGATGTGCAGCCTGTCTGTCAGTCAGTCTGGCTCTGCCTGTGTAAATGTCAGCTGTATTAACTCTGCCCCCCCGTTCTCTCTCCAGATGACCATCTCCCTGCAGGGGCTGGAAGGACCAGCAGCTAAGGTAAGGAGTCTAACCTTTCAATCCCCAGTCATTCATTCACAACAACCAGCACAGCACATAGAAAGGAACTAGCGGTGGGAGGCAAACAAGGAAAACGATTAACAAGAAAAGGGTTGAGAGGTAGAGAGAGGTAGAGAGAGAGAGAGAGAGAGAGAGAGAGAGGTAGAGAGAGGTAGAGAGAGAGAGAGAGAGGTAGAGAGAGGTAGAGAGAGGTAGAGAGAGGGTAGAGAGAGGTAGAGAGAGGGAGAGAGAGGTAGAGAGAGGGAGAGAGAGGTAGAGAGAGGTAGAGAGAGGTAGAGAGAGGTAGAGAGAGGAGAGAGAGAGGTAGAGAGAGGTAGAGAGAGAGTAGAGAGAGGTAGAGAGAGGTAGAGAGAGGTAGAGAGAGAGTAGAGAGAGGTAGAGAAAGGTAGAGAGAGGGAGAGAGAGGGTAGAGAGAGGGTAGAGAGAGGTAGAGAGAGGTAGAGAGGGAGAGAGAGGGAGAGAGAGGGAGAGAGAGGGAGGGAGAGGGAGAGAGAGGGAGAGAGAGGGAGAGAGAGGGAGAGAGGGAGGAGAGAGGAGAGGGAGAGAGAGGGAGAGAGAGGGAAGAGAGAGGGAGAGAGAGGGAGAGGGGAGAGAGGAGGAGGGAGAGGGAGAGAGAGGGAGAGAGAGGGGAGAGGGAGAGAGAGATAGGGGAGAGGGAGAGAGAGAGAGGAGAGGGGAGAGGGAGAGAGAGAGAGAGAGAGAGAGGAGGGTAGGAGAGGACGAGAGAGAGAGAGGAGAGAGAGAGAGGGAGAGAGAGGAGAGAGAGGGACGATAGGAGGGAGAGAGAGAGAGGGAGGAGGGAGAGGAGAGAGGAGGGAGAGGAGGGAGAGAGAGAGGGAGAGAGAGAGAGAGGGAGAGAGAGGGAGAGAGAGGGAGGTGGAAAGTGGTAGGGGAGGGAGGGAACTATAGGGGGCTAATAACAGTACAACACTGAAGATGAACTAGGAATCTGAAGACAAGGGAGAGAGGGAGGGAGGGAGGGAGGGAGGGAGGGAGGGAGGGAAGGAAGGAAGGCAGGAAGGAAGGAAGGCAGGAAGGAAGGAGGGAGGGAGTGCAAAAAAAGAGGGAGGGATGGAGAGAAACTAGGGGGGTAAACAAGCAAAATGAAGAAAAAGGGGGATGAGAGGGAGGGGTGAAGAGAGAAAGGGATGGAGGGAGGACACTAGAGGGCTAACAAGCATTCTGAAAAAACAAGGAATGTTCATCTCACACTGTGTTGCTACCTGCTCTCAAAGCTGCAGGGTTTCTACATATTGGATCAGCTATTTGTCCAGCTCCTGTGAAAAGGTGTGGGTGTGTATACTGCAAAACCCTCTCCTGGTATCACTAACACGCTAACTAACCTTGAATTAACACGTAAACCAGCTTCGGACTTATGTACCTATAACAAGCATCTTCAGCATGATATCCACTATGGTTTAGATAACAGGCCTCATTGCCAAAATCCTGAAGTATCCCTTTAAGTGCTTCACTCCTGCTTGCCCACAGTCTTCACTCCTGCTAGCCCACAGTCTTCACTCCTGCTAGCCCACAGTCTTCACTCCTGCTAGCCCACAGTCTTCACTCCTGCTAGCCCACAGTCTTCACTCCTGCTAGCCCACAGTCATGTGGATGTTTTGGTCAAAGTGGTCAAGTAGCCTAGTGATTCCGCGGTTTTACATTACACGTCAACGATGATGAATGTGTGGAAAGACCAGATTAAGACATCCTAGATAACGTTTATTTTCTCATTGCAGACGACTGTGTCTCCAAAGGGTTCAGACATGGGAACCATCAACAAGGTTAGAGATGTATTCTGTTTATGTCTGCTATCCACTGTTTCTCAATAAAACATACAGTGCATTTGGAAAGTATTCAGACCCCTTGACCTTTTCCACATTTTATTACGTTATGGCCATATTCTAAAATGGATTAAATAGTTTTTCCCCCTCGTCAATCTACACACAACACCCCATAATGACAAAGCAAAAACAGGTTTTTAGAAATGTTTGCTAATTTATTAAAAATAAAAACATTTACATAAGTATTCAGACCCTTTACTCAGTACTTTGTTGAAGCACCTTTGTCAGTTATTACAGCCTCGAGTCTTCATGGGTGTGACGCTACAAGCTTGGTACACCTGTATTTGAGGAGTTTCTCCCATTCTTCTCTGCAGATCCTCTCAAGCTCTGTCAGGTTGGATGGGGAGTGTCGCTGCACAATTATTTTCATGTCTCTCCAGAGATGTTCGATCGGTTTCAAGTCCGGGCTCTGGCTGGGCCACTCAAGGATACATCCCCACAGCATGATGCTGCCACCACCATGCTTCACCATAGGGATGATGCCAGGTTTCTTCCAGATGTGACGCTTGACATTCCGGCCAAAGAGTCCAATCTTGGTTTCATCAGACCAGAGAATCTTGTTTCTCATGGTCTGAGAGTCCTTTAGGTGCCTTTTGCCAAACTCCAAACGGGCTGTCAGACGGGCTGTAGAGTGCTGCAGAGATGGTTGTCCTTCTGGAAGGTTCTCCCATCTCCACAGAAGAACTCTGGAGGTATGTCAGAGTGACCATCGGGTTCTTGGTCACCTCCCTGACGAAGGCCCTTCTCTCCTGATTGCTCAGTTTGGCCGGACGGCCAGCTCTAGGAAGAGTCTTGGTGGTTCTGAACTTCTTCCATTTAATAATGATGGAGGCCACTGTGTTTATGGGGACCTTCAATGCTGTAGACATCTTTTGGTACCCTTCCCCAGATCTGTGCCTCGACACAATCCTGTCTCTGAGCTCTACAGACAATTCCTTCGACCTCATGGCTTTGTTTTTGCTCTGACATGCACTGTCACCTGTGGGACCTTATATAGACAGGTGTGTGCTTTTCCAAATCATGTCCAATCAATTTAATTTTCCACAGTTGGACTCCAATCAAGTTGTAGAAACATCTCAAGGATGATCAATGGAAACAGGATGCACCTGAGCTCAATTTCGAGTCTCATAACAAAGGGTCTGAATACTTATGTAAATAAGGTATTTCTGCTTTATATTTTTATAAATTTGCTAACATTTCTAAAAACCTGTTTTCACTTTGTCATTATGAGGTATTGTGTGTAGATTGATGAGGAAATGTTTTTATTTAATCCATTTTAGAATAAGGCTGTAACGTATCAAAATGTGGAAAAACGGAATGGGTCTGAATACTTTCTGAATGCGCTGTGTATACCTGGTTAAGTAAATGTAATGAATACATTTTTGTTTGACGCTAACACATCTGACCCACTCAACTATTCAAGGGTTTGATGACTAGTTAAGTAGTTAAATCAGACGAGATGGTGCTGGGCTGGAACAAAAAAGTGCAACCCTGGGGGGTACTCATCTCCAACCCCACAACTGGAAATTTGAGAAACACCCTGCTCAAGCTAAAAGACCATGGTGTTGTTGTTTACTATGTACGTTGTTGTCATGTCATGTCTTGTCCACTAGGGGGTGAAAGACCAAGCTGGCTCAGGCAGCCAGCCCATGCTCAGTCATAAGTACTGCCCTGGGGTCAACAACAACCCAGGCTACCTGTGTGAGACCGGCCACTGCTGTGGGGAGACAGGATGCTGCACCTACTACTACGAGCTGTGGTGTGAGTAACAACCAGTCGAGTACCAGCCAAGAGGCTTGTCTTGTCAGCATTTTCTGTCACACAGCTATACTGATGCATTGTGGTATGTAACCAGACCAGATCGGGAGTTTAACATGAGCAAGCCCTTAAGGCTGGTCCTCCGATCAAACTGTAGACGGTTTTGTCTTATTATGGTATAATACATTTCAATTTATAAAAGCTTTTTCAAGATGATTATGCAACAGTATAGCTACCAGAGGCTGTTCAATAATTGGGATTAATAAAGTTGCTTAAATTCAATTCAGTATTGACAGTGTCTCTGCGTGTCTGTATCCTGCAGGGTTCTGGCTGCTGTGGACCATTGTGATTCTGTTCAGCTGTTGCTGTGCCTACCGCCACCGGCGGGCCAAGCTGCGTGTCCAGCAGCAGCAGAGACAGAGGGAGATCAACCTGATCGCCTATCACGGAGCCTGCAACTACCCTGCGTCCATGTTGGACCTCAGTACGTATAGCTACGGTCGCCTCTCTCCCTGGTCCTTTCATTGTCGCCGTCACCTTGTCGTCTTATTAGCAGACCTGGGTTCAAATAGTATTTGAAATGTTTGCTCATTTGCTTGAGTCTGTCTAGGGTGCTAGATTGGTTGGATTTGAACTTTTGGGACTATTCCGTTGGCTGCATTGTGCCAGGGAAGGTCAACGAAGAACAACTTAAAGCCCCGATGCAGTCTTCTTAATTTTATTTTCAAATGTAAACAACTCCAGATATATTTTTGTATAATTTGTTTTCCTGAGCCTCCTTTTGCCATTGAAATGCTCAGTCTGATCGTGTGGGCGTGTTGATACAAGTGTTAATATACAGTATTTACATACACAACCCTGACTGGCGGATAGGAGCACCTAGACTCTAGAGCCTACTCCGCGTACCCCTTCAAAGTAGGAGGATACATATGCAAATAAAAGATGACTAGTCATTGGTCAGAATAATCAGATCTGATTGTGATGTCATGATCTGGGCCAAAAACTCCATCTCACCTGAACAGGCTAAAATTCCAGGATTTTTTTTTTAAACAGCTCTTACACAAAAATGGCATTATCATAATTTTCTCAATTTCAGAGTGTCATTTCGACCTCATAGTGTGGAAATATCATTAAAAAAACAAGACTTGAATGCACTGCACAATTACTATTTTGGAGCTTGGTGTTTCAGTCCCTATTGCTGCTCATGTAACCCTAGTGGTTAGGAGATTAAATTGATTATCTGTCATGTGTTATACTGTAGGTTTCCTGGCCTCCTTCAAGCTGCCGTCCTATGAGGAGGTGGCAGCCCAGCCCCCCTCACCCCCTCCATCCTACAGCTCCGTCTTTGCTCTGCAGGGGGCGATGGGGGGCGCCACCGCTTACACAGCCACCCCTTACGGTTCAGCCTACCCCCATCACCACCAGCAACAACCCCCCGGCCCTCCCTCCTACTTGGTTAGCTCCAGGGCGGGCCCCAGCGGTGCCGGTGGTGGCCTGACCTCATCTCAGAGTTCAGACAACTACACCAGCTGCTCCTGCGAGTCCTGCTCCCTCCTCACCTCCCCATCCAGCGCCTCCTTCTCTGTCCAGGTGACCTACGAGACGGATAATACCAGCCATGCCTCCACGCCCGGTAGCGAGGTTGGAGGAGGAGGGGGGGAGGTCCTGAGAGGCTTCCCCAGGGAGGGTTCATCTCTGGAGGGAGTTGTGTCTGCCAGGTCCCCTTTGTCTCCTGGAGGATATCCACCTCCTCCTCTGCCCCCTCCTCCACCTGAACTTCTACCTACACCTTCTCCCACAGCGTCTTCTCCTCTCCCTCCCACTCTCCCCCTTCCCAAACTATCTTCTCCCTCTCCACTTCCTCCTTCACATCATCCGCCGCTCCCTCCACTCATCCTTATGGACCCCCTGGCTGTGCTGGCTGAGCAGAGAGGGGTGGAGGGCGGCCTGAGTGAAGGGGGGGTCACAGAGAGACAGAGCCCTTCCATCCTCTCTCCCCCCAAGCCCACCCAGTCTCCCCCAAAACACGCCCTCTTCTCCACCAATGTGGACTTCTTCGAGCCCGTGGAGAAAGAGAGGAGAGAGGAAGATGAGGAGGAAGAGGAGGATGAGGATCATTTCCGTCACCGCCGGCTCACAGGCGACTCCGGCATCGAAGTGTGCCGCTGCCAAGTGAAGAGCGAGGAAGAGGATGCGGAGAAGAAGGTGAAAGAAGATCAAGATGGAGAAGGGGATGGAGTGGAGGGGGCGGGTTTCCTCCATGACAGTGTGGACTGTTCCCTCAGAGCGCAGCAGGTCGCCCAGTGTGGCCACGCCTCCTCGACCATCCCCAGGGGCGGGGACGCCATCATCACCGTGGAGTCGTCATGAGGACAGCCAATGAGGGCCAACTAATTCGGTCAGGTGACCAAAACTCACTTGACTGACTACAAATGGAGCCAATGGCGCTTAAAAGTGTTTACTTTGACCCAGTAGCACCCCCTACTGTTCAAGCCAGGAAGGAAGCCAAGGCCCACATCAACTAGTATGGGCCTGCTTGTGTTAACGGCTTACTGTAGTAATGTCAAGTCACCATAGTAACACAGAGGAAGTGGATCATCACAGCCTTCTAATTGAAAGGAGGAAGGAAGTCGTTACAGAGGGAGTCGGACTGTTTATCTGTGTTGATCTTTCTGACGGTCATTATCATTCTGTCCCGCTGTGCTGCCACCGGGAACAAAGACACCTTTTATTATTTCTCAAAGTGCAGAAACCAATGCGGCAGTGAAACTGCTAACGATACTCTCTCTCTCTCTCTCTCCTCTCTCTCTCTCTCTCTCTTTCTGTCTCTCTCTTTCTGTCTCTCTCTCTCTCTCTCTCTGTCTCTCTCTTTCTGTCTCTCTCTCTCTCTCTTTCTGTCTCTCTCTCTCTCTCTCTCTTTCTGTCTCTCTCTCTCTCTGTCTCTCTCTTTCTGTCTCTCTCTCCCTCTCTCTCTCTCTTTCTGTCTCTCTCTCTCTTTCTGTCTCTCTCTCCCTCTCTCTGTCTCTCTCTCCCTCTCTCTCTCTCTTTCTGTCTCTCTCTCCCTCTCTCACTCTCTTTCTGTCTCTCTCTCCCTCTCTCACTATCTCTTTCTATCTGTTTCTTTCTCTCTCGTCACAGGAAGAGGAGCAACAGCTGCATGAGACAGTATAAAGTCAGCACAATGTTCACACAGTCTCCCTCGCACACACACACACACACACACACACACACACACACACACACACACACACACACACACACACACACAACAACCCACCTGCTGTGTCTGCAGCTCTGCTGCACCTGCCCTTTTGCTTTGCAAAAATACCTCCCGCTTTCTTCCTCTCCCCATCCTCCCATCAGAGTACGGTTTGCTCCTCTTCTCTTCTCCTCCTCTCCTCCTCTCCCATCCCTCTCTCTCAGAGCAGCCTGCCTTTGACGAGGGCCAGTAGTTGATGTTGCTGTTGGATGTACAGTCATTGACAAGGTGAGACTGGGTCTAGTCTAGTAACAGGCTGGTACAGACTGACCTCACTGTCTGACACCCACATTGATCTGTTGTTGCGCTGCTGCTCGGACGGTCGGCAATCTGCAAGGCAATAATGATATGAACAATGATTATGATGGACAAGAGCTATTGAAGTCACTCCACGACTGTCTGACTGTCCATTGGATTCGGAGTGGTCAGTGAGGTGGTGTGTACAGTTACCACACGCCAAGACTTTGCATTGGTTTTCTGATACATATTCTAGTGCTGTTTCACCGTTAGCTACTAGTACACATCCAGACGTTGTCCTATTCGGACATTTCAAAAGAGGAATTGTGGTGTGTATCTCTCCCAAGGTTTAGAACTATGTACCATGTGGACTGATCTTAGTGTGTCCTCTCTGTCCTCTAGCCATGGAGTTTCCTTATCTGCTCAATTGCTCATTCAACAGCCTAACTGTAACTTTAAACCTTCACCTATGATATTGAATGTAATCGTTTGCATATTAGCAACACCAAGCAAAGGAAGTGAAATGGAAAACTGGAACTGGAAATGAAGAGCTGGACGAAGGACTGTTAACATCAGAAGTTACAGCTGTGATTTCAAGGCATTGTACTTGATTTCCGTCATCTGAATGGAAGCGCCCAGTTTGTCGTGATCGAGACTGTTTCATCCGAAATAGTGCCCTCTCCCATATTGTCCTAGACCTAGAGGGAACGGAGGAGTTGTTTTGTGAGCTTTTCAAACTGGAACCGCGACAGGGCTTTCTCTCGTGTGCTTTGCTGTTGTATGTTTATGTTCATTTGCTTTTGAAAGTTATTGACTGCTCTGCCAACAGATATACACAACATGTATTTGCTAAGTGATAGCACCATCTTTCAAGCAGCTTCTTGCAGTTTTAATAATCATGAATCATTCATTTTGAATTTAACAGAACCATTTTACCATAATCGCCTAAGGATTGGTACAGATTGAGTGCTCACTAGTCAATTACAGAATGGCTCAATTTAAACAGCGATCAAAATATACTGCCGAATGTTATTGTGCTGAACAGGCGTAGTGTGAAAATGAGAAAATCACAGCTTTCATTTCATGTTGTTGTTATTGTGACATTTTTAGTTATCTGAAGGCTACATTTAGTTTCTCTGGTAACAAGCAGTGGCTTCATACTGTAGGAATGGTTGCCATGGATTTCCCATGTACTGAGGCTTGTTTGGGACCCAAGCCTGACTTCAAAGCTATTGACCTCTAGATTGGCTCAAAGCTACAGTAGATTGATTTTAATGCTGTAACTAGTTGGACTATTCTCTGCGACTAGCATCAAGGTGATGATGGATATCTTGTTATCTGGGCTGGAGAGAAATAGCATGTTAACTCTTAGTGTGACTATAACCACAGACAGGAGATGATCCTTGCATTTCATTTTCTACATCTCTCTTTCACCACTATGTGTGCATGTGTGTGTGTATGTGTGTGTGTGCGTGTGTGTGTTTGTGTAAAGCTCTTATTCGGCAGCTTATGATTAATTACAGTTATTGCTGATGAGTCACTCGCTCCCACTGGCTCATTCACCTGGGTGGACAGTTCTGGGAAAAACATTTTTTGACCAGATTTCCATGTTCAGACATCCTGTGTGGTTAAAGAAAACATTGTGTACGTGTGAACGGTGGGACTCAGAGACTGTCTCAAAGCATGATGTCATGTCATCACGTCAGTCAGTGCAGCCGCATAGCTGAGCGTGGGGAGGGAGGGAGAGAGATAGGGGGAGAGAGAGAGATGGGGAGAGAGCAAGAGAGAGAGGGGTGGAGGGAGAGTGAGAGGGGGGGAGAGAGAGAGAACGAGAGAGAAGGGGGAGAGAGAGAGGTGTGGTAAGAGAGGGGGGGGAGAGGGGGGAGAGAGAGAACGAGAGAGAAGGGGAGAGAGAGAGGTGTGGTAAGAGAGAGGGGGGGAGAGGGGGGAGAGAGGGAGAGTGAGAGAGAGGGGGGAGGGAGAGAAAGGGGGGAGAGAAAGGGGGAGAGAGAGAGATGGGGAGAGAGAGTGATAAAGAGAGAGAGAGAAAGATAGAGAGTTGAGAGATAAACATAACATGAACAGCCAGTGGGCTCATTGCTCATCTGTGTCTTGCTGACCGAGAGGCTGTTTTTCATGACTAAGTATTTGGGTTCTCCTCTGTCATGTAGTAGTGTCCTATGTGTGGTTGTCTTCTATTCGTATACCGAAACCCATGTTCAGCACTACTATTTCAGCAGTCTCTTTTTTAAAGATACTCACAGTACAACTATGAAATGCGAGACGTGCAAAAAAAGGTACATGTTTAGCAATAGAATGGCATTAACTGTTATCCCTTCCTCTGATCATTGTAGGTCGAAAACGTGTTGTAATCAAGTTGTAAACATGTTATGTGTTAAAAACTTGTTGTAATGACATTTACCTGTCGATAGTGATCAATGACTTGTGAAACTGCATTTTAATAAGAACCATGCCTGTTTCAAAGTTACCCTTTAAATACAGGTCTCAGACCAGCTGACTCGACCCCCACTCCTAATCTTAACCATTGGGACATGAGAAGCAAAGCTGACCTCAGAGCAGCTCTTTTTGTGACTATGTCCATTTCTTTTGCCTTGTCAGCTGCCAGTTGTTTCCTATGAAGAGTATGCTTCTTCTAGCCTGGTCCCCTATCTGTTTGTGCTGTCTTCTCAGATCTGGAACCAGGCTATGCCCACCCCCCCAGACCCTTTGTTGATAGGCCAAGGCAAAATGTCAGACTGTTACCTCGCCGAGTTATTATGACTGCGATTGGATGTTGACCTTTTTTTTCCTGATACTATATAGCCTCCTCTATATTTGTACTACTAGCTACTACCTTTATTTTGTATACCCAGAGAATTTAATTAGAAGCATTGGTACAGTAGTGCCAAGTTCATTTTGTGGAAAGCTGGGTCATATTCATTAGGGCGCACCGTAGCAAAATGTTTTGCAATGGCGGGGGCGACAAGTGTTTCTTATTGGCCAAAATAAGGAAGTCCTTCTCTGTTTCAGTCCATTTTCTACTGCTTGGTACATAATGAATATGACACTGTTGGGCCAGGATGTCTGAAGACTGTTGGTTTTGCTCCCAGCAGGGAAGAATGTCTCACGGTTCACCGACTTCCTAATATGGATGCTGCACTATCCTGCCATTGACTGTTAGCAGGCTTTAGCAACTACAGTTGAAGTCGGAAGTTTACATACACTTAGGTTGGAGTCATTAAAATTCGTTTTTCAACCACTCCACAAATTTCTTGTTAACAAACTATAGTTTTGGCAAGTCGGTTAGGACATCTACTGTGTGCATGACACAAGTAATTTTTCCAACAATTGTTTACAGATAGATTATTTCACGTATAATTCACTGTATCACAAATTCCAGTGGGTCAGAAGTTTACATACACTAAGTTGACTGTGCCTTTAAACAGCTTGGAAAATTACAGAAAATTATGTCATGGCTTTAGAAGCTTCTGATAGGCTAATTGATATCATTTGAGTCAATTGGAGGTGTACCTGTGGATGTATTGTAAGGCCTACCTTCAAACTCAGTGCCTCTTTTCTTGACATCATGGGAAAATCAAAAGAAATCAGCCAAGACCTCAGAAAAAAAATGTAGACCTCCACAAGTCTGGTTCATCGTTGGGAGCAATTTCCAAACGCCTGAAGGTACCACTTTCATCTGTACAAACAATAGTACGCAAGTATAAACACCATGGGACCACACAGCCGTCATACCGCTCAGGAAGGAGATGCGTTCTGTGTCCTAGAGTTGAACGTATTTTGGTGTGAAAAGTGCAAATCAATCCCAGAACAACAGCAAAGGACCTTGTGAAGATCCTGGAGGAAACAGGTACAAAAGTATCTATATCCACAGTAAAACGAGTCCTATATCGACATAACCTGAAAGGCCACTCAGCAAGGAAGAAGCCACTGTTCCAAACCGCCATAAAAAAGCCAGACTACGGTTTGCAACTGCACATGGGGACAAAGATCGTACTATTTGGAGAAATGTCCTCTGGTCTGATGAAACAAAAATAGAACTGTTTGGCCATAATGAACTTTGCTATGTTTGGAGGAAAAAGGGGGATGGTCGCAAGCCGAAGAACCCCATCCCAACCGTGAAGCATGGGGGTCGCAGCATCATGTTGTGGGGGTTGCTGCAGGAGGGACTGGTGCACTTCACAAAATAGATGGCATCATGAGGAGGGAAAATTATGTGAATATATTGAAGCAACATCTCAAGACATCAGTCAGGAAGTTAAAGCTTGGTTGCAAATGGGTCTTCCAAAAGGACAATGACCCCAAGCATACTTCAAAAGTTGTGGCAAAATGGCTTAAGGACAACAAAGTCAAGCTATTGCAGTGGCCATCACAAAGCCCTGACTTCAATCCTATAGAAAATTTGTGGGCAGAACTGAAAAAGCGTGTGCGAGTAAGGAGGCCTACAAACCTGATTCAGTTACACTAGCTCTGTCAGGAGGAATGGGCCAAAATTCACCCAACTTATTGTGGGAAGCTTGTGGAAGGCTACCCAAAATGTTTGACCCAAGTTAATAAACAATTTAAAGACAATGCTACCAAATACTAATTGAGTGTATGTAAACTTCTGACCCACTGGGAATGTGATGAAAGAAATAAAAGCTGAAATAAATAATTCTTACATTTACGTCATTTAGCAGACGCTCTTATCCAGAGCAACTTACAGTAGTGAATGCATACATTTCATTTCATGCATTTTCTTTTTTTTGTACTGGCCCCCCATGGGAATCGAACCCACAACCCTGGCGTTGGACACACCATGCTGGCATTGCAAACACCATGCTCTACCAACTGAGCCACAGGGAAGAATGCTCTCTACTATTATTCTGACATTTCACATTCTTAAAATAAAGTGGTGATCCTAACTGACCTAAGACAGGGAATTTTTACTAGGATTAAATGTCAGGAATTGTGAAAAACTGGGTTTAAATGTATTTGGCTAAGGTGTACGTAAACTTCCGACTTCAACTGTATGTGATATACACTGAGGGTACAAAACATTAAGAACACCTTAAAATATTGAGTCCCTTTATATGTTGACTCCAATGCTTCCCACAGTTGTGTCAAGTTGGCTGGATGCCCTTTGGGTGGTGGACCGTTCTTAATACACACGGGAAACTGTTGAGCGTGAAAAACCCAACAGCGTTGTGCCTGGCACCTACCACCATACCCTGTTCAAAGGTACTTCAATCTTTTGTCTTGCCCATTCAATCTCTAAATGGTATACATACACAATCCATGTCTCAATTGGCTCACCTGAATTCACCTGGTCAGTCTTTGTCATGGAAAGAGCAGGTGTTCATAATGTTTTGTACACTCAGTGTTCATGTAGCTATAGCAACTATGTGATATACATGTAGCTATAGCAACTATGTGACTGTTAGTTAATTATATTGAACAATGTGTATTCCTTGAGGGTATGCTACTGTACAAGTAATTGCAATTTTGTCTCTTCTGTCTATCATGCATGTTTGATTCTGAGAGAGAAGGTTGACAGCACTGTCATCAGTGTAACTGTATGTATCATCATTGCAGCTATTGATTATAATAAACATATTAATGATGAAGGTATTGATTATAATAAACATATTCATGACAAAGCTATTGATTATAATAAGCTTCCTAAAGCTTAATGCTTATTGATGATGATATTTGATGCTATTGTCCGTTGACCAGTCTCAGCCCTTTTTTTCAGAAACGTGACATTATGAATATCTCATTGGTTCATTCTGTATTCCCTGTGTATAGCAAATATACAGACTAATGACATGGTGATTTGTAATCCATCTCTCGGTGTAACATGCTAGAACTGTACTATGTACTGATATTGTTGACTTGTTTCTTTCCTATCTCAACCAGTGCTTTCTCAGATGCTTCATTGCGTATTAGGTTGAATATCCATGCATTCTTCATGTCACTCTGTCACCTACAGGTCCTGGTTTTTACCATATTGGACTTGGTCGTCCACAATGCTTATTATGAAACAAACTGTGGATTTTGTGTGGAAATAAATGTTGCAAAGTGCTGCTCAAACACTAGTCTAGATACACGTTTTTATTTGCTTGCACAGCATTGAACATGAATGAGAATGGCATTGAACATGAATGAGAATGGCACCGGAGATGGCTGCCTTTTTACGGGCTCTATCAGGAATCAAGGTAAGACCCAAGTGCAGACTGTGTGAAGTAACAATGTTTATTGTAACCACAGGGGCAGGCGAACGACAGGTCAAGGCAGGCAAGGGTCGATAATCCAGAGTAGTAGCAAGGTACTGGACGGCAGGCAGTCGGATGCGAGTCGGATGCGAAGGATGTACTCCAGACACTAGACCAGGCCCAAATCCCATCATTCACTTGAAGAAAAGATGCCTATACAGGGGATGCAGGTCTGGGTGCATTTGATAGACTTCATGGCGAGTAGGTAACCTACCTCAACCATCCATCCTATTGGTCAATGTGTAATCATTGGAGAATACACTGGATGAGCTACGTTCAAGACTATACTACCAACGGGATATTAAAGCTGTTTCACCGAGTCGTGGCTGAACGACAACATGGGTAATATACAGTTGGCTGGTATTTCCATGCATCAGCAAGACAGAACAGCTGCCTCCGGTAAAACAAGGGGTGGCAGTCTACGTCTATTTGTCAATAACAGCTGGTGCGCAAAATCAAATATTAAGGAAGTCTCAAGGTTTTGCTCCCCTGAGGTAGAGTATCTCATGATAAGCTGTAGACCACACTATTTACAGTGGGGGGAAAAAGTATTTGATCCCCTGCTGATTTTGTACGTATGCCCACTGACAAAGAAAGGATCAGTCTATAATTTTAATGGTAGGTTTATTTGAACAGTGAGAGACAGAATAACAACAAAAATATCCAGAAAAACACATGTCAGAAATGTTATAAATTGATTTGCATTTTAATGAGGGAAATAAGTATTTGACCCCCTCTCAATCAGAAAGATTTCTGGCTCCCAGGTGTCTTTTATACAGGTAACGAGCTGAGATTAGGAGCACACTCGTAAAGGGAGTGCTCCTAACCGTAGCTTGTTACCTGTAAAAAAGACACCTGTCCACAGAAGCAATCAATCAATCAGATTCCAAACTCTCCACCATGGCCAAGACCAAAGAGCTCTCCAAGGATGTCAGGGACAAGTTGTAGACCTACACAAGGCTGGAATGGGCTACAAGACCATCGCCAAGCAGCTTGGTGAGAAGGTGACAACAGTTGGTGCGATTATTCGCAAATGGAAGAAACACAAAAGAACTGTCAATATCCCTCGGCCTGGGGCTCCATGCAAGATCTCACCTCGTGGAGTTGCAATGATCATGAGAACGGTGAGGAATCAGCCCAGAACTACACGGGAGGATCTTGTCAATGATCTCAAGGCAGCTGGGACCATAGTCACCAAGAAAACAATTGGTAACACACTACGCCGTGAAGGACTGAAATCCTGCAGCGCCCGCAAGGTCCCCCTGCTCAAGAATACATATACATGCCCGTCTAAAGTTTGCCAATGAACATCTGAATGATTCAGAGGACAACTGGTGAAAGTGTTGTGGTCAGATGAGACCAAAATGGAGCTCTATGACATCAACTCAACTCGCTGTGTTTGGAGGAGGAGGAATGCTGCCTATGACCCCAAGAACACCATCTCCACCGTCAAACATGGAGGTGGAAACATTATGCTTTGGGGGTGTTTTTCTGCTAAGGGGATAGGACAACTTCACCGCATCAAAGGGACGATGGACGGGGCCATGTACCGTCAAATCTTGGGTGAGAACCTCCTTCCCTCAGCCAGGGCATTGAAAATGGGTCGTGGATGGGTATTCCAGCTTGACAATGACCCAAAACACACGGCCAAGGCAACAAAGGAGTGGCTCAAGAAGAAGCACATTAAGGTCCTGGAGTGGCCTAGCCAGTCTCCAGACCTGAATCCCATAGAAAATCTGTGGAGGGAGCTGAAGGTTCGAGTTGCCAAACGTCAGCCTCAAAACCTTAATGACTTGGAGAAGATCTGCAAAGAGGAGTGGGACAAAATCCCTCCTGAGATGTGTGCAAACCTGGTGGCCAACTACAAGAAATGTCTGACCTCTGTGATTGCCAACAAGGGTTTTGCCACCAAGTACTAAGTCATGTATGCAGAGGTAGTCAAATACTTATTTCCCTCATTAAAATGCAAATAGTTTTATAACATTTTTGACGTGTTTTTCTGATTTTTTTGTTGTTATTCTGTCTCTCACTGTTCAAATAAACCTACTATTAAAATTATAGACCGATCATTTCTTTGTAAGTGGGCAAACGTACAAAATCAGCAGGGGATCAAATACTTTTTTCCCCCCACTGTACCAAGGGAGTTTATCTTTATTTTTCATAGCTATCTACATTGGGCTCCCGAGTGGCGCAGTGGTCTAAGACATTACATCTCAGTGCAAGAGGCATCACTGCAGTACCTGGTTCAAATCCAGCCATGACTGGGAGTCCATAGGGCAGCACACAGTTGGCCCAGTGTTGTCTGGGGTAGGCAGTCATTCTAAATAAGAATTTGTTCTTAACTGACTTGCCTAGTTAAATAAAGGTTACATTTAAAAAATATTATTTACCACCACAAACCGATGCTGGCACTAAGACCGCACTCAACGAGCTGTATAAAGCCATAAGCAAACAAGAAAATGCTCATCCAGAAGTGACGCTCCTAGTGGCCGGGGACTTTAATGCAGGGAAATCCGTTTTACCAAGTTTTTACCAGCATTTTACATGTGCAACCAGAGGGAAAAAAACCTCTAGACAACCTTTTCTCCACACACAGAGACGTGTAAAAAGATCTCTCTCGCCCTCCATTTGGCAAATCTGACCATAATTCTATTCTCCAGATTCCTGCTTACAAGCAAAAAAACTAAAGCAGGAAGTACTAGTGACTCGCTCAATACGGAAGTGGTCAGATGACGCAGATGCTAAGCTACAGGACTGTTTTGCTAGCACAGACTGGAATATGTTTGTAAAGCTATGATTGTCCAAAACGGGTCCCCACCCATTTTCTACTGTTGTTCTCCTCTGCAGTCATCCGGTATCCGGTGACTTGTCGTGTAGTCCTGAACAGAACTACAGTGTTTATTTTACTTCCATTCGCTCTGGAAGATGCTTCTTTGAAAATAGGCTAGCCAGCTGTGTTGATGGTTCCCAGTTGGGTGATGAGAGTAGTGTACTATGGTGGTTTTGAGCAGTAGTAGTATGGTTCCACTGTAATTCACTTTTCTAGATACTTTACTTAGGACAGCTAAGCATCTGTACCAGTGATTGTCCGGGAGGTGACTTTATCGTCTCTACCTCGTGTTGAGATTCAGAGTTCAAACCACTTTAAACGTGAGCTGCAGCTCTATGTCTCTCTGGTCTGATATGTTCATTCTTAAACCATCATTTTATACAGTTTGTTCAGAAGGGGTGGTTTCGTCAGGCTGACACGCTCTCTGACAACACTCAAGGGGGCGGTGACTACTTACTGTGCACAGTTAATTTCCTCTTATAGTTTCTAAAATCACATCCCTCTCTTAACAAAAACACTTTCATAATTTTTCATATAGCTTGCGCAATGCAGAGGATGGAAACTTCGTACATGTAGTGTGTATACTTTTCAAGTTACAGTTTTTCCTTTATAACATTTTTTTATGACATCACAAAATAACACACAATATGACAGTGCTCTTTAGACCGCTTTTGACCATTCCCCACATTCTATGTTAGAAATATTGTTCCAGTATTCGCTTTAGAACGTGTTAGCATTTTGGTGGGGAAAAGTATGTGAAACAAAGGCATATTCCTCTGGTGAACATTGGAGAGGGAGATGCTGAATGTTCTGTCCTTGATTTACAACAGGGTGTGAGGTGTTAACCCCCAAAAAGATTTGTCATGGGTCCTCAGATCCTCAAAAAGTCCTACAGCTGCACCATCGAGAGCATCCTGACTGGTTGCATCACTGCCTGGTATGGCAACTGCTCGGCCTCCGACCGCAAGGTGCTACAGAGGGTAATGCGTATGCCCAGTACATCACTGGGGCCGAGCTTCCTGCCATCCATGACCTATACCAGGCGGTGTCAGAGGAAGACCCTAGAAATTGCCAAAGACTCCAGCCAACCTAGTCATAAACTGTTCTCTATGCTACCGCACAGCTAGCGATACTGGAGTACCAAGTCTAGGTCCAAAAGGCTTCTAAACAACTTCTACCCCAAGCCATAAGACTGCTGAAAAGCTAATCAAATGGCTACTCAGACTATATGCATTGAGCCCCCCCCCCTTTTTTTTACGCTGGTGCTACTCGCTGTTTATTATCTATGCATAGTCACTTTACCCCTACCTACATGTACATATTACCTCAACTACCTGGACTAAACTGTAGCCCTGCACATTGACTCGGTACCGGTTCCCCCTGTATATAGCCTTGTTATTGTTATTTTATTGTTGCTGTTCTGTTTATTTAGTAAATAGTTTTCTTGACTCCTATTTATTTTAAACGGCATTGTTCGTTCAGGGCTTGTAAGTTAGCCTTTCACTGAAAGGTCTACACCTGTTGTATTCGGCGCATGTGTCAAATATAATTTGATTTGATTTGAAAGCTTGTGTCTGAGAAAATGACTGAGAGTGAGTAGTCTCAACAATAAGTAGTCTGTTTTAATGCAGCAGTCTGGTTTTTGTAGCAAATAGCCTATAATTATTGACTGACCTTGGAATTTCTCTCCTATTCTTTCTTTTTGCTACATCGTCTTGCTAACACCAGCCTCTACGTCAGCCAAGCTAGTGGCTACAGCACTAAACAGCCAATCAAGAATTGCATGTTGCGTTGGCGCCATCTTGTGTGAGTTTTGGTCATATCAATTGCAGAACAAAAATGGACATTTCCCCTGTCTTCTCTTTGTAAAGGTAGGCAGATACACCTATATGTATCAACCATCCTATAGTAAGAGCTCTGATCTAGGATCAGATCCCCTCTGTCCAGGTAATCTTATTTGTGGTGATCCACCAAGCAACCCATTGCAAAGCCACAGCTCCAGAGCTAACCCTAACACCAACATCCACCCACCACTAGGCAGTCACAGAACAGGGCCCGGTTTCCCAGAAGCATCTTAACGCTAAGTTCCTCCTATGGTTCTAACCATGAACTTAGCCTTAAGATGCTCTTAGGAAACCGGGCCCATATCTGTGAGAGCTGTAATGGTCTGATGAGATGCCAAAGCCACAAAGAGGTCCAGTGGCATTCAGGTGGTGGGCCACACATCTGACATGCTGCCGTCACATTTAACAAGCATTTCATCAACCTGCTTCATTATGCTGTGTAGCATCAACAGCATTAACCTCTACGGGTCACGGTGGCAGTATTGAGAATTTTGAAAAAAATATGTGCCCATTTTTAACTGCCTCCTACACCAACTCAGAAGCTAGGATATGCATATTATTAACACATTCGGATAGAAAACACTCTGAATTTTCTAAAACAGTTTGAATGGTGTCTGTAAGTATAACAAAACTCATATTGCAGGCAAAAACATGAGAAAAATAGATTTAAAAAAATGAGAATTTTGTGTCTGTACTATTTAGTGTCATTGTTTATTAGATACCATAGTGAGAAAGGATTCAGTTCGCAACTCCTACGGCTTCCACTAGATGTCAGCGATCTTTATAAAGTTGTTTGAAGCTTCTATGATTAACAGGGAGCAAATTAGAATGCATTGAAGTTGACGTCCCTGGGATGTCGTCACTTCCATTATGGCCTGCACCTGCGCAATCATGAGACACGAGACATTTAAAAAAAACGTTTTTCTAGACACAGGTGAGGTCGGGTTGAAACATTACTGATGTTTCACGTTAAAAATGGCTCTAAAGATTGATGCTAAACAACGTTTGACATGTTTGAACAAACGTAAATAGATTATTTTTGTAACTTTTTTAACTTTTCGCCGTGACTTCACACCCCCGCGCTACTTTTTAGTAGCCACCGAAGCGCTAACAACATGGAACAACTTGGAGTTATTTGGACATCAATTATGAACTTTGTCAAAAGAAACCACATTTGTTGTGGACCTGGAATTCCTGGAACTGCCAATGGATGAAGATAATCAAAGGTAATGGATTATTGATAATAGTATTATTGATATTACATGGTTACAAGATGATGCTAAGCTAATTAGGCTAGCTTATTGTTCTTAGCACAGCACCCGGTTTATTGCAACTTGTGATTTCCCAGTAAAGTTATTTTGAAATCTGGCAAGACAGTATCATTTACGAAATGTTAAACTATAATTATTTGAATGACAATATTATAATTTACCAATGTTTTCGAATAGTAATTTTGAAAATTGTAACGTTGTTCACCGGAAGCATTTCAGAGAAGAAAAAAATCAGAATTTCACCGCTACTGTAAAATGCGGTTTTTGGATATAAATATGAACTTGATGGAACAAAAAATGCATGTATTGTATAACATAATGTCCTAGGAGTGTCATCTGATGGAGATTGTCAAAGGTTGGTGCATAATTTTAGCTGGTTTCTGCTTTTGGTGACGCCTGACCTTGAATTGAAAATGGATGTTTGTACTTTTGTGGCTATGTACTGTCCTAACATAATCTAACTTTATGCTTTTGCCGTAAAGCCTCTTTGAAAATCGAACAATGTGGTTAGATTAAGGAGATGTTTATCTTTTAAATGGTGTAAAATAGTTGATTGTTTGAGAAATTGAAATTATTAGATTTTTGATGTTTTGAATTTCCAGCCTTGCTAGCAATCCCGTCTCAGGGTTCATTGCTAACCTGTGGCCTCAACAGGTTTTAAGTCCCTGTTTGGAGCAACAGTCAACAAGATTGTAACCAAAGGCGTCTGACTTGACATAATGCTGAGGACTGGGAGTTTGTTTGTGGTCCAAGATCAATGGCTGAGTTGACTCCAATACACTTGAACAAATCCAGCAAATGTTTATATGAATTTGGTAAACATTTCAATAACTGTAGTGTAGATTGATGGCCATCACCTCCTAAATACTACCACAAAAACCTCAATCCCCATATGGCATTGCTGCTTGGGGGCGTGGCTCTCTAATTAGACAGACTCGATAAAGGTGTGTGAGAGCACACATCCAAGGTAACTAAGTAGCCTTCATAGAGATAGATAGAGGACACCTTTATATCTGTGCTATTATAATGTATGTGACAGCATAGGCAAAGCCATTGAGGCTACAACCCATAGGAATCCCCACCCAGTTGACTACTTGACTACATTCAAATGTCGGATGATGGCAATGTCCAATAACAATGGCAATGTCCATCCTAAAATGGGTTATATCCATGATGAGTCCTCTGTCTATCTCTTTATTCATGCATTGATGCTAATGGGAGACTAATTGAAGTTCTGACTATGCCGCACGGCCATCGCTCATCCATATATTTATATGTACATATTCTTATTCATTCCTTTACACTTGTGTGTATAAGGTTGTTGCTGTGAAATTGTTGGATTACTTGTTAGATATTACTGCACAGTCGGAACTAGAAGCACAAGCATTTCGCTACACTCGCATTAACATCTGCTAACCATGTGTATGTGACCAATAACATTTGATTTGATTTGGTAGCCTTGCACAAGTCTTGGCTGCTGATTGACTGCTGAAACAGTCATTTTAATGTTCATATAGTCCTATGTAACTGGCCACTGTGTACTTCCTGTTGCTGTGAGAACCTGTATAACAACCACAGGTCCCCCTCAACAGGAAGAGAGATGGGGTGAGATCCCAACACTTTACAAGTGCAGATATTCTTCCTCCATTTACAGATGAAACAAAAGAGATTCTTTGTACTTGGGATCTCTCATTATGGGGCGATTCCTAACTTCCACTTAAGTCACATTTTCACTTATTCATGCATTGATGCTAATGGGAGACTAATTGAAGTTCTGACTAAAGCTGAAGTTAGGGTTCACCCTTATATCAATCACTATAGTCCATGTTTGATTGTGTGTTATTGATGCTATGTACAGTACCTGTCTCCACAGAACTCAGGGAAGAGATCCTCCAGAGTTGTTACAGTGTGTCTCTGGGGCTGCTGTGTGTTCTACTGGCTGGGATCATAGGCCTGTCTGTCCACTGTGAACATCTCAACTTTATGTTACACTAAACCTCACATAGACGTTGTCATTTCAGTATGTGATTTCTGTGGAGAAGTGTATGTTATTGGTCAGGGCTGTTTGTTGGGTTAGTATTCCTCTCTACAGATACCAGAGTGATTGGTGATACTGAGAAGAAACACAGTGTTCTGTACCACAACTACACTGTAGAGAGAGGCCAGATAGAGACCAGCTACAACCTGTTACAGACCAGCTATGATGTCCTGACTAAAGAGAGAGACCAGATAGAGACCAGCTACAACGTGTTACAGACCAGCTACGATGTCCTGACTAAAGAGAGAGACCAGATAGAGACCAGCTACAACCTGTTACAGACCAGCTATGATGTCCTGACTAAAGAGAGAGACCAGATAGAGACCAGCTACAACCTGTTACAGACCAGCTATGATGTCCTGACTAAAGAGAGAGACCAGATAGAGACCAGCTACAACGTGTTACAGACCAGCTATGATGCCTGACTAAAGACAGAGACCAGATAGAGACCAGCTACAACTTGTTACAGACCAGCTATGATGCCTGACTAAAGAGAGAGACCAGATAGAGACCAGCTACAACGTGTTACAGACCAGCTACGATGTCCTGACTAAAGAGAGAGACCAGATAGAGACCAGCTACAACCTGTTACAGACCAGCTAAAATGCCCTGACTAAAGAGAGAGACCAGATAGAGACCAGCTACAACTTGTTACAGACCAGCTACGATGTCCTGACTAAAGAGAGAGACCAGCCACAGAGAGAACGAGACAGGTTTCAGGATATGTTTGCTGTGCTTGGTAAGTGCTGGATAATAACACGGCCAGCCTGGACATTAGGCAGGTATAGGCAACCGCCTAGAGGGGCAGATTGACAAGGGCAGCATTTTATTCTCTTTATAGTGCAATACTTAGGATAATAGACAACATTTACAGAACAGTTACAGGAGCGTTACATTGCCCTGACCAATGAGATGGCAGCGCTGTAGAAGAGGATCTCTGAGCGTGGTAAATTGTCAAGTCAGTCACTAGGGCTGTGTCTAGACTCCCTACCTTTCCGAAGTGTGCACTTGCAGCGTGCACCTTGAATCTGGCTGCATTCTGATTCACTACCCTTCTCCAGAAGTGTGCATTGGATTGGTGCAAACATGGCTGGAGAGAGTTTCCACCATACAGTACACACACAAACACACACACAACGCATACACACACATTTGGGGTGAGTTGTTGTAACTTCAAGGTTTATGCTCTGTTCTGTGTTGAACTGAGATAAACTACATTTCATAGACTCCTGTTATGTCCTCACCCTTACACAAGGCCGTTGGCTTCTGGAACTGTTGCTTGCATAAAATATCTGTTGTGTAACCAAAATGATTGTATTATCACCTCCCATTAATGAGGGAAATGTAACCGTCTCCCCTTCGAGCTCCTTTCCTGACTATACTCAGAGATAGATCTCCCCTGCAGCTGCTTGATTAAAGGTTCATTATTATACTCCAATAGTCTCTACCTACTCTTTGGATAGAATTGTCCACAACAATAGCACCGAAAAAAATGTATGAAATGAAATGTATGCATTCACTACTGTAAGTCGCTCTGGATAAGAGCGTCTGCTAAATGACTAAAAATGTGAAATGTAAAATAGATCAAATGAAAAGGCCCCTATAGGGCCATTGGTGGCTGGCCACAGAGTACAAGCCTAATGTGACTTCCTTATGAACATTGCCACAAACAGTATATAACCATGCAAAGTATAACTTCCTGCTTGAAGGTGATTCTATCAACTGTAGTGGACCACAGACAGAGAGCAGAGAGGTACCTGGTGGAGAAGCACATCAGACCAACTACTTAACTAAATCAAATCAAATGTATTTATAAAGCCCTTCTTAGATCAGCTGATATCTCAAAGTGCTGTACAGAAACCCATCCTAAAATCCCAAACAGCAAGCAATGCAGGTGTAGAAGCACGGTGGCTAGGAAAAAATCCCTAGAAAGGTCAGGGTTCCATAGGCAGGCAGAAGAGTTGAAACTGGAGCAGCAGCACGGCCAGGTGGACTGAGGAAAACAAGGAGTCATCAGCCCAGGTAGTCTTGAGGCATGGTCCTAGGGCTCAGGTCCACTGAGCGAGAGAGAGAAAGAAAGAAAGAAAGTGAGAAAGAAAGAAAGAAAGAGAGAGAATTAGAGAGAGCATACTTAAATTCACAACGGACACCGGATAAGACAGGAGAAATACTCCAGATATAACAGACTGACCCTAGCCCCCTGACACATAAACTACTGCAGCCTAAATACTGGAGGCTGAGACCGGAGGGGTCAGGAGACACTGTGGCCCCATCCAACAATACCCCCGGACAGGGCCAAACAGGCAGGATATAACCCCACCCACTTTGCCAAAGCACAGCCCCCATACCATTAGAGGGATATCTTCAACCACCAACTTACCATCCTGAGACAAGGCCGAGTATAGCCCACAAAGATCTCCGCCATGGCACAACCCAAGGGGGGGGCGCCAACCCAGACAGGAAGATCACGTCAGTGACTCAACCCACTCAAGTGACGCACCCCTCCTAGGGACGGCATGGAAGAGCACCAATAAGCCAGTGACTGTAATAGCCCCTGTAATAGGGTTAGAGGCAGAGAATCCCAGTGGAGAGAGGGGAACCGGCCAGAGACGGCAAGGGCGGTTCGTTGCTCCAGTGCCTTTCCGTTCACCTTCACACTCCTGGGCCAGACTACACTCAACACTCAACTACTTGTCAGTACAGTTAGAATCATACAGTAGATATTACCATTAGGAGTCAGTTAGAAAGGTAATCATACAGTAGATATTACCATTAGGAGTCAGTTAGAAAGGTAATCATACAGTTAGTTAAGATGGATGACTATGTCAGTGGCCAGGTTATTGAGTTAAACAAAATTATTGAAGAAAATAAGTGAAGACTAAGACCCATTGCTCAGGTATGAAAATAAGAAAGCTCTCAATCACACACACACACACACACACACACACACACACACACACACACACACACACACACACACACACACACACGTGGCTGATTATGTAACACCCCCACCCTCTAATACGTGTGTGTGTGTGTGTGTGCAGAAGGACGTGCGATTGTGTGTGTGTGTGTGCACGCGTGTGTGTGTGGGTATGTGTGTGTGTGTTCTCACATCAGTTTGTTTCTCCTCAGGACCTGAGGATTCAGGTAGAAGACTACAGGATGGTTGCTGTGAGCTTTGGGATACTGTGTGTTCTACAAGTCACTCTCAACATCTCCCTGAGACTAGTCCGTGAGTGTATTGTTATCTAATCATCACACTATATCAGACTTTCACAACAAGGTCCTAAATTCAGATCTAAGTTTCTTTAATTTGGTGACTAATAAATATGACCCAAATACTTTAGCTGTGCTTGGTTGAGCTTGCCTGGCTTAATGGAACCAATAGAATAGTCCCAAATGCTCAAAGTAGTTGACAGAATGTTTTTAAACCCAGTTCTGGTTATTCATAATTTTTTAAAGTATCCAGCGACATTATTAAGATATATACATCCAATATGTTAATCAGTGATATAGAGTAGTAAGACACCATATAAGAGGGTGTGTGTGTCTGGTCTATGTATTTGTATTTATTATGGATCCCCATTAGTTCCTGCCAAGGCAGCAGCTACTCTTCCTGGGGTTTATTATGGATTCACTTTAGTTCCTGCCAAGACAGCAGCTACTCTTCCTGGGGTTCATTATGGATCCCCATTAGTTCCTGCCAAGGCAACAGCTACTCTTCCTGGGGTTCATTATGGATCCCCATTAGTTCCTGCCAAGGCAGCAGCTGCTCCTCCTGGGGTTTATTATGGATCCCCTATGGTTTCTGGCAAGACAGCAGATACTCTTCCCTGGGTTAATCAAAATTGAGGCAGTTATACAATTTTAAAAACATTACAGTACATTCACAACAGATTTGACAACACAATAAGTGTGTGCCCTCAGGTCCCTACTCTACTACCACATATCTACAACACAAAATCCATGTGTACGTGTGTGTATAGTGCCTATGTTATCGTGTGTGTGTCTGCATGTGTCTGTGTCTGTGTTTGTGTTGCTTCACAGTAAGTGGGTGGAACTTCCTCCATTTGACCAGGAAGTTACTAAGGAATCAGATAACAAGGTGAAAAGAAGAAGAAAGTGTCCCAACTATAACCAGCCAGGACATGTTACTGTATAACCAGCCAGGACATGTTACTGTATAACCAGCCAGGACATGTTACTGTATAACCAGCCAGGACATGTTACTGTATAACCAGCCAGGACATGTTACTGTATAACCAGCCAGGACATGTTACTGTATAACCAGCCAGGACATGTTACTGTATAACCAGCCAGGACATGTTACTCTATAACCAGCCAGGGCATGTTACTGTATAACCAGCCAGGACATGTTACTGTATAACCAGCCAGGACATGTTACTGTATAACCAGCCAGGACATGTTACTGTATACATGTTACTGTATAACCAGCCAGGACATGTTACTGTATAACCAGCTAGGGCATGTTACTGTATAACCAGCCAGGGCATGTTACTGTATAACCAGCCAGGACATGTTACTGTATAACCAGCTAGGGCATGTTACTGTATAACCAGCCAGGACATGTTACTGTATAACCTGCCAGGACATGTTACTGTATAACCAGCCAGGACATGTTACTGTATAACCAGCCAGGACATGTTACTGTATAACCAGCCAGGACATGTTACTGTATAACCAGCCAGGACATGTAACTGTATAACCAGCCAGGGCATGTTACTGTATAACCAGCCAGGACATGTTACTGTATAACCAGCCAGGACATGTTACTCTATAACCAGCCAGGACATGTAACTGTATAACCAGCCAGGGCATGTTACTGTATAACCAGCCAGGACATGTTACTGTATAACCAGCCAGGACATGTTACTGTATAACCAGCCAGGACATGTTACTGTATAACCAGCCAGGACATGTTACTGTATAACCAGCCAGGAAATGTTACTGTATAACCAGCCAGGACATGTTACTGTATAACCAGCCAGGACATGTTACTCTATAACCAGCCAGGACATGTAACTGTATAACCAGCCAGGGCATGTTACTGTATAACCAGCCAGGACATGTTACTGTATAACCAGCCAGGACATGTTACTGTATAACCAGCCAGGACATGTTACTGTATAACCAGCCAGGACATGTTACTGTATAACCAGCCAGGACATGTTAATCTATAACCAGCCAGGGCATGTTACTGTATAACCAGCCAGGACATGTTACTGTATAACCAACCAGGACATGTTACTGTATACATGTTACTGTATAACCAGCCAGGACATGTTACTGTATAACCAGCTAGGGCATGTTACTGTATAACCAGCCAGGACATGTTACTGTATAACCAGCCAGGACATGTTATTGTATAACCAGCTAGGGCATGTTACTGTATAACCAGCCAGGACATGTTACTGTATAACCAGCCAGGACATGTTACTGTATAACCAGCCAGGACATGTTACTGTATAACCAGCCAGGACATGTTACTGTATAACCAGCCAGGACATGTTACTGTATAACCAGCCAGGACATGTTACTGTATAACCAGCCAGGACATGTTACTGTATAACCAGCCAGGACATGTTACTCTATAACCAGCCAGGGCATGTTACTGTATAACCAGCCAGGACATGTTACTGTATAACCAACCAGGACATGTTACTGTATACATGTTACTGTATAACCAGCCAGGACATGTTACTGTATAACCAGCTAGGGCATGTTACTGTATAACCAGCCAGGACATATTACTGTATAACCAGCCAGGACATGTTACTGTATAACCAGCTAGGGCATGTTACTGTATAACCAGCCAGGACATGTTACTGTATAACCTGCCAGGACATGTTACTGTATAACCAGCCAGGACATGTTACTGTATAACCAGCCAGGACATGTTACTGTATAACCAGCCAGGACATGTAACTGTATAACCAGCCAGGACATGTAACTGTATAACCAGCCAGGGCATGCTACTGTATAACCAGCCAGGACATGTTACTGTATAACCAGCCAGGACATGTTACTCTATAACCAGCCAGGACATGTAACTGTATAACCAGCCAGGGCATGTTACTGTATAACCAGCCAGGACATGTTACTGTATAACCAGCCAGGACATGTTACTGTATAACCAGCCAGGACATGTTACTGTATAACCAGCCACGACATGTTACTGTATAACCAGCCAGGACATGTTACTGTATAACCAGCCAGGACATGTTACTGTATAACAAGCCAGGACATGTTACTGTATAACCAGCCAGGACATGTTACTGTATAACCAGGCAGGACATGTTACTGTATAACCAGCCAGGACATGTAACTGTATAACCAGCCAGGACATGTTACTGTATAACCAGCCAGGACATGTTACTGTATAACCAGCCAGGACATGTTACTGTATAACCAGCCAGGACATGTTACTGTATAACCAGCCAGGAAACTTTACTGTATAACCAGCCAGGACATGTTACTGTATAACCAGCCAGGACATGTTACTGTATAACCAGCCAGGACATGTTACTGTATAACCAGCCAGGGCATGTTACTGTTTAACCAGACATGACATGTTACTGTATAACCAGCCAGGACATGTTACTGTATAACCAGCCAGGACATGTTACTGTATAACCAGCCAGGACATGTTACTGTATAACCAGCCAGGACATGTTACTGTATAACCAGCCACGACATGTTACTGTATAACCAGCCAGGACATGTTACTGTATAACCAGCCAGGACATGTTACTGAATAACCAGCCAGGACATGTTACTGTATAACCAGCCAGGACATGTTACTGTATAACCAGCCAGGACATGTTACTGTATAACCAGCCAGGACATGTTACTGTATAACCAGCCAGGACATGTTACTGTATAACCAGCCAGGACATGTTACTCTATAACCAGCCAGGACATGTTACTCTATAACCAGCCAGGGCATGTTACTGTATAACCAGCCAGGACATGTTACTGTATAACAAGCCAGGACATGTTACTGTATAACCAGGCAGGACATGTTACTGTATAACCAGCCAGGACATGTTACTGTATACATGTTACTGTATAACCAGCCAGGAAATGTTACTGTATAACCAGCCAGGACATGTAACTGTATAACCAGCCAGGACATGTTACTCTATAACCAGCCAGGACATGTTACTCTATAACCAGCTAGGGCATGTTACTGTATAACCAGACATGACATGTTACTGTATAATCAGCCAGGGCATGTTACTGTATAACCAGCCAGGACATGATACTGTATAACCAGCCAGGACATGTTACTGTATAACCAGCAGGGACATGTTACTGTATAACCAGCCAGGGCATGTTACTGTATAACCAGCCAGGACATGTTACTGTATAACCAGCCAGGACATGTTACTGTATAAGCAGCCAGGACATGTTACTGTATAACCAGCCAGGACATGTTACTGTATAACCAGCTAGGGCATGTTACTGTATAACCAGCCAGGACATGTTACTGTATAACCAGCTAGGGCATGTTACTGTATAACCAGCCAGGACATGTTACTCTATAACCAGCCAGGACATTCTACTGTATAACCAGCCAGGACATGTTACTGTATAACCAGCCAGGACATATTACTGTATAACCAGCCAGGACATGTTACTCTATAACCAGCCAGGACATGTTACTCTATAACCAGCCAGGACATGTTACTCTATAACCAGCCAGGACATGTAACTGTATAACCAGCTAGGGCATGTTACTGTATAACCTGCCAGGACATGTTACTGTATAACCAGCCAGGACATGTTACTGTATAACCAGCCAGGACATGTTACTCTATAACCAGCCAGGACATGTTACTCTATAACCAGCCAGGACATGTTACTCTATAACCAGCCAGGACATGTAACTGTATAACCAGCTAGGGCATGTTACTGTATAACCAGCCAGGACATGTTACTGTATAACCAGCCAGGACATGTTACTGTATAACCAGCCAGGACATGTTACTGTATAACCAGCCAGGACATGTTACTGTATAACCAGCCAGGACATGTTACTGTATAACCAGCCAGGACATGTTACTGTATAACCAGCCAGGACATGTAACTATATAACCAGCTAGGGCATGTTACTGTATAACCAGACATGACATGTTACTGTATAATCAGCCAGGACATGTTACTGCATTACCAGCCAGGACATGTTACTGTATAACCAGCCAGGACATGTTACTGAATAACCAGCCAGGACATGTTACTGTATAACCAGCCAGGACATGTTACTGTATAACCAGCCAGGACATGTTACTGTATAACCAGCCAGGACATGTTACTGTATAACCAGCCAGGACATGTTACTGTATAACCAGCCAGGACATGTTACTGTATAACCAGCCAGAACATGTTACTCTATAACCAGCCAGGACATTTTACTGTATAACCAGCCAGGACATGTTACTGTATAACCAGCCAGGACATGTTACTGTATACATGTTACTGTATAACCAGCCAGGACATGTTACTGTATAACCAGCCAGGACATGTAACTGTATAACCAGCTAGGGCATGTTACTGTATAACCATCCAGGACATGTTACTGTATAACCAGCCAGGACATGTTACTGTATAACCAGCCAGGACATGTTACTGTATAACCAGCCAGGACATGTTACTGTATAACCAGCCAGGACATGTTACTGTATAACCAGCCAGGACATGTTACTGTATAACCAGCCAGGACATGTTACTCTATAACCAGCCAGGACATGTTACTCTATAACCAGACAGGACATGTTACTGTATAACCAGCCAGGACATGTTACTCTATAACCAGCCAGGACGTGTAACTGTATAACCAGCCAGGGCATGTTACTGTATAACCAGACATGACATGTTACTGTATAATCAGCCAGGACATGTTACTGTATAACCAGCCAGGACATGTTACTGTATAACCAGCCAGGACATGTTACTGTATAATCAGCCAGGACATGTTACTGTATAACCAGCCAGGACATGTTACTGTATAACCAGCCAGGACATGTTACTCTATAACCAGCCAGGACATGTTACTCTATAACCAGACAGGACATGTTACTGTATAACCAGCCAGGACATGTTACTCTATAACCAGCCAGGACGTGTAACTGTATAACCAGCCAGGGCATGTTACTGTATAACCAGACATGACATGTTACTGTATAATCAGCCAGGACATGTTACTGTATAACCAGCCAGGACATGTTACTGTATAACCAGCCAGGACATGTTACTGTATAATCAGCCAGGACATGTTACTGTATAACCAGCCAGGACATGTTACTGTATAACCAGCCAGGACATGTTACTGTATAACCAGCCAGGACATGTTACTGTATAACCAGCCAGGACATGTTACTGTATAACCAGCCAGGACATGTTACTCTATAACCAGCCAGGACATGTTACTCTATAACCAGCCAGGGCATATTACTGTATAACCAGCCAGGACATGTTACTGTATAACCAGCCAGGACATGTTACTGTATAAGCAGCCAGGACATGTTACTGTATAACCAGCCAGGACATGTTACTGTATAACCAGCCAGGACATGTTACTCTATAACCAGCTAGGGCATGTTACTGTATAACCAGACATGACATGTTACTGTATAATCAGCCAGGACATGTTACTGTATAACCAGCCAGGACATGTTACTCTATATCCAGCCAGGACATGCTACTGTATAACCAGCCAGGACATGTTACTGTATAACCAGCCAGGACATGTTACTCTATAACCAGCCATGACATGTTTCTGTTCCACAAATCCCCACCTACAACAGGGTCAAAAGCAGTCAGCTTTGGCCTCAGACACTCGGTACTGGGGGCCTCCCCTGGGTGAACATTTTGTTTTTTGCCCTAGCGCTACACAGCTGGTTCAAATCATTAAAGCTTCATAATGAGTTGGTTATTTGATCAGCTGTGTAGTGTAGGGTAAAAACCAAAACGTTCACTAAGGGGGCCCCAGGACTAAGTTTGCGAAACTCTGCTTTAAGACACTGTAGCTGTAGTCAGAAAACATTGTTGAAAATGTCTAAGTCCATCTATACCAAGCCAGAGATGACCAATAAGGTTTGACAGAGGTGAGATGGAGGAGAGGATTGTGGATATCTACATCAGTGCAGACACCCTGAGAGACGGTGAGATCAGCACCACGACACATCTGCAGACAGGCCAGCTACATGTCAGTTACAACAACCTAACTGAAGAGAGAGACCAGCTGCAGATCAGTTACAACACCCCGAGTAAAGAGAGAGACCAGCTACAGATCAGTTACAACACCCTGAGTAAAGAGAGAGGCCAGCCACAGAGGGAGAGAGATGATTTTGAAGGTTGGTAGTACATCTCGACCAAGACTAAAAACTGGACAGACAGCAGACAGGACTGTACCAACAGAGCCTTGAGGCCTCATTTATCAATACTACTAGTACTTAACCCATAGTTTTCCACCATTTCAGTCCCCTTCACCGTAGAAACGGCCAACAGAACCGGAGGAACCTTTACCGTCCAAGCCACCAACGATCGCAGATTCACTTCTTCCTTCCCTGCCGACATCTCCATAGTGACTGGGGGCGGTGTGGCCAACGGTACGGTGAGCCTCATGGCACCCGTCAGCATCCCGCCCGGACGGATGTAATCCGTTGTCTGCAAAGTAAGGGTCTTGTTTCAAAACTCTAAAATGGCCTCCTTTTTTCATATCCTCTCTCCCTCACAGCCACTGATTTGAATGGAATTGGTTGCTGTAAGCTACCAGTTGTTATCAGCTACATATGTTGTCTGACTAAACTCTCTTGCTCTCTCGCTCTATCTATACCCTCTCCCTCTTCCTCCCCTTCCTTCCTCCCTCCAGGTGACAGATTTTACCACTTCCCAGTGCGGGCTACCAGGCGTCTCCTCCAAGGGACCAGGGTTCTAGAAGCCCAGTTTTGATTGCTCCTACAGTTTTGTTTCGGTACTAGAGTTTAACGGACACTCGGACCAGAAAGACCATTTTCCATACATGGCCACATATTCATAATAAGACATTTTAGGGTTACCTTTGTGCACAAAACATCCATTGAATTCTTCAAATAATTGTCGCTGAGGCCGATTTTTAAAAATGTTTTATATTCATCCAATGTCTGCCATCCTGCCGAGCCAACTGAGGCAAGGAAACCTCTCGAGCCAGCCAGGGCGTGGAAGCCCGACGGGCTGGATTAGGCACCCCCGGTTCCATCGGCGGCGGAATCCACCACGACGTCACCAACAAAACAAAAAACTCCTGGACTGGCTGGGCGAACAAGAAGTGACGATCCGGCTGAGGCCCGACGTGGGATGGGGAGTCAAACATTTAATATAGAACGGACATGGAACGAGACAGGGACAGCATCAGCAAACGAGTAACACAAACAAAAAACTATTAATTCAGCAGCGGGGAACAGAGCAAGGGAACTGACAAATATAGGGGAGGTAATAAACAGGTGATGAGTGAGTCCAGGTGAGTCCAATTTAGCTGATGCACGTGACGAGGGAAGGCAGGTGTGCATAATAGATGGCAGGAGTGCATGATGCAAGGCAGCCTGGCGCCTTCAAGCACCAGGGGGGGAAGAGCTGGAGCAGACGTGACAGTTATTGCTCGTGTAGCGAAATGTTTATGTTCCTAGCTCCAACAGTGCAGTAGTATCTAACAATACACAACAATACACACATCTAAAAGTAAAATGTTTTAATTAAGAAACATATATATATTAGGACGAGCAATGTCAGAGTGGCATTGACTAAAATACAGTAGAATAGAATACAGTATATACATATGAGATGAGTAAAGCAGTATGTAAACATTATTAAAGTGACTAGTGTTCCATTATTAAAGTGGCTAGTGATTCCATGTCTATGGCTATAGGGCAGCAGGCTCTAAGGTGCAGGGTTGAGTTGCCGGGTGGTACCAGGCTAGTGATGGCTGTTTAACAGTCTGATGGCCTTGAGATAGAAACTGTTTATCAGTCTCTCGGTCCCAGCTTTGATGCACCTGCACTGACCTCGCCTTCTGGATGATAGCGTGGTGAACAGGCAGTGGCTCGGGTGGTTGATGTCCTTGCTGATCTTTTTGGCCTTCTTGTGACATCGGGTGATGTAGGTGTCCTGGAGGGCAGGCAGTGTGCCATGGTAAATGTGTTGGGCAGACCCTCTGGAGAACCTTGCGCTGCTCCCTGTACCCACTGAGTGCAAGTGCGCATGTGATGTTAGGCTGTTTAAACTGGATGCAAACCGGATATAGATGTCCATGAATCTGATTATGCAAACATGAATACCTTGAAAACAACGGGAGGACATCTTGGACGCAGTCTCCAGTTGTTATTAAACCTCAGTGGTCTCCTCTGACTGCCCGGTAGCATGCAGCTCCTCAAACTGGCAGCTCTCTGCCAACCTCACCGACAGTGTCAACGGGACAGGAACCGTCTGTGTCACCCTATACCAGGGCAACGGGACCCTCAACACGGCTATGGCGGTGGGCCAACTGCTGTTCAAAGAAGGTAGAGCTGGTGGTAGTGGACAGGGCAGGCAACGTGGGTGTTTGTCTGGGCTCAGTGAAGGACTCTGTGGGGGTGGTTGTGAGCTCTACAGCCCAGGGCCTGGTTTCCCAAAAGCATCTTAAGTCTAAGTCCATCGTTTCAACCATAGGATCCTATTGTTCAAAGATGAACTTAGACATAATATGCTTTTGAGAAACCAGGCCCAGGTCTCTGTCACCAACACTACAGCTGTACCTGTAGTTAATACTACATCCACCCAGGTCTCTGTCACCAACACTACAGCTGTACTGTCACAAAATATGTCATACTCGTTGCTGAAAATGTCATACTGGATAGAGAAGGACCAAGGCGCAGCGGGATTGTGGATACTCATTTTCTTTTAATGGTAAAAGGCAAAGCATCCACCGGAAAACAAAACAATAAATGATACTCACAACATGGACAGTCTCACAGGCTATGCAAATGCAGTGCAAGAACAATTCCCCACAACCCCAAAGACAAACACACACACCTATATAGGACTTCCAATCAAAGGCAACTATACACACCTGCCTTCAATTGGACGTCCCAATCACCAACATTAAACAAACACAAACCACCTGCCACATCCTGACCTAGACTAAGCAATACGCCCTCTGCTGGTCAGGACGTGACAGTACCCCCCCCTCAAGGTGCAGACTCCGGGATGCACCTAAAAAAGAAAAACACAAGAAAATCACCAATACCCCAACAAAACCAACAAACAATACTCCCTAAACAAAAAGGGAGGGAAGGGAGGGTGGCTGCCTTCACCGACGGCACTGTGCTACATCCCCCCTCCCCAACCCACCTATATCTGGAGATGGCTCCGGTTCTGGCAGCTCGGGGCAGTCGGGCCACTCTGGCAGCTCGGGGCAGTCTGGCCACTCTGGCAGCTCCGGGCAGTCTGGCCACTCTGGCAGCTCCGGGCAGTCTGGCCACTCTGGCAGCTCCGGGCAGTCTGGCCACTCTGGCAGCTCCGGGCAGTCTGGCCACTCTGGCAGCTCCGGGCAGTCTGGCCACTCTGGCAGCTCCGGGCAGTCTGGCCACTCTGGCAGCTCCGGGCAGTCTGGCCACTCTGGCAGCTCCGGGCAGTCTGGCCACTCTGGCAGCTCCGGGCAGTCTGGCCACTCTGGCAGCTCCGGGCAGTCGGGCCACTCTGGCAGCTCCGGGCAGTCGGGCCACTCTGGCAGCTCCGGGCAGTCGGGCCACTCTGGCAGCTCCGGGCAGTCGGGCCACTCTGGCAGCTCCGGGCAGTCGGGCCACTCTGGCAGTTCCGGGCAGTCGGGCCACTCTGGCAGTTCCGGGCAGTCGGGCCACTCTGGCAGTTCCGGGCAGTCGGGCCACTCTGGCAGTTCCGGGCAGTCGGGCCACTCTGGCAGTTCCGGGCAGTCGGGCCACTCTGGCAGCTCCGGGCAGTCGGGCCACTCTGGCATCTCCTGGCAGTCGGGCCGCTCTGGCGGCTTCTGACTAGCGGGCGGCTCTGGCGGCTCCTGACTGGCGGGCGGCTCTGGCGGCTCCTGACTGGCGGGCGGCTCTGGCGACTCCTGACTGGCGGGCGGCTCTGGCGACGTACGACTGGCGGGCGGCTCTGGCGACTTACGACTGGCGGGCGGCTCTGGCGACTGTTGACTGGCGGGCGGCTCTGGCGACTTACGACTGGCGGGCGGCTCTGGCGACTGTTGACTGGCGGGCGGCTCTGGTGACTGTTGACTGGCGGGCGGCTCTGGTGACTGACTGGCGGGCAGCTCTGGTGACTGACTGGCGGGCAGCTCTGGTGACTGACTGGCGGGCAGCTCTGGTGACTGACTGGCGGGCAGCTCTGGTGACTGACTGGCGGGCAGCTCTGGTGACTGACTGGCGGGCAGCTCTGGTGACTGACTGGCGGGCAGCTCTGGTGACTGACTGGCGGGCAGCTCTGGTGACTGACTGGCGGGCAGCTCTGGTGACTGTTGGCTGGCGGGCAGCTCTGGTGACTGTTGACTGGCGGGCAGCTCTGGTAACTGTTGACTGGCACTCCAGTCTTGCCCCGTCAAACAGCCCTTGTGCCCCCCCCCTAAAAAAATATTGGGGGTGCCTCTCGGTCTCCCTTACCCGTCGTGTTCCCCAGTCTTCGCCAGACTTCTTCCGCTGCTTGGTCCTGGTTTGGTGGGGAATTCTGTCACAAAATATGTCGTACTCGTTGCTGAAAATGTCATGCTGGATAGAGAAGGACCAAGGCGCAGCGGGATTGTGGATACTCATTTTCTTTTAATGGTAAAAGGCAAAACATCCACCGGAAAACAAAACAATAAATGATACTCACAACATGGACAGTCTCACAGGCTATGCAAACGCAGTGCAAGAACAATTCCCCACAACCCCAAAGACAAACACACATACCTATATAGGACTTCCAATCAAAGGCAACTATACACACCTGCCTTCAATTGGAAGTCCCAATCACCAACATTAAACAAACACAAACCACCTGCCACATCCTGACCTAGACTAAGCAATACGCCCTCTGCTGGTCAGGACGTGACATGTACCTGTAGTTAGTACTACATCCACCCAGGTCTCTGTCACCAACACTACAGCTGTACCTGTAGTTAGTACTACATCCACCCAGGTTTCTGTCACCAACACTACAGCTGTACCTGTAGTTAGTACTACATCCACCCAGGTCTCTGTCACCAACACTACAGCTGTATCTGTAGTTAGCACTACATCCACCCAGGTCTCCGTCACCAACACTATAGCTGTACCTATAGTTAGTACTACATCCACCCAGGTCTCTGTCACCAACACTACAGCTGTACCTGTAGTTAGTACTACATCCACCCAGGTCTCTGTCACCAACACTACAGCTGTACCTGTAGTTAGTACTACATCCACCCAGGTCTCCGTCACCAACACTACAGCTGTACCTGTAGTTAGTACTACATCCACCCAGGTCTCCGTCTCCAACACTACAGCTGTACCTGTAGTTAGTACTACATCCACCCAGGTCTCTGTCACCAACACTACAGCTGTACCTGTAGTTAGTACTACATCCACCCAGGTCTCTGTCACCAACACTACAGCTGTATCTGTAGTTAGTACTACATCCACCCAGTTCTCTGTCACCAACACTACAGCTGTACCTGTAGTTAGTACTACGTCCACCCAGGTCTCTGTCACCAACACTACAGCTGTACCTGTAGTTAGTAATACATCCACCCAGGTCTCTGTCACCAACACTACAGCTGTACCTGTAGTTAGTACTACATCCACCCAGGTCTCCGTCACCAACACTACAGCTGTACCCATAGTTAGTACTACATCCACCCAGGTCTCTGTCACCAACACTACAGCTGTACCTGTAGTTAGTACTACATCCACCCAGGTCTCTGTCACCAACACTACAGCTGTACCTGTAGTTAGTACTACATCCACCCAGGTCTCTGTCACCAACACTACAGCTGTACCTGTAGTTAGTACTACATCCACCCAGGTCTCTGTCACCAACACTACGGCTGTACCTGTAGTTAGTACTACATCCACCCAGGTCTCTGTCACCAACAATACAGCTGTACCTGTAGTTAGTACTACATCCACCCAGGTCTCTGTCACCATCACTACAGCTGTACCTGTAGTTAGTACTACGTCCACCAGAGGGACACCTTTGACTCTGTCCCTGTATCTAAGGATCTGTGTGATTCTTTCTCTCCTCCTGTGGAATAGAGTAGAGCTATAGAGTTGTATAATAGTTCATGTAGGTAGATGTCATGTGGAACAGTGGAATCAGTGCAGAGAGAGTTTTGTTATTCGATGTAACCAGTATGTATATGTTATGTTGTACTGAAAGACAGAGTGGAATTATGAACTTTTTGTCATAAAACATTTGAAGGGTTTTTATTCTTCTTTCTCTTAAATCTGTCAAACTGAATCTATGGAGATGTTGTCAGAACTTCTGCTTTTTCATTCTGAGTAAATCTTCATAGTCAGCATAGATAGAACAAAGACCCCATATATATTCATTGTTGCCATTCGCACTCCTTGGCGAAGTTTCCCTTTGGTACAGATCTAGGATCAGGTTTCTCTCCCCCAAACCTAACCTTAACCATTTGTGGTGGAAATGCATAACTGACCTAAGATCATTATCTAGGGGCAACTTCCCCCTACACCACCAGTCACAGAGTGAGAGCCATAATGTGTTCTCCATTTGAAGGCTGGTGGTGCTGTAAACTCAGTCAGGATATATGTAGGGTATATGTCAATTAACAGGATACCAATTTACTTTAGCAGATCCAAAATTGGGACCCTGTGAATTCCCAAAAACATCATTTTTCTTCAAAACTGATTCGAAACTAAACCAGGTGTAAGTCACATGGTGGCCAGTGTTGTGTGGATGTGACAGTTTCCCCTTCACTGTGGTTGACAGTTTAAAAAATAGTGACACTACCATAAATAACACAGACACAGGACAGTGCAGGGAGGTACAGACGTATATTAGAGTTAAGGTTAGAATTAAAAGTTACTGTATTTGATCACAAGTGTGTTAAGATGTCAGAGGGAGTCTATGAAAACGCAGATGGATTTGAAGACGAGGAGCCTGATGCAATGAAGAACACAGACATTGATGGCCAATTATATGCCAACGTAAGAGCCTTCAAGCCCAGTCCAAGAGTTGGAGTTGTTGCTTCTGGTAAGATTGCACGAACACACACACACACACACACGCACACACACACACACACACACACACACACACACACACACACACACACACACACACACACACACACACACACACACTTACTTTAATAATGTGTTATTCAGTACATGTTCAGTGGTGGAAGAGACCCTCTGGAGTTGCTGCAGTGTGTCTGGGGCTGCTGTGTGTTCTACTGGCTGGGATCATAGGCCTGTCTGTCTACTGTAAGTTTAGTATGTTGTCACTGAGACTTATGTAGCCTACTTAATCATACTTAATCATCAATGGTATGGTAGTTACATGTTTGATTAACTCTTCCCTTTTACAGATGGAGTCATTGATCATCACAACTCAACAGAGAGAGACCAGCTACTGGTCAGTTACAGCAATCTGACTAAAGAGCGAGACCAGCTACAGACTGAGAGAGATTTTCTTAGCGGGAGGTTTTCCAATTGCAGTGAGTAAACCTACACTAATAAATTATAATTAATCCCACACACTTTATCATGTGTCTGTATTCTTACATTAAGTATATAGTTTGATAATTTGAAGAATATTTATGTTTTCATCTTGTAGAACAAACCTGTTCTGAAGGCTGGCAGACGTTTCAATCCAGTTGGTACTTCCTGTCTACTGAGACTAAAACCTGGAATGAGAGCAGAGAGGACTGTCTGGAGAGAGGAGCAGACCTGGTGATCATAAACAGTGATAAGGAACAGGTGAGAGAGAGAGAGAGAGAGAGAGAGAGAGAGAGAGAGAGAATGTGGGTCTGCTTTGGGTAAATATGATCAAACATATAATAATATATATATTTATCTTCCTTAACAACAGGAGTTTCTCTTCAACCTCAACAAGGGAACCTGGATTGGTCTGACTGACTCTGTTACTGAGGGGACCTGGAGATGGGTGGACGGCACCCCACTGACCAACCCAAGGTAATATACTACTGCTCTAATAACACTGATCACAGTGTAAGGAGTAGGACTGATTCTCTGTGTTGTTCATACTCTAGGTCCTCCACACTCAACTGGTGGACCAACACTGACCACAGAGTAAGAGATGATGACTACTCTGACAATAAGGCTCCAATGTTCAGTTCATTCAATCTTTATCTATACAGGTTATTGTCATTGACGGTGGCATGTCTGTACATTAAGCTGAAAAATGTCTGTATGTTATTTAGGGTTGTGATGTTCTAACCGTGATATCTGACTGTTTTTAACTCTGTAGGTACTGGTACTAACCATGATATCTGAGTGTTGTTAACCCTGTAGGTACTGGTATTAACCATGACATCTGACTGTGGTTAACCCTGTAGGTACTGGTATTAACCATGATATCTGACTGTTGTTAACCCTGTAGGTACTGGTATTAACCATGATATCAGACTGTTTTTAACCCTGTAGGTACTGGTATTAACCATGATATCAGACTGTTTTTAACCCTGTAGGTACTGGTATTAACCATGATATCTGACTGTTTTTAACCCTGTAGGTACTGGTATTAACCATGATATCTGACTGTTTTTAACCCTGTAGGTACTGGTATTAACCATGATACCTGACTTTTGTTAACCCTGTAGATACTGGTATTAACCATGATATCTGACTGTTTTTAACCCTGTAGGTACTGGTATCAACCACAGCCTGATAATGGTGGTGGCCTAGCCAAATATGGTGAGGAGGACTGTGTTCACATACAACAACATCAGAGTCCTCTTGAGGCATGGAATGACTTGTCATGTGACAGCAAACTCAACTGGATTTGTGAGAAAGTGCTTTAACATCACCATGACAACACCCTGTAACACATACAGCAGGCAACAGTACACACAACTTCTTATTTCATTCTGTCTCTCTCTCTCTCTCTTTCACACTCTCTCTCTATCTCAACTCCCCCCACCACACACACACACACACACACACACACACCATCTCACCTAATCATCACCAGTTTACAATTGGCTCATTCATCCCCCTCCTCTCCCCTGTAACTTTTCCCCAGGTCATTGCTGTAATTGAGAACATGTTCACCTATTATTGTATTTGTTTGTAGTATCATATTAATAAAAGTTCTACTTATTTACTGTTTGTAGCTTCCTGTGTACCAGTAGTTATGTTTCACACGTCATCAGATTCAACATGAAGTCAGTACATTTGTGATCCTTTTCAGGAAACTAGGCATATGTCACAGGTCACTACTTCACAGGAGAGCCGTTTCAACGTAAACTTAAAAACAAAATCTTAATGAGTTTTTTTGGGGCAGAAATGCCTTCTCGAACATGTGACCTTTCATGTGCCTTAATAACAAACTTGTATGCCAACTGTAAATACGAATACAATTGTTAAATTATGAGCCTTGTTGGTTTAGCCACAGAAAAAGCCAGCAAACTTCCCGCTAGCCATGATTGGCGACGATAATGTATGAGCTGGGCATGCCGAGAGAAGAGTTTGGATTGGTCTGCCATATAGTACGATTCGAGCTGGTCAGTATGTCTAGGTAATCCTGTCTAACATGACTTTTAAAACACGTATCGTGTAGTGAAACTACATAAGTATTGCTTTCTGGAGGACCGAGTTTTGAAATCAGTGGAATTCGAGTATGATAGCTTGGTAGATGGAGAAAACACCTGTCTCCGGGATTACATCTTCAAACTAAGGGCAACCATGGCATCCGACAGGAGAAGTGTACATCCATGAATGATGTATACTGGTAAGATCGTCTAGCTAGCTACATCTTTAGCTATTACACGTATCTAATTTTGACAGAAAGTGGTTTCATTTCAAGTTAATGTGTACTGATAGCTAGCTAGCTAATGTTAGCTGGCTGGCTCACTACCTAACGTTATGTGTATAATCTTATTATTCGTATCTCAGAGCCATTTGCTTGGCTAGCTATAGCCTCATTTTAGCTAGCTAACATTGAACCTGGTTGGTTAGCTACCTGTAGATTCATGGAGGGTAGTAACGTCATGAGTTGGGATTATGGTTAATTGTTTACCTAGCTAGCTAGCTAGCTACATGTCTTAACAAAAGACTTCACTATGCAAGTAACCATTTCGGGTGCGTTCGTAAATTCATTCTGGCCATCTACTCCGATTTCAGAGCACTCTCGTCTGTGTGCCAGAACGCAGAATAACTGATGAATTTACGAGAGCTCAACACCCATTGAATGTGGCCGGTGTCAGTAAACGTCTGTAAATAAGCGTAATTAAATTGTTGCCAGCAGCATAGTTACATGCTCTGGATAACATAGCAGCCTAACCAGCTCTGCTAGGGCGAGTAATGTTCAGTGAGCTGTTCTCTCATTTGTGTCTGGAAGTAGCTAGCAAGTTAGCTTGATTTGAGCTGGTCGATTACATTTGACTTTGTGCACACTCTGCATGCATTTAATTTCATTAATTCCAATTCAAATACATTCTTCTTACTTACTACAGATATTTACATGCTCCGATTTAGGCCTGGTGATAACATTCTCAACAGTACAACAGTACCAAACCATCATTACATACACTGTATAGGAGTTGACTGTATCACCAGTCAATGAGTGTAGTAGAGATATCAAAGCATGTTACTTAATAATCTTTGACAGTCAGTCTTTGTTGTCACGTTACATATAAGCACAATATCAAATGCTCATATTTGATTGTTGTTCCCCTATATGGGTCCCAAAAGAGAGAAGTGAAGTGGATCTTTTCAGTGGGTCAACAAGATGTCACTCAAAAACTCCTCAACCAATCAGGTTCGTTAAGAGAGAGGAGAGCCCAGGTGGTTACTGTGTTCATCTCATCCTCATTGGTTAAGACTACCCACCCTCAATATCCACTTGGAGCAGTTTGTAGTGTCAAATCTATTGTATGGACATTATAATGACCCATGTTTGTAGTCCTGGACCTCCTGAACATGTTGATGTATATTTGGGAGTAAACAGAGGGTCCAAATCAGCAGAAAGGTGAAAGGAAGGGGGAGTTCTGGAAACTTCCGGAACAATTAGGTGATGTTGCCACCTAGTGAGAGATGAACACACCAAAGATGTGAAACAGTGGTATTACAGACTTGCATACAGTCTCTTTTTCAATTCGACCTTACTCGATTCTTCCTCACATCCTCTCTCTTTGCCTCAGTCTCAAAACTCATACAACCCTATGGGAGGGACCTTGGACCTTATCCTCTAATAGGTTTGAGAAAGAGAGGAGGAGAGGAATCTAGGAAAGACTAATTGAGATAGAGCCTTAGTGTCAGAGAGAGACATAGAGGAGGAAGAAGAAAATAAAGACAAATAATTGTTGTGTTTAGATTTAGAAGAGAGTATGTAGTCATACTGTACTATGTAAAATGCTTCTTCATTGTTTTTATTAAAAACGTGTCATGTGATTTGCCATAGGCTTATTCTTAGTAAAAAAAAAGGTGGGACCAATTATTAACATATGATTATCACTTTAATAATAATAATAATGGTCCCGTGTGGCTCAGTTGGTAGAGCATGGTGTTTGCAGCGCCAGTGTTGTGGGTTCGATTCCCATGGGGGAGCAGTATGGAGAAAGAAAAAAAAAATGTATGAAATGTATGCATTCACTACTGTAAGTTGCTCTGGATAAGAGTGTCTGCTAAATAACTAAAATGTAAAAAAAAAAAAAAAGTCACAGATTAATAAATGAAGGAATAATGTTGTTTAACAAGGTCTACCAGCTTCCTGATTGAATGTGATTGGATACTTAAAACAGTGTGACCTGGACAGAGGTGTCATGACGTTGGCCTGTGGGTGAGGTTTATGACCCCCCCATAAATACCTTTCTCCCTTCCCCTCTCTTACTGAAGGACTGCTGTCCTGTTAAATATAGAGAGTCTGGGAACATCAAACAAATGGGGAAAGGAACCATATTTTGGTAATAAAACCAGTTGGAAATATGCTTTGGAACGTAATGAGTATGGATGTCAGTTCAGTTGTCATCTGAGACATTATGACTGATGACAGGACGACATAAACTGTACCTGGGAAAGTATCCACCCTCTAGTTATCAGAGTCACATGGAATTGTTATACAATTGAAATGTTTGATATTGAAATTGTTTGTTAGGAGATTAAATGTAATTTTAGCTTCCAAATGAGAGATTTGGGTTTTCATAAGGAAAGTGCCCTGCTTGATCAGTGGCCCACCCCTGTGAAGAGGAGGGGTTATAAACGATGAAACACATCCTTCCCCCCTCTCCACTATATAAGCCTTTGACGAAAAGATAGCCACGTTGTTCCAGTACGTGAGGTCTGCAGCCTCTACGTTAGAAGGACACACATGTCAAGTACAGAACTAAGCCAACCTCGGCGTGAGCTTTGGTGGTGAATGGTATGAACTTTGAGCTTATTCACTACAGAAGTGATACTTCCTAGCCGTTGAGTTAGCAGCGGCCGCTGTAGACGTGGGCTAGGAAAGGACGGACGACGGATCCAGTCTAACAAACAGACGAAGATACCACCACGTATCCAATTTACCACCAGAGACATTCTTCCGAGTACAGGAAGATCTGTTGGCCAACCCGGCCAGCATCTACGACCAATATACCGAAGCGCAGCTCAGAGTAAATATTTATTGCATTTTCCTTTTCCAAATGGGCGGTAATTTAGAATGCATAAGATACTGTATTTACGATAGCATAGCTGCTGTTTGTTTTTTCCTAAGTCTTCCCGCTCTTTCATTCAAGCCCAACCCCCTTTCCTTTGTGTAACCAGCCGTCATATCTGTTCCGTCCACCGGGACGTTTCTGTATGACATCATTTGTATTCTGTGTATTTGTAATTCTGTGTGATTAGTTTAGGTATTTAGTAAATAAATAATTAAACCCAATTTTACAGTGCCTTCTCCACTTGTTAGCCCAGAGTATACTCTGCTTCCTAAGAATTTAACATTGTTCAATGATCCGAAAAGGGTCTGAACAGACATATTTGGCGCACCCTGTGTGGACTCTAAAACTAGGCCGCACGTTTGGGTAATTTCGATATTGGAGCCCCCGTGCGAGGAATCTAAAATAGGATGAAGCTTTCATTTTGATTCAGCCTATATAAAATTGAAAAGCAGATTACATAATATACCAAGTTTATTATATACATTATGGGAATTGTAGACCGGAATAATTGGTGCGTGTGTGCTCTGGAGAATCGCCTCCGTGTTGTGCTCTGAGGTAGTCAGTGGCGAGCATAAGCTATACAGTTCTGTATGAGGGCTGATAAAGCTATCTGAGAAATAGCGCGTTTGGCCAAACGCTGGGCTATTTCTGCCTCTCGCGTTTCAGACGCGTGTTGGCTAGGTCATTATTAATTTCTCGAGCGAGGACAAAGAGCCAGCCGATTTAAATTTAGGAGAGATTAGCTTGACCAGCGATAAGTATCTCTCTGTCTCTCTCGCGTTTCGATGCGAGTAGACCACGGTGCATTTTGTTGTTTGCCGCGAGTTCCGGTTAAAATATCGTCAAATATCGCCGAAAAGGGTTTGAACATAATACGTTATAAGTAAAACCTTTCCCTTGCCAAGGGAATCCTATGTTGAGCATTTTTCAGGCATAAAGTAGCATTAGCTTGCTCGAGATGCTAAGCTAACAAAAGGGAAAACAGCCATTTTGTTATGTGCCACATTGTAAATCCTCCGCCTTGGGTACTTCCGCTTGATTTCAGCGTGTGCCAGCAGGGACCTCTGAAGAGTCACCAGTACCTTCCTTCAAGAAGAATTAGTCAGGTGACACTCAAGTCGTTACTCGTGATATCCAGACGGATATCGATGTCTTATTCAATTGAACTAATAAGTGAAATTGCCAGATTTACATTCTCAAGTGGATCTTTTAAATAATATCCAAATTGATGAGTTTTCTAAATGAGACATTGTAATCTTTTTTTCACATTAACCTAGATGAATAAACCTCTCAGGTTAATTAAAGTTTAAATCCCAAATAGCCTATACAGGTTTGATTTATCATTAAAATTGATCAATCAGTAAAATTTGGTTTTTGCAAAACCCATTCAGTAATCCAGTACTGACAGAAGTCCCGCCCCCGCGGGAGTCCCATGTGGCTTCGGCCCAAGGAAGAAGTGTACCATAGTGGGGAGTGTTCCCAACATTTGAACTATTGTTTACACTTATGATATCCAATCAATGGAGATTGTATGGATTATCATCTCATTCAATTTAATAAATTAAATTGTTGAACATACCTTAATGTTCTTGCAATCAAATGAGACACTTTTAAACTTCCCATATTAACCTGGATGAAGCAACCTCTCAGGTTAATTCAAGTTTAATACCCAGATAGCCTACCCAGGTAGGATTAATCATTGGCATTGATTAATTAATTCAATTTGCTTTTGCAAATTTATTCATGTCCAACTTCCACATTACTGGTACAGTACTGATGGTTCGTCAACATCTATAAATAGATTAAACTTGTCTTTGCAGCTTCCAATGAATTCCAAACCCAAACATTGAAAAAATTAGGAAAATTTTTCCTCTAAATTTTTCTAATAATGTGCAAGCTACCAAAGGAGGTGGTCACCACTCCTCCGCTAATTAGTGAACCTCCACCCATAATAGGATTGATCTCTGACCTCAGCAGTGATACCAACCCTAATTATGCCATTAGAAAAACAACAGCCGAAATTGCGAACGCTCTCCAAAATCAACCATCAAACACAGGCTTTGTGACTGTTCTCTCCACTTTAGCACTTATGTATCGCCATCAAAGGTTGGCATCGGTCCAATACCACAGTGCACAGCTGAAGCACGTGCAAGACATGGCTAACATGAGGGCAAAGGTGGAGAGAACTGAGCAACTATTGACAAAAGCAGGAAATGAAAACATTCTGCTAGCCGAGGAACTGCGTTTGAAATCGGAATAATTAAAAGTAATTGCAAATACTTATGACGATGAACGAGCACAAACTCTCGAACAAAATCGTCATCTGCAGGAACAACTCGATTTAGCCAAAACTAAATACGATGTAGTCCACTCCAAACTAGATAAATCTGTCGAGTTATCTATAAACAGGAGCGCACATTTTGATAACATGCAGGCAGTTTTGTTGAACGTTACTCAAGGTAACAATGTTCTACTCCAAATTCTGCAGCCCAAAGACGATCAGTTGATGAACACAATGACAAAGTTGGATGACAAATCAGCAGAACTTATTGAAGTCGCTGACCAAATGAATGATGAGAGAACTCAGGTGATGATGATGGAAATATTGATTTCTAAGCAAGCAGAGGAAATCTCATCACTGAATCTCTCGCTCCGTACTCGAGACCTCTATCTGCAAACCATGACAGATAAGTTTGAGACCGAAAGTAGCAGAGGTGACACTCACGTGTCCAAAATTGGTACTCTAAGCGCTCAAGTGGACTCTGCAATGCAGCAGAAGACCACCCTTAGGTACCATCTGGAGGAAGTCCAGAATGGTCACGCTCTACAGCATGACTACCCATCCAAGCAACCGGAGTCCGGTACTCAAAGGAGTGAAGACGATAGGTTTCAGACATTGTCTCCATCATGTGTCCCTCAGTCTTCTCCTCTTGGCCCTTCGGCACTGAGTAATATGGCGCCTCTTGGCCAACAACAACAAGGCTTGGCTTCTTCTCTTGGCCTTTCGGCCCCAATCTCTCCACAGGAAGAAGCCAACCCTCTCCGCCCGCTTGGCGCGGAATACCTTGACAAACTCGTCAAGAATTTCCCCACCTTTGACCCCGTTCCAGGTCAGCCAAACGATACTGAGACGTTCCTAGCTGACATAGAGGATGCGTTGGATGGCTACCCGAACGCTACGTGTTCTGACAGGGTTTACCTGTTGAAGCGAACGTCGAATAGACACGTGACGAGGTTCATTCGCCTACAACAGCAACACGTGCTAAATGACTACGCTAAACTTTCCACAGCTTTGAAAATAGAATTCAGTGGTTCTGCGACTCGCAAACACGATAGCTCACTGGCTAACACCGTCAAACAAGCTCGGAATGAACACCCACAAGCTTACTATCATAGGCTTCGTTCAGCTTACTTTGGCCTACTCACTGAAACAGGAATGGAAGAGCTGTTACCATTCAAACAAATGTTTCTGTCGAACATGTATCCCACCTTCATTACCTACTTGGGCCCTGCAGCCCACGTTGGCTTGCCTATCTTACAACTCAGAGAGCTTGCAAGTACAGCTTTTGAGGCATCAAAAGCTCGCAACACTAAGAGCCCTGACCACTCGGTTTTGAAGTTTGACCAGGAGCACTCACTCCAGTTAGAGGGTGCATTATCAGGTATTGGAGCGCCGAGAGATGACGCACAACAACAGTTTCTACCACGAAACCATGATTCCAATAACCGCCGCGGTCGAAATAACTGTAAAGTACGTCGCCTTCAAAACGATTACCGCTACAATCGATCTGTTCGCTACGTACCTGCACCCAACCCCCACAAAGTGTCAGAGCACAAGGGTAACAAAGGGTTGAAGGACGATCAAAACGTAGACCAATGTTCTCCAGAAGTCCCACTACGGGAAGAACTAAAGCGAGAACAATTTGAGAAAAGGGTAAAAGATAAGTCACAAGGACTAGACGGGGAATTACCGGACACCAGGTCCGCAGAAATTAACACCCATAGCAAGGACGTTAAAAGTTCAAATTTCTCCCGCTCTCATTCAAGACCCTATCCAGGGCTCGCTTGATCAAGAAACAAGCCCCCGGGCTTTGTCTATAAACTCTGATACAAAAGTTACGAAGAAAAAGGTCAAACGCTTCGTTAAAGCCAAGCCCATTCAAAATCAGAAAAGTCAATCTGCTTCCACCTTGAACATAAATGGCACATCACGCCGTTGCGAACGACCACTCCACTTTGTGGGGAATATGTCCACTAACCACGAATCTAAACGGCCATACCTGGAAACAGTCCTGGAGGACTGCTTAACCTGTTACATCTAGGGGGCAGTATTTTCACGGCTGGATAAAAAACGTACCCGATTTAACCTGTTACATCTAGGGGGCAGTAATTTCACGGCTGGATAAAAAACGTACCCGATTTAATCTGATTATTAGTCCTGCCCAGAAACTGGAATATGCATATAATTATTAGCTTTGGAGAGAAAACACTCCAAAGTTTCTGAAACTGTTTGAATGGTGTCTGTGAGTATAACAGAACTCCTATGGCAGGCAAAAACCTGAGATGCTTCTGTTCAGGAAGTACCCTGTCTGAACATTTCTTGCCCTTCTTTATTATCTCTGTCGTTTACAAAGGATCTCTGCTCTTACGTGACACTTAGCACGTCAACAATGGAGTCTCAGGGCCCGCGAAAAACAGGAATGATGTCATTCAAAGCCCTGGCTGAAGCACACGAGAGCAAATGCTGAGTGGTCAGTCAATGGACTAAGCCTTAGGCGCGTGACACGCCCCGCCCCCGGCTTTTGGTTTTTTCCTCAGTTTACAGACAGGCAGATTCCCGGTCGGAATATTATCGCTTCTCTACGAGATAAATTGCATAAATATTGGTTTTAAACAGCGGTTGACATGCTTCGAAGTACGGTAATGGAATATTTCGAAATGTTTTGTCATATTTTGCGTCATGCTCGTGGCCGAGATTTAGCGTTGGGATAGTGTCTAGAACGCACGAACAAAACGTCGCTGTTTGGATATAACGATGGATTATTTGGGACCAAACCTACATTTGTTATTGAAGTAGAAGTCCTGGCAGTGTATTCTGATGAAGAACAAGCAAGGTAAGAAAATTTTTCTTATAGGAAATGTGATTTTGGTGAAGGCTACACTGGGTGGGTGTCTAAATAGCTAGCCCTGTAACGCCGGGCTATGTACTTACATTATTGCAAAATGTGCTTCATCCGAAAAGCTATTTTAAAATCGGACATATCGAGTGCATAGAGGAGTTCTGTATCTATAATTCTTAAAATAATTGTTATGCTTTTTGTGAACGTTTATCGTGAGTAATTTAGTAAAATCACCGGAAGTGTTCGGTGGGAATGCTAGTTCTGAACGTCACATGCTAATGTAAAAAGCTGGTTTTTGATATAAATATGAACTTGATTGAACAGACATGCATGTATTGTATAACACAATGTCCTAGGTGTGTCATCTGATGAAGATCATCAAAGGTTAGTGCTGCATTTAGATATGGTTTGGGTTTATGTGACATGATATGCTAGCTTGAAAAATGGCTGTGTGATTATTCCTGGCTGGGTACTCTGCTGACATAATCTAATGTTTTGCTTTCGCTGTAAAGCCTTTTTGAAATCGGACAGTTTGGTTAGATAAAGGAGAGTCTTGTCTTTAAATAGCTGTAACATAGTCATATGTTTGAAAAGTGTAAGTTTTCGGATTTAGAGGAGTTTGAATTTCGCGCCCCGCCCATCATTGGATATTGGAGCAGACGTTCCGCTAGCGGAACGTGTAGATGTAAGAAGTTAATCTGATTATTAGTCCTGCCCAGAAACTGGAATATGCATATAATTATTAGCTTTGGAGAGAAAACACTCCAAAGTTTCTGAAACTGTTTGAATGGTGTCTGTGAGTATAACAGAACTCCTATGGCAGGCAAAAACCTGAGATGCTTCTGTTCAGGAAGTACCCTGTCTGAACATTTCTTGCCCTTCTTGATTCTCTCTATCGTTTACAAAGGATCTCTGCTCTTACGTGACACTTGTCACGTCAACAATGGAGTCTCACAGCCCGGGAAAAACAGGAATGATGTCATTCAAAGCCCTGGCTGAAGCACACGAGAGCAAAAGCTGAGTGGTCAGTCAATGGACTAAGCCTTAGGCGCGTGACACGCCCCGCCCCCGGCTTTTGGTTTTTTCCTCAGTTTACAGACAGGCAGATTCCCGGTCGGAATATTATCGCTTCTCTACGAGATAAATTGCATAAATATTGGTTTTAAACAGCGGTTGACATGCTTCGAAGTACGGTAATGGAATATTTCGAAATTTTTTGTCATATTTTGCGTCATGCTCGTGGCCGAGATTTAGCGTTGGGATAGTGTCTAGAACGCACGAACAAAACGTCGCTGTTTGGATATAACGATGGATTATTTGGGACCAAACCTACATTTGTTATTGAAGTAGAAGTCCTGGCAGTGTATTCTGATGAAGAACAAGCAAGGTAAGAACATTTTTCTTATAGGAAATGTGATTTTGGTGAAGGCTACACTGGGTGGGTGTCTAAATAGCTAGCCCTGTAACGCCGGGCTATGTACTTACATTATTGCAAAATGTGCTTCATCCGAAAAGCTATTTTAAAATCGGACATATCGAGTGCATAGAGGAGTTCTGTATCTATAATTCTTAAAATAATTGTTATGCTTTTTGTGAACGTTTATCGTGAGTAATTTAGTAAAATCACCGGAAGTGTTCGGTGGGAATGCTAGTTCTGAACGTCACATGCTAATGTAAAAAGCTGGTTTTTGATATAAATATGAACTTGATTGAACAGACATGCATGTATTGTATAACACAATGTCCTAGGTGTGTCATCTGATGAAGATCATCAAAGGTTAGTGCTGCATTTAGATATGGTTTGGGTTTATGTGACATGATATGCTAGCTTGAAAAATGGCTGTGTGATTATTCCTGGCTGGGTACTCTGCTGACATAATCTAATGTTTTGCTTTCGCTGTAAAGCCTTTTTGAAATCGGACAGTTTGGTTAGATAAAGGAGAGTCTTGTCTTTAAATAGCTGTAACATAGTCATATGTTTGAAAAGTGTAAGTTTTCGGATTTAGAGGAGTTTGAATTTCGCGCCCCGCCCATCATTGGATATTGGAGCAGACGTTCCGCTAGCGGAACGTGTAGATGTAAGATTAACTTGTCATGCGCTAATTGATTCGGGTGCGACAATATCACTCATCTCTCAAACATTGTTTGATGATCTCAAAAGGGCTTCGAAGCCAACTAAATGTTGGTTAAAAGTGGAACGATGCGACACTACACTTCGAGGGGTCACTCAGACTACCTCGCCTCTCACATTGAGAGTCATGCTGAAACTACAGTTCAAGGACGTATCGCTCGTTCACCCTGTGTATGTTACCAGCCTCGAAACTGTACCCCTGCTACTTGGAGCAGACTTGATGGATCGATTACTCCCATTGATGGATTGGAAAACCAACCAGGTATGGTCACAGGCCACAGTGCCTTCTCCACTGACCACACTGTCTTCCCCTAACGCTAGCTGCAACGCAGTCATTCACAAGGGGTATCTGTCGAAAGCACCCCTTGGGAAAAAGACGTTTAGAAACCTCTTGGTGCAGAATCCGATCCAAGGCGATATTACGATATCTCGACACATTCCATCAGCCAATCTGATTGACCATTCTTTTCATGATTTCGAGCCAGCTGTCTCTGTGAATGAGCAACTTCCCTCCTCCTTGCAGTCGTGCAATACGGTAGTTGAGATGAACTTCTCTTGCCCTTCGGACACTTCCGCAAGCACTGCGGCCGTCTCAGCAAGAAAAACATCGATGCACAGAGTATACTCTGCTTCCGATGATACACCTTATGCTTTGTTGGGGACTGTCACCCCTTACAAGGACACTAATGGCGTCAGTCCAGCAACTGACCCGATGACTCCCACTGGTGAAACACTTTGCGATATCACAGACCGATATCCTCGTCTCAGTTTGCAGGTACTGAAGAGGTTGCCACACGCGGACGCGGTGGTGACTGACAGACCTCGACAGCTACTGAGGGTGTTGAAGCACAAACACCAGGAGATTTGGTTGAAAGGTTACAGCCATTCTCATAATAATGCGGCCACTGACAACTCGTACATAGGGTCCGACCTTTTCGTTTGCGCCTCGGACACCAACACCACCTGCTGGTGGGGGGGTCCCGAGACACAAAGGGGGGGAATAGTAGCCCAGACCCATGATGAGCCTCATCGAGGCCGGTGGGGGGGTTGAGACTAGGACAACACCATACGAGGCCGCCAGAGCATAAATCAAATCTAGTTGTAAACTCCCCTATGAGAACAGTGAGGAGCAGACAGGCCCCTAGACGGGGATTATTTTAGAACACATCTAAGATAGTTCTGAGGTGTACCACACTGGTTGTAAAGGAAGTCCAGTGGACTTGTCCACCTCCAAAACAAATGGCAACAATAATCATTCCTTGCCATGTGTAGGTTCAACTACAATACAACTAGTAATATGCTCCAATCATGTGTTCCAGTAGATAATATTTCAGAATAAATCGGTAGGACAACTGGACCCCTTGAATACCAGTACCAATACCACAGTCAGTCCAGCAACACTCAGTAAGAGGATTAGTAGCCTCACAAGTTAAATTGCTATTGATAATAGCGACATAGGAGTCACTCAGAGTGCAACACGGGGAAGGGAATCTCCATTGCACTCTTCCAATGGTTAACACATGCCACTAATAAATAGAACCCTCCGTTCAGGAGAAAAGTTATTAGAAGTCATGAACCATGATCACACCACGTATGACTGGTCCAATACTTAAAGAGTACTTCCGTCGTGAGTTTAGCTCCTCCGTGGATAACATAGCTATGAAATAGACTTCATACCTACCGCCACTACAATAGTGGAAGACACAGTGACTTGTAGAAAACTACTACAGACTCCCTTGACACCAATTCTGAATGACCTCCAGGCATTGACCTGAAAATTACCTGACTACGTCAGACTCATTCTGAACAAGTTGTAATTTGCCAGGATACTTGGTCTTCTTCCCTTGACATGCGCGATTGTGTAAGCATAAACGCACATGCACAACGGAACATCCAATTATGATTTATGCTAGGATCACTTAAGGGTCCAAGCAAAATACCAGCCTTAGTAAAGTTGAACATTTACTTCTAGGCCTTTGACTCTACAGCACTCACCAGTTTTCTAACCAGAAGTCCATAGGGCATCCCTGTAGACTGCCCAAAACTAGTGCCTTACAGCTGTAGACTTATCATATAGTTGTCAGCTTAGGATAGTACCCTAAGCGCCACCCCGCAAATTAGGAAAGCCCTAGATATGACATTAGACAATGCCATGATAGGGCCATTTTGCCAAGACCATGGACGTAGATAGAATACAGTCCAATTCGATGATTAAGGTGGCATAACTATATTTTGTTTTGTTTATGCTTTCATTCATTTTGTTTCATTTTCTTCGGCACATAGAAAGTGATAGAGCCATAAACAACTCCCCCATACAACCATCAGTTAGTGCCACAACGCCGCTCATTTGGGAGGAAATGTAATGATATATTTCATGAGTGTGTGTGCGTTGTTAACATCTGCCTAAGTTACTGCCCAGATATTCCAGTCTGGACGACCAGACGACGGGTCCGGAACGGCGATCCCAATCCGGACATCCGCTGCCGAGTCATGGAACGGACTTCTTCATTTGCAGAGACCCTACCCGGGTCGACCACCAGAGGGGGGACTGCAATAGCAAACCCCAACTGGACATCTGGTGCCCAGCCTTGGAGCGGACTTCTTCATTTGCAGACACCCTACCCGGGTCGACCGCCAGATGGGGACCACAACGATGATCCACAACCAGGACAACCCACGTTCATTTTTATGTTGGTTTATAACATGCAGGTTAATCGCAAGATTGAACCCAACATGGGGGGACTGTCATGACGTTGGTCTGTGGGTAAGGTTTATGACCCCCCCCCATAAATACCTTTCTCCCTTCCCCTCTCTTACTGACCCTACTGAAGGACTGCTGTTCTTTTAAATATAGAGAGTCTGGGAACATCAAACAAATGGGGAAAGGAACCATATTTTGGTAATAAAACCAGTTGGAAATATGCTTTGGAACGTAATGAGTATCCACCCTCTAGTTATCAGAGTCACATGGAATTGTTATGCAATTGAAATGTTTGATATTGAAATTGTTTGTTAGGAGATTAAATGTAATTTTAGCTTCCAAATGAGAGATTTGGGTTTTCATAAGGAAAGTGCCCTGCTTGATCAGTGGCCCACCCCTGTGAAGAGGAGGGGTTATAAACGATGAAACACATCCTTCCCCCCTCTCCACTATATAAGCCTTTGACGAAAAGATAACCACGTTGTTCCAGTACGTGAGGTCTGCAGCCTCTATGTTAGAAGTACACACATGTCAAGTACAGAACTAAGCCAACCTCGGCGTGAGCTTTGGTGGCGAATGGTATGAACTTTGAGCTTATTCACTACAGAAGTGATACTTCCTAGCCGTTGAGTTAGCAGCGGCCGCTGTAGACGTGGGCTAGGAAAGGACGGACGACGGATCCAGTCTAACAGACGGACGAAGATACCACCACGTATCCAATTTACCACCAGAGACATTCTTCCAAGGACAGGAAGATCTGTTGGCCAACCCGGCCAGCATCTACGACCAATCTACCGAAGCGCAGCTCAGAGTAAATATTTCTTGCATTTTCCTTTTCCAAATGGGCGGTAATTTAGAATGCATAAGATACTGTATTTACGATAGCATAGCTGCTGTTTCTTTGTTCCTAAATCTTCCCGCTCTTTCATTCAAGCCCAACCCCCTTTCCTTTGTGTAACTAGCCATCATGTATGACATCATTTGTATTCGGTGTATTTGTAATTCTGTGTGATTAGTTTAGGTATTTAGTAAATAAATAATTAAACCCAATTTTGTATTGCTGATTCAACTTGTTAGCCAGGGTTCGTGAAGATAGCCAAGAATTTACAACTTTCATTATGAGACTGAAAATAAGATAAGGGTTAATATTGACTGCTATCGATGTAAAATATTACTAAGTATTTTAAGAGTTTATTCGGAAGATAACGGCTCTATAAACGTTCTTCCGTGGTGCCCCGACTTTCTAGTTAATTACATTTACATGATTAGCTTAATCAGGTAATATTAATTACAGAGAAAGAATTTTATAGGTTAGCATGTCATTTCACTTAATCCGGCATAGCCAAAGACACGACAGAGGGCAGAACAGTACTGAGATGGAACACACAAAAATCTCTATGCTAACAAAACTGGTGACTCACAACCTTCACTGTACAAAGGACAATGTGTAGGTTACCAATGGCAGCACCAGAGGACCTGTCTGCTACACACTCATCATGGTGTGTAATGGGGTCAACACCCTCTCCCTCTCTGTTCTCTGTCTGTGGGCTACAGCAGGTGACAGGATGTTTCAAGGCTCTATCCACCAATAAGAAACAGACCTGATATGTGTCCTTAATGGCACCCTATTCTCTATATAGTGCACTGCATAGGGAAATAGGATGCCATTTGGGACACAGGCTTGTAGATCAGACCAGACCTCTCCATCCCTTGTTCATTCTGTTAAATGTCACATTTCTTCCTTTTTTAAATGTTTTTGGAAGGTTATTTATGATCGTTCTTGTGTTGTCACCACGAAGATATGAGTTTTGCATGGGATGGATCTCAATGTACTGCATCCGTCAATGTCGCTCTTCCGCATCTGCGGTTTATCAGACAATGAGAGAATCCGAAAATCGGTCTTCTCACGAAAACGTCAGTAGCGTCCGATCAGTTCGGTTTACACCTCTTTGAAAAGACGACTCACACGAGCACGTACATGTTGGTTGATTTGCTCTATGACTCCCACAACCCTCACAAGCCTTGTCTGAATGGAGCCCGGTACAATTTTTGTAAAATTATGTAAATATACACTGAGTATACAAAACATTAAGGATACCTTCCTAATATTGAGTTGCAACCCCCCCCCCCTTTCCCTCAGAACAGACTCAATCCGTCGGTCCATGGACTATACGAGGTGTGGAAAGCGTTCCACAGGGATGCTGGCCCATGTTGACTCCAATACCTCCCACAGTTGTGTCAAGTTGGCTGGATGTCTTTCATGTGGTGGACCATTCTTGATACACACTGTTGAGTGTGAAAAACCAATCAGCGTTGCAGTTATTGGCACAAACCGGTGAGCCTGGCACCTACTACCATACCCCACTCAAAGGTACTTAAATATTTTGTCTTGCCCATTCACCCTCTCAATGGCACACATACACAATCAATTGTCTCAAGCGTTCAACATCCTTCTTTAAGCCGTCTCCTCCCCTTCAGCTACACTGATTGAAGTAGATTTAACAAGCGACTTCTATAAGAGATCATAGTTTCACCTGGATTCACCTGGTCAATCTATGTCATAGAAAGAGCAGGTGTTCATAATTCTTTGAACACTCACTGTACATTTTAACTCATATCTTGTTAACATCCTCTTTGTTGTGACAACACCAGAATGAAGGGTTGGATCATAAATAACCTTCCAAAAACATTAAAAAGTGGAAGAAAGATGGCAGGGAACAGAATGAGCAAGGGATGGAGAGGACGTTACACACAACTGTCTGGTCTACAAATCTGCGTCCCAAATGACACCCTATTTCCCTACGTAGTGCACTATATAGAGAATAGGGTGCAATTACAGACACATTTCAAGTCTCCTTCTTTTTGGTTGATAGAGCCTTGAAACATTCTGTCACCTGCAGTGGGCCACAGACAGAAAACTGAAAGGGAGAAGGTGGAGACACATCAGAACAACTACTAATACTAGAATGACTACCAAGTACAGTTAGAATACAGTAGATATTACCATTAGGAGTCAGTTAGAAAGGTAATCATACAGTAGATATTACCATTAGGAGTCAGTTAGAAAGGTAATCATACAGTAGATATTACCATTAGGAGTCAGTTAGAAAGGTAATCATACAGTAGATATTTCCATTAAGAGTCAGTTAGAAAGGTAATCATACAGTAGATATTACCGTTAGTTGTCAGTTAGAAAGGTAATCATACAGTAGATATTAACATTAGGAGTCAGTTAGAAAGGTAATCATACAGTAGATATTTCCATTAGGAGTCAGTTAGAAAGGTAATCATACAGTTAGTTAAGATGGATGACTACATCAACGACCAGGTTATTGAAGAAAATTACAACAGAACAACGAGGAGAGTGAAGACTGAGACCCATCACTCAGGTAAGAACTAAGAAAACTCTATCTGTAACGGCTGTCGAAGAGATGAGACCAAGGCACAGCGGGTACCTGAATACTCATACTTTAATATTATTATTTAAAGTGAGTAACGGGAAAAAACAAGAAACAGAACGACAGCTAACAGATTTGCAGGCTAAACAAACAGCAGTGCAAATACATAAATAAACTACCCTCTGCCACGTCCTGACCAAACTACAATAACAAAATATCCTCTATACTGGTCAGGACGTGACACTATCACGGAGACTGAAGCACCTCAGTGATAAAACGCAATCACTGCACCTCAAGCAGATTACACACACACACACACACACGAACACACATACACACACAGATTTACAAAAACAAATGACTTAAAACACAGAAAAATGCTAACTGATAGCAAGTCCCAGTGGATGCATTTTTTTATGATTACTGTCAATTATGCAAATAGATGTATGTTTTAAGTGTATTCAGAGATATTATAGAGGAAATCTGCTGTTCAACCTAAACAAAGTGGTCACCCCACCACTGATTTTGTAAAAGGCTGAGGAATGGGGCTGCAGAAATGTAACCACTGTTAAATTCATAGACAGAGCTATGGATGCAACAACTGATCATCCATCAACATTATAGTTTTAACCTGTTGAAGACAGACTTTCTGCCAGCGGAACCCCTAGCCAACTGCCAATGGCATCGTACGGAGTGAAATACAAAACCAACTAAAATCGACCACAATTCAGTTTTCTCAAACATACGACTATTTTACACCATTTTAAAGATAAGACTCTTGTTAATCTAACCACATTGTCCGATTTCAAAAAGGCTTTACAGCGAAAGCAAAACATTAGATTATGTTAGGAGAGTACATAGCCACAAATAATCACACAGCCATTTTCAAAGCAAGCATATATGTCACAAAAACCCAAACCACAGCTAAATGCAGCACTAACCTTTGATGATCTTCATCAGATGACACTCCTAGGACATTATGTTATACAATACATGCATGTTTTGTTCAATCAAGTTCATATTTATATAAAAAAACAGCTTTTTACATTAGCATGTGATGTTCAGAACTAGTATACCCACCGAAAACTTCAAGTGAATTTACTAAATTACTCATGATAAACGTTGACAAAATACATAACAATTATTTTAAGAATTATAGATACAGAACTCCTTTATGCAATCGCTATGTCCGATTTTAAAATAGCTTTTCGGCGAAAGCACATTTTGCAATATTCTGAGTACATAGCTCGGCCATCAAGGCTAGATATTCAGACCCGCCAACGCCGGGGCAGCCTAAACTCAGAATTACTATTAGAAAAATTGGATTACCTTTGCTGTTCTTCGTCAGAATGCACTCCCAGGACTTCTACTTCAACAACAAATGTTGTTTTGGTTCCAAATAATCCATAGTTATATCCAAATACCTCCATTTTGCTCGTGCGTTCAGGTCACTATCCGAAGGGTAACGCGCGAGCGCATTTCGTGACAAAATATTTCAAAATATTCCATTACCGTACTTCGAAGCATGTCAAACACTGTTTAAAATCTATTTTTATGCTTTTTTCTCGTAAAATAGCGATAATATTCCAACCGGGCAACGTTGTATTCATTCAAAGAGAGAAAGAAAAAAATGGCGAGTTCTCGTGACCGCGCATCTCCAGTCTCACTGTCCCCAGGCTGACCACTTACAAACTCTGCTCCTATACTTTGCCCGGAGACAGCAGACACCCCATTCCACTTTCTGGCGGCTTTAGAGAGCCAATGGAAGCCTTAGAATGTGTCACGTAACAGCTCAGATGCTGTAATTTCGATAGAGATGCAACAGAAGGACAACAAATTGTCAGACAGGGCACTTCCTGCATGGAACCTTCTCAGGTTGTTGCCTGCCATATGAGTTCTGTTATACTCACAGACACCATTCAAACAGTTTTAGAAACTTTAGAGTGTTTTCTATCCAAATCTACTAATTATATGCATATTCTAGTTTCTGGGCAGGAGTAGTAACCAGATTAAATCGGGTAAGTTTTTTTATCCGGCCGTGAAAATACTGCCCCCTATCCCAAAGAAGTTAACCGTGTTTTGAGGCTTTTCGTACAGTTTATTCACAATAACATTGTTTATAAACAATTAAAAACAAAATCTTATTTTTTGGGTTCTGATGGGGTACAACTGTTGAACTAAGTTGATGAGGCATTTATAAGTTATCATCTTTAAGAATGGATTGGTTAAACAGCTGTGAGAAACTATTGTCCTATGGTGGCCGATTTTGTAACACCCTCTTTTACTTGTGTGTGTGTGCACGTGCGTGTGATTGTGCGAGTGTACGAGTGTGTTTGTGCTATTGTGTGTGTGTGTGTGTGTGTGTGTGCGCATGTGCATGTGATTTTGTGTGTGCACGCGCATGTGTGTGTGGGTATGTGGGTGTGTGTGTGTTCTCACATCAGTGTGTATCTCCTCAGACCTGAGGATTCAGGTAGAAGACTCTACAGGATGGCTGCTGTGAGCTTTGGGATACTGTGTGTTCTATAAGTCACTCTCAACATCTCCCTGAGACTAGTCTGTGAGTCTATTGTTATCTAGTCACTACACTACACCAGACTTTCACAACAAGGTCCAAATTCAGATGTTATCTGTGTACAATAGCTAAGTTCCTCCTCTGTTACAGACCAGTTACAACAACCTGACTGAAGAGAGAGGCCAGCTACAGACCAGTTACAACAACCTAACTGAAGAGAGAGACCAGCTACAGACCAGTTACAACAACCTGACTGAAGAGAGACACCAGCTACAGACCAGATACAACAACCTGACTGAAGAGAGAGACCAGCCACTGACCAGTTACAACAACCTGACTGAAGAGAGAGGCCAGCTACAGACCAGTTACAACAACCTGACTGAAGAGAGAGGCCAGCTACAGACCAGTTACAACAACCTGACTGAAGAGAGAGGCCAGCTACAGACAAGTTACAACAACCTGACTAAAGAGAGAGACCAGTTACAGACCCGATACAACAACCTGACTAAAGAGAGTGTCCATCTACAGACCAGTTACAACAACCTAACTAAAGCGAGAGACCAGTTACAACAACCTGACTAAAGAAAGAGCTACAGAGGGAGAGAGATGATTTTGAGGGCTGGTATTACATCTCGACCAATACTAAAAACTGGACAGACAGCAGATAGAACTGTATCAGAGGAAGGGCCTTGAGGCCTCATTTGTCAATACTACTTATTATTATTATTAGCAAATTGCGTGCCCACAGGCAACTAACCAAAAGACAAGATCCCACAAAAACCCAGTGGGAAAAGGCTGCCTAAATATGATCCCCAATCAAAGACAACGAATGACAGCTGCCTCTGATTGGGAACCATATCAGGCCAACATAGAAATACAAAAAACATAGATATTCCCACTCGAGTCACACCCTGACCTAACCAAACATAGAGAATAATAAGGATCTCTAAGGTCAGGGCGTGACGCTCCTATCTGAGAGATATAAGAAAGGTCAGGAAATATTTATATATATATTTTTTTACATGTATTTAACCCCATATTTTTGGCATTAAGAACGGAATTTAGAATTTTGGTATGCATAAAAAAGTGATTTATCAAACAATCCAACCAGCTTCATGTGCACACCAGGTGTAACGATCGTCGCCTGGTGACGAGGAAGCGGACCAAAACGCAGCTGGGAGCGAACACATGTTTATTGAACACACTGGAATTAAACATGTACACAAAATCAAGAAAAAATGTCGATACGTTATGTGCTCAAAACAAAGAGACAACAACCCACAAACATCGTGGGGGGAAAAGGAACTTAAATATGATTCCCCAATCAGAGGCAACTAGCGACAGCTGTCTCTGATTGGGAATCAACAGAACCCAACATAGAATTACGCCCCAAAGCAAGGCTATACCAAAAACATAGAAAATAAACTATAGAAATGCCACACCCTGACCAAAATAGAAGAGTTCACCTGGTCAGGGCGTGACAGTACCCCCCCCTCCAACGGTGCGTACTCCCGGCGCACCAACCTAAAGTCTATTAGGGGGGGGGACCCGGGTGGGCGCCTCACCCTCGGTGGAGGCTCTGGCCCCGGGCGTGTTTCTCCCCCTGCCTCCACCCTAGCCCTACCCCTCTGGCCTGGACTGGAACACGGTGGAGCGGCATGCTCAGGCTCCGGAGCGGAGCCGCCGACCGGAACAGGACTGGTCACCGGTGGACCGGACACAGGCCGTGCCGGACTGTGGACACGCGCCGTGGGCCTGGTGCGGGGAACAGGGACGGGCCGGACAGGACCGGGGACACGCACCACCAACCTGGTGCGGGGAGCAGGGACGGGCCGGACTGGCCTGGGGACACTCACCACCAACCGGGAGCAGGGACGGGCCGGACTGGACTGGGGACACGCACCACTGGCTTGGTGCGGGGAGCAGGGACGGGCCGGACTGGACTGGGGACACGCACCACTAACCTGGTGCGGGGAGCAGGAATGGGCCGGACAGGACTGGGGACACGCACCACTAACCTGGTGCGGGGAGCAGGGACGGGCCGGACTGGACTGGGGACACGCACCACTGGCTTGGTGCGGGGAGCAGGGACGGGCCGGACTGGACTGGGGACACGCACCACTGGCTTGGTGCGGGGAGCAAGAATGGGCCGGACAGGACTGGGGACACGCACCACTAACCTGGTGCGGGGAGCCGGGACGGGCCGGACTGGACTGGGGACACGCACCACTGGCCTGGTGCGGGGAGCAGGGACGGGCCGGACTGGACTGGGGACACGCACCACTAACCTGGTGCGGGGAGCAGGGACGGGCCGGGCCGGACTGGGGACACGCACCACTAACCTGGTGCGGGGAGCAGGGACGGGCCGGACAGGACTGGGGACACGCACCACTAACCTGGTGCGGGGAGCAGGGATGGGCCGGGCCGGACTGGGGACACGCACCACTAACCTGGTGCGGGGAGCAAGGACGGGCCGGACAGGACTGGGGACACGCACCACTAACCTGGTGCGGGGAGCAAGGACGGGCCGGACAGGACTGGGGACACGCACCACTAACCTGGTGCGGGGAGCAGGGATGGGCCGGACAGGACTGGGGACACGCACCGTGGGCTTGGTGCGAGGAGCAGGGACGGGTCGGGCCGGACTGTGGACACGCACCACTAACCTGGTGCGGGGAGCAGGAATGGGCCGGACAGGACTGGGGACACGCACCACTAACCTGGTGCGGGGAGCAGGGACGGGCCGGACAGGACTGGGGACACGCACCGTGGGCTTGGTGCGAGGAGCAGGGATGGGTCGGGCCGGACTGTGGACACGCACCACTAACCTGGTGCGGGGAGCAGGAATGGGCCGGACAGGACTGGGGACACGCACCACTAACCTGGTGCGGGGAGCAGGGACGGGCCGGACTGGACTGGGGACACGCACCACTGGCTTGGTGCGGGGAGCAGGGACGGGCCGGACTGGACTGGGGACACGCACCACTGGCTTGGTGCGGGGAGCAGGGATGGGCCGGACAGGACTGGGGACACGCACCACTGGCTTGGTGCGGGGAGCAGGGATGGGCCGGACTGGACTGTAGACACGCACCACATTCGCCCGGCAAGGGCGAGGTGCTGGCACAGGACGTGCTGGACCGTGACCGCACACCGGCGACACAGTGCGCCTAAGCGGCGCCGGATATCCTGGACCGAGGAGGCGCACTGAAGGTCTGGAGTGCACAGCTGACATCACCCGTTCTGGCTCAACGCCCACCTTAGCCTGCAAGTGTGGAGCGCTGGCACAGAACGCACTGGGCTGAGCAGCCGTACCGGAGACACAGTGCGCGTCCTCGGCGCAGGATACATCGGACCGAGAAGGGGCACCGGAGGCCAGGAGCGCTGAACCGGCACAACACGTCCTCGCTGAACACTCCCCCTAGCCCGGCAAATGTGGGGCGCTGGCACAGAGCGCACTGGGCTGTGCAGGCGCACTGGCGATACCGTGCGCACCTCTGCCACCCAAGGCTCTTCCCTCCACGCTGTCCCTACGCAGGTCCTCCAGGACCTGCCACATCTCTGCCTCCTCCTTCGCCGTTATCCCCCACGAGAGCAGTGGTCTGGGCTCTTCCTCTGCCCTTCCGGACCACCCCATTAGCCCCCCCAAAAAATTTCCTTGGGGGTGTCTTCCGGGCCTCCTCGACCGCCGCCTGCGACTCCGTCTACCGGCTGGCTTTTCCTCCTCGACCTGGGAATCCGTCCGCCAGGGTCCTTTCCCCGACATGATCTCCTCCCAGGTCCAGAACTCCTTCCCCTCGCGAGCCCATCTCTCGTGCTCCTTTTCCTCCCGCTGCTTGGTCCTGGTTTGGTGGGTTGTTCTGTAACGATCGTCACCTGGTGACGAGGAAGCGGACCAAAACGCAGCTGGGAGCGAACACATGTTTATTGAACACACTGGAATTAAACATGTACACAAAATCAAGAAAAAATGTCTATCCGTTACGTGCTCAAAACAAAGAGACAACAACCCACAAACATCGTGGGGGGAAAAGGAACTTAAATATGATTCCCCAATCAGAGGCAACTAGCGACAGCTGTCTCTGATTGGGAATCAACAGAACCCAACATAGAATTACGCCCCAAAGCAAGGCTATACCAAAAACATAGAAAATAAACTATAGAAATGCCACACCCTGACCAAAATAGAAGAGTTCACCTGGTCAGGGCGTGACACCAGGAGGAGATAACCTTTGATAAATAACAATTGTTCGCGCAGGATCTTGACTATTTGGATAACAAAATGCCCATAATTAACTATACACGGTCAAAATCATCCCTTTAAAGCCTGTGGGAATATACCAGGCCATACCATGAAATAGCCTTCAAAGGCAATAACAACAAACTGTACACATACAGTAGCCTACAGTGCACACAACTTCCTCCTTCATTCTCTCTCACACACGTACACGCTGTAGGTACTAGATTCAGTCCATAGCGCAGAAGATCCACGCTATAGCGCAATCGAAAGACAATGTTCTCGCCTTTGTGGAGACTGCATTCCAATGCTGAACTCCAATGCTAAACTCTTCAGTCCAAAGGTTGATGAGTTTAGGCCCTGAATGTTTCACATGCTAACTGATAGGGATTTCATGTTGCAAAAAGAAAGAATAGCAGTCAGAAATACAGTAACTATTAATAAGTTGTTAAGAGCGAGATAAACAGGATAACGGCTAACATTTTTTCTGTTATATATATAAATATTTCTATTCATTGAACAAGTAAATTGCAGTACAATGTGTGTGTGTGTGTGTGTGTGTGTGTGTGTGTGTGTGTGTGTGTGTGTGTGTGTGTGTGTGTGTGTGTGTGTGTGTGTGTGTGTGTGTGTGTGTGTGATAGAGAGCGCTGGTCCTGCTGTTGGGCCCTGTGGAGTGGAGGAGGGCCAGTTCTGGGCTGTGGGGCTTCCTCTCTGGTCTGGTAGAGGTGGTGGTCTGGTGTGGGGTAGTAGGCTGGGCCCTGTGGAGTGGAGGAGGGCCAGGTCTGGGCCATGGGGCTTCCTCTCTGGTCTGGTAGAGGTGGTGGTCTGGTGTGGGGTGTTAGGCTGGGCCCTGTGGAGTGGAGGAGGGCCAGGTCTGGGCCGTGGGGCTTCCTCTCTGGTCTGGTAGAGGTGGTGGTCTGGTGTGGGGTAGTAGGCTGGGCCCTGTGGAGTGGAGGAGGGCCAGGTCTGGGCCGTGGGGCTTCCTCTCTGGTCTGGTAGAGGTGGTGGTCTGGTGTGGGGTGTTAGGCTGGGCCCTGTGGAGTGGAGGAGGGCCAGGTCTGGGCCGTGGGGCTTCATCTCTGGTCTGGTAGAGGTGGTGGTCTGGTGTGGGGTAGTAGGCTGGGCCCTGTGGAGTGGAGGAGGGCCAGGTCTGGGCCATGGGGCTTCCTCTCTGGTCTGGTAGGGGTGGTGGTCTGGTGTGGGGTAGTAGGCTGGGCCCGGTCCGGTCTGGCTAAGTCGATGGAAGTGGTGATGCTCTGGTGGTGGGTGGGGCCTGTGGGGTGAGCTGGGTCTGGTGGGGCGTTGAAGTGGCCTGGGGCTCCTTGGTGGTGCAGTGGTCTGGTAGGGGTCTCTGGGTGGTCCTCTGTCCAGTGCGGCATGGGGTGTTTGTCTACCAAGTGCCACGTCCTTTAGAGACTTGGCAAACATCCCCACTGTCTGCTTCCTCAGGTGGGAGTGGTCGTGCAGATGCTCTGGGGTGATTGTTGGGTGGTGAGCAACGTGTACGTTCGGGAGTAGGCCACACCCTCTGGTGATGTCAGCGTTGACTTTCTGAATGGTACGGCGATGAAAGTCTTTAGGGGCAGCAGAGTGGAGATGGTGATGTGGGAGTTGGGGAACCACTCAGAGGCCCTCTCTGCTACTCTGTTGACCAGGCTGCCTACTCTCTCCTGTTCCTCTCGTAGGTTGTTGGTGCCGGTGTGAATAATGATGTGGCCTGGTGTGCCAAAGTCAGGCTGAGACAGGATGTGGAGTGCACCCTGTGTTTTTGGGCATCATATTTTGCACACCTTGTGTTGGGGGAAGAGTTTATCTTCTTGGATGAATTTCCCATTTGAGTCAATGAGGATGGCCACCTCAGTGGGTTTTTACCAGATTAGTGCGTTTACGGTCTGGGGCTGGAGTACACAGGGCCTGTGTACATGGAGGGGTGTGTGGGGGTGTGTCAGGGGGGGCAGAGAACTTCTCTCTGTAGTAGGTGTCTCCATATGAGCCTCCTTGTTGACTGGGGGTGTGGGTAAAGGGTTGTAGGTATGGGGGTGGATTGTGGGTAAAGGTGGGTCAGTGGGGTTGTTAGGGGTGGTGAGGGGCTGCAGCTTCTCTCTGGGAGTCTCTACAGTCTGTTCTCTGTGCTGTAGCACTATCTTGATGACAGACATGCACTAGCTCTCTCCTCATGGTGGCCTTTACCTCCTCAAGAGCGGTGGTAAGGCTCTCTCTCAGCTCCTGAACATAGTTCATCAGCTGGGTCCTGCACTGGTTGATCTGGTCTTGTAGAAGCTCTGTGTCTGGGCTGGTGGTGGTGTAGCTGGGGGGCTGCTCCTTCAGCTCAGTAACCCATACCTCTAACACAGCCAGCCTGTCTCTCAACAGTAGTGTGGTAGTGTGGTCTTGGCTCTGGTGGTTGTAGGCAAGGGGGAGGATAGCCCTGCTGTTGGGGTGCCTGAGGTGAAGGGAGAGGTCGGGGTGCTGTCCTTTTCTTTTTTGCTTTCCGCTATCTTCGTTAGGGTGGGGAAGTCCTGCACAAAAGAGCTGAGTGCAGCCTCACTGCCCTGGACCATGATAGTGCCGTTCTGGTACATGTTTACCGTCAGAAACCTGTTTTCCTGGTCCTTATCACTGTCCTCAAAAATGTGGATTTGCCTTCCCTTGCAGATGCCTTTCTTTGTGGTATAGTTGAAATGCCTGGTTACAGCTGTATGCCAGGCAGTAGTGTGGTCTGTGTAAAATAACAGGTTTGTAACAGTCCTGTACTGTGAGCAGTTGGCAAACAAAGTTTCTGGGTTCTCCCTCAGAATTCTGTGTTTAAAATTGATTCTTCCCTTCTCTAATTTGATTTCTGCTGGGTATTCAAAAAAAGGGGGGGGAAGTCTCTCAGTCTCTGCTGTTGCTGCTAGCGCTGCCTCAGTGGCCATGTTGCTATGGTTATCACCAGTAAACAGTTAGAGCTAGACGGTAAGCTAGCTGACAGATTTGAATTTGGCTAGCTACCACGATGAAGATTGGTCTTTTAACTCACTCTCTGTCAATATTTTCTTCCTGTGTTGATCTTCAGTTGTACAATTTGATTACCTATACATTTTTTGCTAATTTAATCGTGTCAATCTCGCTCTTAACAACCAAAAAGTTATAACAAGTTAGGAGCTGTTCTTCTGCATGACTTCTCTCTCTCACTCCCTTTCTCTGTCTCTCTTTCTTTCTCTCTTTGTATCTCTCTGTCTGTCTTTCTCTCTCTCTCTCTCCCTCTCTCTCTCTCTCTCTCTCTCTCTCTCTCTCCCTGCATCTCTCTCTCTCTCTCTCTCTCAAGCCAACACTCGCATCTATTGTTGTATTAGCTTGTTGTTCTATTTCCTGACATTGTATCATCCTCTATACCAGTAGTTATGTTTCACACACCATCAGAATCAACATGAAGTTAGTACATTTGACTATGTCCACACTCTGCATGCGTTTAATTTCATTAATTCCAATTCAAATACATTCTTCTTACTTACTACAGATATTTACATGCTCCGATTTAGGCCTGGTGATAACATTCTCAACATTCTCAACAGTACCAAACCACCATTACATACACTGTACAGGAGTTGACTGTATCACCAATCAATGAGTGTTGTAGAGATATCAAAGGGTCTTTGTTGTCAAGTTACATATAAGCCCAATAACAAATGCTCATATTTGACTGTTGTTCCCCCATATGGGTCCCAAAAGAGGGAAGTGAAGTGTATCTTTTCAGTGGTTCAACCAGCTGTCTGTCACGACTTCGGCCGAAGTTGATGCCTCTCCTTGTTCGGGTGGTGTTCGGCGGTTGACGTCACCAGTCTTCTAGCCATCGCCGATCCATTTGTCGTTTTCCATTTGTTTTGTCTCGTTTTCCCACACATCTGGTTTTCATTTCCCAGTTACTGGTCATGTATTTCACCCTCTGTTTCCCCCATGTCTTTGTGTGTGATTGTTATTTGTTCAGGTCAGTATGTTCTGGCTGGTTTGTACCGGGTGTTGTTTATCACCCATGCTTTGTGGCAACTGTTCTTTTTGCACTTTGTATATTGTTTACTTTGTGCTGTCGAGTAAAGTGCGTTGTTTCACTCATCTCTGCTCTCCTGCGCCTGACTTTATACACCAGCTACACCCACCATCCTGACAGAATCACACACCAAACCTTATGGAGTCAGCAGGAGCAGACACCCCCCTATTAGGGGTCGAGGAGCGGTTCCAGCAGCATGCAGCCATACTACAACATCTCGGCACCGCCATGGTTCGCGTCCTGCAGAATCTGGATCGTTGGGAGAGAAGAGGAGTTCCTCCAGCACCTCCACCAGCACCACCAAGGGCACCACTACTCACCCCTCCTTCACCCGGTCCCAGTGGGATTCAGCTCGCTCTTCCGAGCGAGTATGATGGGATGGCTGCAGGATATCAGGGGTTCCTACTCCAGCTGGAGCTTTACCTGGCAACCGTCCACCCGGCTCCTTCGGGCCGTGAGAGCGTGTCCGCCCTCGTTCCCTGTCTCTCAGGGAAAGCCCTGGATTGGGCCAACGCCGTATGGGAGGAATTCGAGGATTTCAGTTTTTGACCACCCGCCTGAGGGTAGAGCGGCGGGTGAACGTCTTGTCCACCTTATGCAGGGGACGAGGAGCGCACAGGAGTTCGCCTTGGACGTTCGGACCCTGGCCGCCGGCGCGGGATGGAACGACAGGGCCCTGATCGATCACTTCCGTTGTAGTTTACCTGAGGACGTCCCTCGGGAGTTGGCCTGCAGGGACACCACTCTCACCGTTGACCAGCTGGTGGACCTGTCCATCCGGTTCTATAACCTGCTGGCTACCCGCGGACGTCCAGATCAGGGTCTGTTGATTCCATCCCCCAGCACCACCGCTCCTACGCCCATGGAGCTGGGAGGTGCTGCTATTAGGGCGACTGGAGGAGGGACCGGTCCATGCACCATCTGTGGCCGCAGAGGGCACACTGCCGGTCGGTGCTGTGGAGGTTCCTCTGGGAGTCGAGGCAGCAGGCAGGGCACTCTTGTGTCACCCCAGGTGAGTTGGCACCAGGCTCACCCAGAGCACCCTGTTGCTCACATGTTTTTGTTTATTAATTTTCCAGATTTTTCCCCGCATTCCAAGCATAAGGCGTTCGTAGATTCAGGCACAGCTGGGAATTTTATTGACAGATCATTTGCCCATAGTTTAGGGATCCCCATTGTTCCTGTGGATATGCCCTTCCTTGTGCACACCCTAGATAGTCAACCATTAGGGCCAGGGCTAATTAGGGAGGCCACCGCTCCGCTGGGCATGGTGACGCCGGAGGGTCACAAGGAGAGAATCAGGCTCTTCCTTATTGATTCACCTGCATTTCCTGTGTTGCTGGGCCTACCCTGGTTGTCCTGTCATGACCCCACTATTTCGTGGCAACAGAGGGCTCTCACGGGGTGGTCACGAAAGTGCTCGGGGAGGTGTTTAGGGGTTTCCGTCGGTGCTACTATGGTGGAAAGTCTAGACCAGGTCTCCACTGTGCGCATCCCCTCTGAATATGACGATTTGGCTCTCGCCTTCTGTAAAAAGAGGGCGACCCAATTACCACCCCATCGACAGGGGGATTGTGCGATAAATCTCCTGGTAGATGCAACACTTCTCAGGAGTCACGTGTATCCCTTGTCGGAAGAGGAGACGGCGGCTATGGAAACATACGTCTCCGAATCTCTGGGGCAGGGGTACATGTGGCCCTCCACTTCACCTGCCTCCTCGAGTTTCTTTTTTGAGAAGAAGAAGGATGGAGGTCTGCGCCCGTGTATTGACTATCGAGGCATCAACCAAATCACTGTGAGGTACAGTTACCCACTACCTCTCGTAGCCAGTACGATCGAGTCAATGCACGGGGCGTGCTTCTTCACAAAATTGGATCTCAGGTGCGCTTACAACCTGGTGCCTATCCGGGAGGGGGACGAGTGGAAGACGGCATCTAGTACCACCTCAAGGCACTATGAGTACCTCGTCATGCCGTACGGGTTGATGAATGCTCCATCAGTCTTCCAGGCCTTTGTAGGCGAGATTTTCTGGGACATGCACGGGCAGGGTGTAGTGGTGTATACCGACGACATTCTGATATACTCCACTACACACGCCGAGCATGTGTCCCTGGTGCGCAGGGTGCTTGGTCGACTGTTGGAGCATGATCTGTACGTCAAGGCTGAGAAACGTCTGTTTTTCCAACAGTCCGTCTCCTTCCTAGGGTACCGCATTTCCACTTCAGGGGTGGAGATGGAGAGTGACCGCATTTCAGCCGTGCGTAATTGGCCGACTCCCACCACGGTAAAGGAGGTGCAGCGGTTTCTAGGGTTTGCCATCTACTACCGGAGGTTTATCCGGGGATTTGGTCAGGTAGTGGCTTCCATTACCTTACTGCTGAAGGGGGGACCGGTGCGTTTGCAGTCGTCAGCTGAGGCGGACAGGGCTTTTGGTCAGCTGAGGGCTCTGTTTACCTCGGCGCCCGTGTTGGCTCATCCGGATCCCTCTTTGGCGTTCGTAGTGGAGGTGGACACGTCCGAAGCTGGGATAGGAGCCGTGCTCTCTCAGCGCTCGGGTACGCCACCAAAGCTCCGCCCCTGTGCGTTCTTTTCGAAGAAGCTCAGCCCGGTGGAGCGAAACTATGATGTGTGGGACCGGGAGTTGTTGGCTGTTGTCAAGGCCTTGAAGGCATGGAGACATTGGCTTGAGGTGGCTAAACACCATTTTCTCATCTGGACTGACCACCGCAATTTGGAGTACATCTGGGCGGCGAGGAGACTGAATCCTCGCCAGGCAAGGTGGGCCATGTTTTTACCCATTTTGTTTTCACCCTATCCCACAGACCAGGTTCCCAGAATGCGAAGGCAGACGCACTGTCCCGGATGTATGACACAGAGGAGCGGCCCATGGATCACACTCCCATACTCCAAGCCTCTTGCCTGGTGGCACCGGTATTGTGGGAGCTGGATGCGGACATCGAGAGGGCGTTATGTACAGAGCCCAGTCCCCTCCAATGTCCAGCTAGGCGTCTGTACGTTCCGTCTGCTGTCCGCGACCGGCTGATCTATTGGGCCCATGCGTCACCCTCCTCTGGTCATCCTGGTATCGGTCAGACGGTGCGCTTTCTTAGTGGGAAGTACTGGTGGCCCACTTTAGCTAAGGATGTAAAGGTTTATGTTTCCTCCTGCTTGCTGTGCGCCCAGTGCAAGGCCCCTAGGCACCTGCCCAGAGGTAAGTTACAACCCTTACCTGTTCCACAACGGCCGTGGTTGCACCTGTCGGTAGATTTCCTGACTGATCTTCCTCCTTCACAGGGTAACACCACGATCCTGGTCATTGAGGATCGTTTTTCTAAGTCCTGTCATCTCCTCCCTTTGCCCGGTCTCCCTACAGCCCTACAGACTGCGGAGGCCCTGTTTACACACGTCTTCCGGCACTACGGGGTGCCTGAGGACATAGTATCTGGTCAAGGTCCCCAGTTCACGTCAAGGGTCTGGAGGGCGTTCATGGAACGTCTGGGGTCTCGGTTAGCCTTACCTCAGGTTTTCACCCCGAGAGTAGCGGGCAGGTGGAGAGTATTAACCAGGAAGTGGGTAGGTTTCTGAGGAGCTATTGCCAAGACCGGCCGGGGTAGTGGGCAGCGTTTGTGCCCTGGGCAGAGATGGCCCAGAACAAGCTCCGCCACTACTCCACTAACCTCTCCCCTTTCCAGTGTGTATTGGGGTATCAGCCGGTTCTGGCTCCTTGGCATCAGAGTAGGATCGAGGCTCCTGCGGTGGACAACTGGTTCCGGCGCGCGGAGGAAACATGGGACGCCGCCCATGTTCACCTTCAGCGCGCCGTGCTGCACCAGAAAGTTGGCGCAGACCGTCACCGCAGTGAGGCCCCGGTGTTCGCACCGGGGGACCGGGTCTGGCTCTCGACCCAAAACCTGCCCCTCCACCTGCCCTGTCGGAAGCTGGGTCCACGGTTTGTGGGGGAGTGAACGAGGTTTGTTACAGGTTACAGCTTCCCCTCGTTTACCGCATTAACACCTCATTCCATGTGTCTCTCCTCAGGCCGGTGGTGGCTGGCCCACTCCAGGAGTCTGAGGTGCGGGAGGTTCCTCCGCCCCCTCTGGACATCGGGCGGGCCCCGGCATACTGGATTTGAGACGTCGGGCGAGGGGCCTTCAGTACCTTGTGGACTGGGAGGGGTATGGTCCGGAGGAGAAATGCTGGGCTCCGGTGGAGGATGTGTTGGCTCCTTCAATGCTGCGAGAGTTCCACCGCCTCCATCTGGATCGCCCTGCACCGGGTCGTCCCCGAGGCCGGTGTCGATGCGCGGCTGGAGCCGCGCGTCAAGGGGGGGAGGGATACTGTCACGACTTCGGCTGAAGTTGATGCCTCTCCTTGTTCGGGTGGTGTTCGGCGGTCGACGTCACCGGTCTTCTAGCCATCGCCAATCCATTTGTCATTTTCCATTTGTTTTGTCTCGTTTTCCCACACACCTGGTTTTCATTTCCCAATTACTGGTCATTTATTTAACCATCTGTTTCCCCCATGTCTTTGTGTGTGATTGTTATTTGTTCAGGTCAGTATGTTCCGGCTGGTTTGTACCGGGTGCTGTTTATCACCCATGCTTTGTGGCAACCGTTCTTTTTGCACTTTGTATATTGTTTACTTTGTGCTGTCGAGTAAAGTGCGTTGTTTCACTCATCTCTGCTCTCCTGCGCCTGACTTTATACACCAGCTACACCCACCATCCTGACACTGTCATTCAAAAACTCAACCAATCAGGTTCATTAACCTCTATGGGACCGGCGGGACGAATTCGTCCCACCTACGTAACAGCCAATTGAATCCAGTGGCGCGATTTTTAAAACGTTTGAAATACTATTACTTCAATTTCTATGACTATTTTACAGCTATTTAAAGACAAGACTCTCGTTAATCTAACCACACTGTCCGATTTCAAAAAGGCTTTACAACGAAAGTAAAACATTAGATTATGTCAGGAGAGTGCCCAGCCAGAAATAATGAGACACCCATTTTTCAAGCTAGCAGATAATGTCACAAAAACCCAAACCACAGCTAAATGCAGCACTAACCTTTTATGATCTTCATCAGATGACACACCTAGGACATTATGTTATACAATACATGCATGTCTGTTCAATCAAGTTCATATTTATATCAAAAACCAGCTTTTTACATTAGCATGTGACGTTCAGAAAAAGCATACTTTCGGGGAATTTACTAACAATTTGCTAAATTACTCACGATAAACGTTCACAAAAAGCATAACAATTATTTTAAGAATTATAGATACATTACTCCTCTATGCACTCGATATGTCCGATTTTAAAATAGCTTTTCGGATGAAGCACATTTTGCAATATTCTAAGTACATAGCCCAGCCATCACGGGCTAGCTATTTAGACACCCGGCAAGTTTAGCCTTCACCAAAATCATATTTACTATAAGAAAAATGGTCTTACCTTTCCTGTTCTTCGTCAGAATGCACTCCCAGGACTTCTACTTCAATAACAAATGTAGGTTTGGTCCAAAATAATCCATCGTTATATCCAAACAGCGGCGTTTTGTTCGTGCGTTCTAGGTTCAGGATGCTAAATCACGGTCGTGCGCATGGCGCAGAATGTGAAAAAAAATTCTAAATATTCCATTTCCGTACTTCGAAGCATGTCAACCACTGTTTAAAATCAATTTTTATGCAATTTATCTCGTAGAAAAGCGATAATATTCCGACCGGGAATCTGCAATGAGCTAAACAGCCGAAGGAAAATACTCCACGGGGTCGAATCGCGCACGCGCCTAATTCATTTGTCCTCTGATGCGACACTTGGAAAAGGGGATTCTGTGTTTCAGCATGAGGATGCCTCGTCATCGTTCAGGTTTTTCCCGGGTTCTGAGAGCCTATTGGAGCCCTAGGAATTGTCACGTTACAGCTAAGATCCCCACTCTTCAATAAACAGAGACAAGAAGAACGACTCCTTGTCAGACAGGCCACTTCCTGCATGAAACCTTCACAGGTTTTTGCCTGCCATAGGAGTTCTGTTATACTCACAGACACCATTCAAACAGTTTTAGAAACTTTAGTGTGTTTTCTATCCAAACCTGAACAATAATATGCATATTCTAGCTTCTGAGTTGGTGTAGGAGGCAGTTAAAAATGGGCACATATTTTTTCCAAAATTCTCAATGCTGCCCCCTAGCCCGTAGAGGTTAAGAGAGAAGAGAGCTGTGGCCAGTTAAGTTGCCATCTCATCCTCTCTGGTAAAGCCTACCGACCCTCAATATCCAATTGGAGCAGTTTGTGGTGTCAAATCTATTGGATGGACATTATAATGACCCATGTTTGTAGTCATGGACCTCCTGAACATGTTGATGTATATTTGGGAGTAAACAGAGGGTCCAAATCAGCAGAAAGGTGAAAGGAAGGGGGAGTTCTGGAAACTCCCTGAATTATCTTGTGGCTGTTACATATGATATTTAATATATGTTAAGAGCTAGCCTGTAGCTCAGGCCCTGAAGCAAGGATATGCATATTCTTGGTACCATTTGAAAGGAAACACTTTGAAGTTTGTGGAAATGTGATATATTTTATCAAATATTTTAATGGACAATGTTCTATTTAATTCTATTGAAATTATAATACTTGATTCTGCCACAACATTTTTTAAGAAAACCTGTTACTGAGAAATAGCTAGAACTCATCCAGTGACATCACTACCAGTCACACAACCTGAGAGACTGTGACCATGACAACTGACCACACTGTGTAGTGGTTGACTTTGGGTTGATGGGGGCGTTAGAAAGACAGAAAGGGGGAGAGTTAACTCTTTCTCAGCAGCATCACTTTTAGTTGAAAATGGACCTGTGGTGAACCAAGGTAGAGCTGTGAACATTCACATGCGTGAGTGTGCGTGCATGTGTGTGTGTGCGAGTGTGTGTGTGTGTGTGTGTGTGTGTGTGTGTGTGTGTGTGTAGCAGAAGAGGCTGGTGGGAGGAGCTATAGGAAGACGGGCTCATTGTAATGGCTGGAATGGAATTTGTGGAACGGTATCAAATACATTAAACATATGGAAACATGATTTACTCCATTCCATGAATTCCATTCCATCCATTACAATGAACCCATCCTCCTATTTCTCCTCCCACCAGCCACCACTGATGTTCAGACATGAAGGTCTGCATGACTTTGTGCACATATGTGGTGCTTCAGTGTTGGAACATGGTTTGTGGTCATGTCTGCTTGTGAAGTCAGATCTCTGATCAGGATTAAGTAGATCTTATCAGACAGTCTGCAAACACAAGTCCTGTAACTGAACAATACAAAATTACCTCTGTTGCAGTGGTGACCTGTCATTCATAATTGGCCTATTTTGTTCATGTTATTTTGGCATTCATTCGTGTTGCATATCAGTTTGCAAACAATGTAAAAAAGAAAGCAATGAGTTCATAAAGCCACATACAAACATGGTTTTTTGAGTAAGGCAGATCCAAACTGCAGCTGTTTCAGCCTAGTTCACAGCTTTCTGTGGTGGTGGGGCAGCCAGCGAAATTAACTATTTCACTGCCAGACAAAGCTCTGCTGATAGCCAGGTGTAGCAGTGGTAAGGTGTTGGGACTGCTGTTGTGACTCTGCTGTAGGGACAGCTTTATGTAGGCCCTAACAGTTTGTGTGCACCATTTGTCACCGTTTAAATCATGTATTTTTTAGTGTTGTGTTGTGTTGTGTTTTGTAGCGGCTTCGCTAGAGTTTGCATTAGATTTTTCCCCACCAAGATTTACATTGCAAAATCCCCACTGATGTTGACTATGACGTTACTTTAGCTAATATGGTGACAACGATGTAGGCTGTGTGTACCGGTTACAATATGGTTTGCTTGGAAAGGTTGTTTGGGGCTGGTCACACACAGCTGATGTGATTTTTATTGAAGTCCACAAGCAAAGGGAAACGGTGAGAGGAGGAGAGCGTATAGTTGCGAGAAGGAATACAAAGTGGCTGCTATGAAAGTGAACTGTGATCAGGGGTGTATTCATTCTGCCGAGTATGTTGAAAAACGTTTATTAAACGGAAGCAAATATAAGAAACGGGGATAAACATACCTGAATTTGTCCAATATAAACTCTTGTTTGCAACTGTTGGACTAATAATCACACCCTAGATAAGCTAGATGCAGGCAAGAGTGTGCAAGGCAGTATTGAATGTGTCTGTCACCTCAAAATGTTCTCTCGACCTGCGTGCACCTACGTTGTACATTTTAATTTATAGGCTAGGTCGTAGCAACATCATGATGGGTAAAGGGACATTTTGAGTATCATGTAGTACCCTAAACCTTTCACTGTTACATTGTACTGGGTGAATGGAATATGAAGGACAGTCATCCAGTATTCTGTAATAAAAAAAGGCCATGCTCATGAAAAATTAAATCGTCCTCCCTCATCTTAAACGGCACCGACTGCCACTGGTAGAGAGGAATAATAACCAAACAAAACAGCCCTAAACAATAACATACACTGCTCCACAGAAATCACATGCCGAAATGATGGTTTAGTGTAACATAAAGTTGAGATGTTCACAGGGGACAGACAGGCCTATGATTCCAGCCAGTAGAACACACAGCAGCCCCAGACACACTGCAGCAACTAGGAAGGTTCTCTTCCCTGAGCTATCAGGCTCTGTGGAGACAGATACTGTACATAGCATCATCAACAAGACACAATCAAACGTGGACTATAGTGATTGATGTAGGGTGAACCCTAACTTCAGCTTTAGTCATATGTCACTTAGTCTCCCAGTATCATTAAGTTAAAATATGACCTAAGTGGAAGATAGAATTCACCCCGTATTTAGTGATCGATCCCAAGTATAAAGATTCTCTTCTGTATCATCTGTTAATGAAAAAATAAGAATAGCTGCACTTTTAAAGTGCTGGTTTCTCACCCACATCTCTCTTCCTGTTGAGGAGGATGTGCATGTTGTTGTTAACCATACAGGTTTTCACAGCAACAGGAAGTAGACAGTGCCCAGTTACAGAACACATGACTACATGAACATTGAATTAACTTTCAGCAGTTAGTATACATCCTAAAATACACCTTAGGAGCCTCCAACATTTCAGAACATTTAACCTGGGACACATAGCATGTAGCATTTCATGTATCAGTTTCCACAAATAAATCATTTTAATGACTGTTTCAAAACCTTTCCCTTGTGATGTAAGACACCATCGTTTGGAAGACAAGTTGTGTTCTGTTTTTAAAATATTAATAATCTGTTTGTTAAGGTTTATTTTACACAGTTGAGTTTGGAAGACTTGTGTTTGGGGCATTGGACATCGGCCAACCTCATTATCTTAAGGTAAACAGTTTGTGTGGCAAGTGGAGGGATAATAACCATTGGTTTAAACTTCCATGTGTGTGTCTCTATGACTACGGTGTACTTACCAGTGTTCTGAGATTCAGGCTGTTTATGTATGGACATGTACACAGTGTCCTGTCCACAGCTCTTCCTGGCCACAATAGCATAACTCTCCTCAGACTGCTCCATACACATATAAAGGCTAATTCTAATTGCTCCCTTATCATATACGTTGGTTCATTATGGAGCTGCAAACAGTACAACAGACAGTATATTATGTTGTATGCCCTGTTAAACAGTTGCTTTAGTTTAACAGTCTGTTGTGTCTGAGAACGTCCAGTGTTATAGATGTAGGGAGGACTTCACACCTTAACCAGTGGTTTGAACAGACAGCAACCTCCAGGAAGAGACACAACAGCAGATAGACACCATGATGAGTGTGTGGGCATGTAGCAGACAGGTCCACTGGTGCATGGTGTTGCTATTGGTAACCTACACGTTGTCCTTCGTACAGTGAAGGTTGTGAGTCATTATCATCTTTCATTAGCATAGTTTTTTTGTGTGTGTTTCCTCTCAGTACTGTTCCACCCTCTGTGTGTGTCCAGGTCACACTGTTTTAAGTATCCAATCACATTCAATCAGGAAACTGGTAGACCTTGTTAAAGAACATTGTTCCTTTATTTATTAATCTGTGACTTTGTTATTCTTATTATTAAAGTGATAATCATAGGTTAATAATTGGACCCACGTGTGTTTTACTCAGCATAAGCCTATGGCAAATCACATGACATGTTTCTAATAAAACTAATGAAGAATAATTTTACAGAGTACAGTATGTCTACATACTCTCCTCTAAATCTAAACAGAACAATGATTTGTCTTATTTTTTTTTATCTCTTCCTCATTCTCTTAATTCTCTTCTACCTTCTCTATCTCAATTAGACTTTCCGAGATTCCTCTCCTCCTGTCTCCTCTCCTCCGTTCAACCCTATTAGAGAAGGTCCAAGGCCCCTCCACTAGGATTGTATTCTCCAATGTGTTTTGAGAAGGAGGGGAGGAGAGAGGATGTGAGGAGGAATCAAGTAAAGCCAAATTGAAAAAGAGCTCATAGACAAGTCATAGACTATTTCACTTCTATGGTGAGTTCATCTCTCACTTTAACCACTAGGTGGATTCATCACTTAACCATTCAGTACTGTATTCCACCATCAACAAGAGAGAGAGAGAGAGAGAGAGAGAGAGAGAGAGAGAGAGAGAGAGAGACAGAGAGAAAGAGAAAGACAGAGAGAGATTGTTACAGTAGGTTATTGTCACAGCGCTTTCTCACAGATCCAGTTATGATATGTGCCACATTTGTCATCATTCCATGTCTTTACAGGGTCATCTTGTCCATAGTATATCTCAACACAGTCCTCCTGCCCAGAGAACAGACCACCATTATCAGGCTGTCCTGTCCCCCAGTACCTAAACAACACAGTGAACCAGACAGTCAGACAATGTGGGACAAACATCCTCCTCAATTATAGACAAAGTCCTACGTTTTAAAGACACACTCTGTAAGATGTTATCAAGAATGGACCATTAATAGTGATATGTATTTTTATATAATGACATTTTAATAAAAAAATATGACTTGATTTCTATGATACATCTATAGTTCTCATTGAATGACATTCATGAGTCGGAACATACATTTTGATGAACATGATTGGAAGAAATTTATCATTGTTGTTTTGTATCTCCATATCACAAGTTAAAATAATCAAATATCTCACCCTGTGGTCAGTGTTGTGTCGTCCACCCACTTCCAGGTCCCCTCAGTAACAGAGTCAGTCAGACCAATCCAGGCTCTCATGTGGAGGTTGAAGAGAAATGTCTGTTGTTGAGAAAGAGAAAGATTATGTCACTCTTAATATATTTATAAAATACTGCAAACATATTAGTGTACTGATGAAAAAAGAGAGTCTCTCTCTCACCTGTTCCTTATTGCTGTTTATGATCACCAGGTCTGCTCCTCTCTCCAGACAGTCCTGTCTGCTCTCCTCCCAGGTTTTCTTCTCAGTAGAGAGGAAGTACCAACTGGAGTCAAAGTATCTCCATCCCTTCTGACAATGCTGCTCTGTTGAAGAGCAAAGTTGAACACATTGAGAAACTTAGTTTGTATCTCTATACTCAAAAACCCATTGATATATAATTATTCTATCTCACAGTTAATATATCTCACCTATCACAAAAAGCTTTGCCTGAATATGGCCTTTCTCTCTAGTCAGGATGTTGTATCTGGTCTGTAACTGGTCTCTCTCTCTAGACAGGTTGTTGTATCTGGTCTGTAACTGGTCTCTCTCTTTAGTCAGGTTGTTGTAGCTGGTCTGTAGCTGGTCTCTCTCTTCAGTTGCGTTGATTTTATACAGGGAGAAACTCTGGAACAAGGTGTTCCTTTTATCCTCAGAATCTTTGATGGCTCTGTTATCTACAAAGTATAAACACATAGTTACTATGTAAAACACCAGGTAAATAGGCCTAATAACCTGCATTTCTTACAACTAGGTGATAAGCAATGAACGTGGACACAAACTCACAGTAGACAGACAGGCCTATGATCCCAGCCAGTAGAACACACAGCAGCCCCAGAAACACAGCAACAACTAGGAAGGGTCTCTTCCCTGAGCTATCAGGATCTGTGGACACATACAAGAGACTTTTATGTTTTTTTGTGTGTGTTATACGTTTCCTGGTCTTCTGGTCCATTATTAGGAGCAGTGTCTACTTGACCTTCTTGTTCATATCTGGTTCAGCATAGATGACCTTTGACATCTTTAACAATGCCTGGGTCTTTCTTTCTATGTAGGTCTACTATACTTTAAGTCTCTGCTTCTAGAATTAATGTGGTGGTCTTCAAACACAGCCACCAGGAGGCATCGTACGTCAACTGCAAGCCCTCTATAAGTTAAGTCTCTGCTTCTAGTGATGTCTCTGTCTCTGAGTCATCTGTGTGTCTCTGTTTGTGTGACTGCTGTAGGTGTTAACTCTACGGAAGTATCAACAAAATTACACGGGTAGTTGTGGCTATGCTAACGCATAAAATGCTTGTGTGCATGTGTGAGAGGTTGTTACAGTGGTTATTGTTAAACCATTTTCTGCAGAACAATATAAAAATCATTCCATGTCTCTACATGGTTATCTTGTCCAGAGTATATCTTAACACAGTCCCCCTGTCCAGGGAATGGGACTTGCTATTTGTGATGATGGACAGGACACTATAATACCAGGAAGATATAGATCATAGAGGGGAAGTGGAGAACAAAGACTAGCTGTTAACATATATTAAATATCATATGTAACAGCCCCAAGATAATTCAGGGAGTTTCCAGAACTCCCCATTCCTTTCACCTTTCTGCTGATTTGGACCCTCTGTTTACTCCCAAATATACACCAACATGTTCAGGAAGTCCAGGACTACAAACATGGGTCATTATAATGTCCATACAATAGATTTGACACTATAAACTGCTCCAATTGGATATTGAGGGTCGGTAGGCTTAACTAGAGAGGATGAGATGGCGACATTACTGGCCACAGCGCTCTTCTCTCTCAATGAATCTGATTGCTTGAGTTTTTGAGTGACAGCTGGTTGAACCACTGAAAAGATCCACTTCACTTCCCTCTTTTGGGACACATATGGGGGAACAACAATCAAATATGAGCATTTGATATTGTGCTTATATGTAACTTGACAACAAAAGCTGACTGATCAAGGTTATTAGGAGAACACATAGCAGCCCCAGACACACTGCAGTATCTCCACAGGGTCTCTTCCACCACTGAAAATGTACTGAATCACAAATGATTAAAGATCTTTGGTAATATGTTTTATTGTATCATCCAGGATTGGGACAAATAAAGGTTTAGTCATACAGGGTAATCTCACCTGTTTAATACTTTGTTTGTGTGTGTGTGTGTGTGTGTGTGTGTGTGTGTGTGTGTGTGTGTGTGTGTGTGTGTGTGTGTGTGTGTGTGTGTGTGTGTGTGTGTGTGTGTGTGTGTGTGTGTGTGTGCATGCAATCTTACCTGAAGCAACAACTCCAACTCTTGGACTGGGTTTGAAGGCTGCTACGTTGCCATATAATTGGCCATCAATGTCTGTGTTCTTCATTGCATTAGGTTTGTTGTCTTCAAATCCATCTGAGTTTTCATAAACTCCCTCTGACATCTTAACACACTTGTGGTCAAATACAGTTACTTCTACATCCTTACTTCAACTCTAATATACGTTTGTAGCTGTGTCTTCCCCCTCCACTGTCCTGCGTCTGTGTGACTTTAGGAAGTTAAACTCTTTATCAGTCAACCAAAGTGTGAAATTAACACAACACTGGCCACCACGTGACTCCCACCAGCCTTAGTTTATAATATAATACATGATATGACTCCCATCAGCCTTAGTTTGATAATATAATACATGTGTCTAGCAGGAGTCACCCAGGTATACAGCACAAGAGGAAAACCCATCTGGGTTCAAGCCAACAGTATGAATGACAGCAGGGGGTGTTTCCATGGGTCATGAGCGTTGGTGCACTGGGGCCTAGGCTGGAGCTGACCTACACCACTTTGCAAAATGGTTTGGTTTCTGATATCGTCTACATGTCGGTCCAGGAGCGGGGCAGTCAGGGGCAAGTGAAATGTCTATTGGAACGACAATTGGCACACCGTTGACACACATGGGTTGTCATCAACTGCACCGAGGTACTCATGTCACTGTCTGAGTGACAACTACAGTTTGAGCACTGAGACTGCTGCACAGCTTGAACAGCACTGGAAGCATGTGTCTGTGCCTCAGAGATCTTAGTTGCACAGTGAGCTGCTGATTCCACTTGGGAAGCTTTGTTGAAACTCTGTTTCTTTGCCAAATGTCCATCCAAAAGTTAAACAGGTGCATCATATGTGTTAACTTCCCCGAGCATTTGGAAAATGCACAGGCCCTCGGTGCTGAGACAGTGGAAAAGAATGGCCCTTTTCCTCTCAGGGCAAAAACCTCTGGGGTAGGGGGCAGTATTTTGACATCCGGATGAAAAGCGTGCCCAAAGTAAACTTCCCGTTACTCAGGCCCAGAAGCTAGGATATGCATATACTTGGTAGATTCGGATAGGAAACACTCTAACGTTTCTAAAACTGTTACAATAATGTCTGTGAGTATAACAGAACTTATTTAGATGGCGAAACCCCGAGGACAAACCATCCAGGGAAAAAAGAAATTGAGGTCATAGGATTTTCCAATGCGTTCCTATGGGATACCCTTATTATTAGGAACCTGGTTGCAGTTCCTATGACTTCCACTAGATGTCAACAGTCTTTAGAATTTGTTCAAAGTTTTTCTTTTGAGAAATTAAGCAGTAGTCCTATTCATTGTAAGTGTCACTCCAGGTGGACTCTACTGTTTTAGTGCAGGAGGAGCGAGCTCCACATTATTTTTATTCGGTATTAGAAACAGTTTATTCCGTTTTAAATTGTATCAATTATTTACGTTTTAGGGTACCTAAGGTTGGATTAGGAACGTTGTTTGAAATGTTAGGACCAAGTTTACAGGTAACTTATTAGATACTTTGTAGGCATGTTGGGCGAGTTGAAACCGCTGTATTTCTGAATCAAATGAGCCAAATAAATGGAAACTTTTGGTAATTTTTGGTAATTTTTGATAATCGCATTCTGTGCTTTCACAATAAAGCCTTTTTGAAATCTGACACAGCGGCTGGATTAACAAGAAGTTAAGCTTTATTTTGATGTATAACACCTATATTTTCAAGAATGTTAAATATTTGAATTTAGTATTTTTGAATTTCACGCTCTGCAATTTCACAGGATGTTGGCCAGGTGGGACGCTACCGTCCCACCTGCCTGTAAGAAGTTTTAAGCACACAGCCAAGCCAACGCAGGAGTGGCTTTGGGACAAGTCTCTGAATGTCTTTGAGTGACCTAGCTAGAGCCCGGCCCTGAACCCGATCGAACATCTCTGGAGAGACCTGAAAATAGCTGTGTTGCGAAACTCCCCATCCAACCTGACAGAGCTTAAGAGGATCTGCAGAGAAGAATTGCAGAAATTCCCCAAATACAGGTGCGCCAAGCTTGTAGCGTCAGACCCAAGAAGACTCAAGGCTGTAATCACTGCCAAAGGGGCTTAGACAAAGTACCGAGTAAAGGGTCTGAATACTTATGTAAATGTAATAGTTAATGTTAAAATGTTTTTGTTGTTGTTGTCAAAAAACAGGTTTTGCTTTGTCATTATGAGGTGTTAGGTGTAGATTGATGAGGAGAAAAACGATTTAATAAACATTAGAATAAGGCTGTAACGTAACAAAATGTGGAAAAAGTAAACATGTCTGAATACATTCCAAATGCACTGTATGTATAGAGGGATGTATAGACCTCAATAGAGGTCACATTCTAATGCACGCACACAGGCAGGAAACACAAGGCTTCTGAGAATTGATTGTTCACACTTCTTTCATACTGAAGATGACTAACAGCAACACCACTGCTGATACTGAGAAAATGTTTCCCATAGTAACAGTACAGAAAGACCCTTAAACCTCATTTTCATCCTTCTCCTCTAATCAGGGACTGATTCAGGTCTGGAATACTGATAGCCAATATACCACTAATAAATCACCCAGAATAATGGAAAGCAGCATTACAGTGACGATTGAGGCCCCCAGTCCAGGGTTTCCCAACCCTCTCCTCTGGGACCACCAGACGTTTCACTTTTTGGTTTTAGCCCTAAACTAGCACACCTGATTCAGTCTACTAACCATCAACCCCTTGACTAATTGATGCGGGTGTGCGTGTCTGGTGAACCCAGAGGAGAAGGTTGGGAAGTACCGCACCTTGTAGGTGGTCCTGTAGTGCCACAGGCATGTTTTTAATTTAACCGACCTGGAAGACCAGATGATGTTGAATTTAGGCAATCACTGAACTGATTCCTATGGAACGCCTTTATCGGCATTCCATAGATCCCTACTGTGTGAGTGGATTTGAATAACCCTAGTCTAAGCTTTCTCTGTCAATCATGCCTTTAGCTGGTTAAGTGAAATGCTTCCCTCTTCTGGTAACTGTGAAGAATGCTCCATGTCACCACAGCCTACCTAGACCGAAGCATCTGTCAACCCTCTATTTAAAACGTTTGTTTCCCCAGAATCCAACTCCTAAATAAGTGTGGCCCATTTGCAGGTGTGAGACAGTCATATGAATATGAAAACTCCTTCATCAGATCAATAAAAAAAGTGAAATGTATCCTAAAATTGTTGCACTATTTTATGTTTGTCAACCTGCCTCAGACAAACCACATTTGTCTTGCTACTACTTACTAAAACGACTGCGTTCTAATCATACTACATACTACTCATTTTTTATTTGGTCTGTAACACCATGGGCCAAATAGGTGACTCTAAATGGCATTGTGTTGTATTATGCAAGACACCACTCTACAAAAGATAATTCATTATTATCGGCTTATTTGCATATTCAAACCTGTCTTAAAATTCAACATCGCCCATTTAATTAAGACATAAGCTTTTTACCTGACTGGTTTTTCAAAGACAGCTTGAAATGTAGCCTACACGTTGTGTGTTCTTGTAGGAAGCAGTAACTCCCCATTACTGATCTATACTAATGTATAACTAATGAACACGAGGGGAGGCAGAGAGCTGGTTTCAAACGCAGGGCGCAGCAGGTGTTTATTGTAACGGACCACAGGAGGAGGCAGGTAGCTGGGTCAAGGGGCAGCAGAAGGTCATACACAGGGGGTCCAAAAGGGAAACAGTACAGGCAGGGACAAGGCTAGTAACATTGTCCGGGAGATCAGGCAATAGGTAGATAACAGGAAATCCGATAGGCTAAAGTACAGGCAGGGAATAGACAAAAACTATCATACACGGGAGAAGCAACTCACTGGAAAACCAGCGCGCCAAAAGAAGTGTCACAAAATAAACAATACCTCACAGTGACGGGGTGCAAAGAACTGAACTAAATAGTGTGTGAAAATGACATACAGGTTTGTGAACAGGTGATCAGAATTCAGGTGATTGGGATCTGGAGAGTGAGCTGCGATCAGGGGATCTATGTGTTTGAGAGTGTGAGCTGGAAAGTGGGCTGGAAAGTGAGCTGCGTTCAGGGGGATCTACGTGTTTGAGGGTGTGAATTAGAAGCAGACGTTACAATAACTGGGCTAATAACTCATCAACTAGCGAAGAATATCAAGAAATGTGCACACGAGCGACTCTGCGCTCTGATCTGAACTGATGTGAAATGCGCATTCACTCGCGGGTACTCGCGGGTGATCGAAATACCACTGGGGGGCAACCCCCTTCCAATAAAAATCTGCCCCGTTGTGCTCTGGGTCTGCCTACAACAAAATCACAGACTCAATCTTGGATAGTTATATTTGTTTTGTTTTGTTGCATTGAAAAGGTGCTGATATAATACTGATTCGATCACAGAAAAAACGTTGATCTATATAGTGCAAACTAATGGGGTTGAACTCAGTGAAGTTCAATCTCTTCTACCTCTGTGTAGCATGGCGTTTCATCTGCGCAGCAGTCCTGGAGGAAGTGCGCAGTTTAGAGGGAACATTGCTGTCCACTAGACAGTCTGTTTTTAAAGGCCTGTCACTTACAGTAGCAATAGGAAACTGAGTTTTAACCAGTAGCTATATGTATCAATCATTTCCAGATAACAGATGCATCAAAGACTCTCGAGAGAAGCATTTTTCTCTTATATAACCAATATGACTACAGAGAGAGACCAGTTACAATAACCTGACTACAGAGAGAGACCAGTTACAACAACCTGACTAAAGAGAGAGACCAGTTATAACAACCTGACTAAAGAGAGAGACCAGTTATAACAACCTGACTAAAGAGAGAGACCAGTTACAATAACCTGACTAAAGAGAGAGACCAGTTACAACAACCTGACTAAAGAGAGAGACCAGTTATAACAACCTGACTAAAGAGAGAGACCAGTTACAACAACCTGACTAAAGAGAGAGACCAGTTACAATAACCTGACTAAAAAGAGAGACCAGTTACAACAACCTGACTAAAGAGAGAGACAAGTTAATACAACCTGACTAAAGAGAGAGACCAGTTACAACAACCTGACTAAAGAGAGAGACCAGTTACAATAACCTGACTAAAGAGAGAGACCAGTTACAATAACCTGACTACAGAGAGAGACCAGTTATAACAACCTGACTAAAGAGAGAGACCAGTTACAACAACCTGACTAAAGAGAGAGACCAGTTACAATAACCTGACTACAGAGAGAGACCAGTTATAACAACCTGACTAAAGAGAGAGACCAGTTACAATAACCTGACTAAAGAGAGAGACCAGTTATAACAACCTGACTAAAGAGAGAGACCAGTTATAACAACCTGACTAAAGAGAGAGACCAGCTACAACAACCTGACTAAAGAGAGAGACCAGTTACAACAACCTGACTAAAGAGAGAGACCAGCTACAACAACCTGACTAAAGAGAGAGACCAGCTACAACAACCTGACTAAAGAGAGAGACCAGTTATAACAACCTGACTAAAGAGAGAGACCAGCTACAACAACCTGACTAAAGAGAGAGACCAGTTACAATAACCTGACTAAAGAGAGAGACCAGTTATAACAACCTGACTAAAGAGAGAGACCAGTTATAACAACCTGACTAAAGAGAGAGACCAGTTACAATAACCTGACTAAAGAGAGAGACCAGCTACAACAACCTGACTAAAGAGAGAGACCAGTTACAATAACCTGACTACAGAGAGAGACCAGCTACAACAACCTGACTAAAGAGAGAGACCAGTTACAATAACCTGACTAAAGAGAGAGACCAGTTATAACAACCTGACTAAAGAGAGAGACCAGTTATAACAACCTGACTAAAGAGAGAGACCAGTTACAATAACCTGACTAAAGAGAGAGACCAGCTACAACAACCTGACTAAAGAGAGAGACCAGTTACAATAACCTGACTACAGAGAGAGACCAGTTACAACAACCTGACTAAAGAGAGAGACCAGCTACAACAACCTGACTAAAGAGAGAGACCAGTTACAATAACCTGACTAAAGAGAGAGACCAGCTACAATAACCTGACTAAAGAGAGAGACCAGCTACAACAACCTGACTAAAGAGAGAGACCAGTTACAACAACCTGACTAAAGAGAGAGACCAGTTACAACAACCTGACTAAAGAGAGAGACCAGTTATAACAACCTGACTAAAGAGAGAGACCAGTTATAACAACCTGACTAAAGAGAGAGACCAGTTACAACAACCTGACTAAAGAGAGAGGCCATCTCAGGCAAAGCTTTTTGTGATAGGTGAGATATAAACTATGGTTAATTAGAAGTAAAATCAACAGCAATAGTGTGAATATATATATATGGGTTTGAGAGTATAACGGTACTTGCTAACTTTCTCAATGTGTTCACCTTTGTTCTTCAACAGAGCAGCATTGTCAAGAGGAATGGAGATACTTTGACTGCAGTTTCTACTTCCTCTCCTCTGAGAAGAAAACCTGGGGTTCCACCATCCTTCCACCATTTCAAAGTAGTCAAGGTTGTCAACTGGGTTGGTTTTTCTATGGATGGTAGCTATAATGGAACAGATAAAGATTAATCCTCTATCTATCTCTATGGGTCAAGGTCACGGTAATAGAAGGAAGAAACTGAGCTTGTAGAAAACAGCCAGTAGGGGGAGACAAACACTTTTAAAAGTAGGTATTATACCCAAGAAGAGGGACTTTTCTGACATGCATTCCATTGACAAGCAAAACATCTAACTGACCCTTACCTTAACCCCAACCTTCACCTAATTTGAACAAATTCAGAAACTAAACAGATGATGAAAAGGATTAAATAAAATGATGTTCTTAAAGTTTAAAATGAATCATTTTTCTTTCTAGATGTCCTGTTGTACTTGTGGTGACCTTTTATCCATGGATGAAAAGTGGCCTGTGTTTTTAGGACAGATGCAGACAATAAGGCCTACATAGAATGTGAATAATGACATGAAGGGTACATCTCAAATGGCACCATATTCCCTGTATAGTGCACTACTTTTGACCAGGGTCCTTCAATATGTAGGAAATAGGGTTCCATTTGGGACACAGTGAGTTTAGGGAAGTTTTTGCTGGAGCACCTATTGTATTGTAATTTCAGTTGATTTCAGCATGCGTTGCTGTGCCAACTCATATTTAGCCATACCACTGTCTTCCTTTAATAACAGCTTCCTGTTATTAAATACTTTAGCTGTGCTTGGTTGACGTTGCCTGGCTTATTGGAACCAATAGAATTGTCCCAAATGCTCAAAGTATTTGACAGTTTTCAAATAGTTTTTAAAGCCAGGTCTGGTTATTCATTATTTTTAAAGTATCCACATACATTATTAAGATGTATACATCCAATATGTTAATCAGTGATATAGAGTAGTAAGAGACCATATAGGAGGGTGTGTGTGTCTGGTCTATGTATTTGCATTTATAAGCGTCACTCATCTAATATTACCTCGAATGCTCCATCTGATATGAGCTCTCGAAATAGTGACCTTGGAATTATTCATTTGAATGCTAGAAGCTTGATCAAAAAGTTAGATTTGATTGAAATACTGGTCGCACAATCACATGCTGACATAATGATTATATCTGAATCCTGGCTCTCTGTCTCTGTTCCAGACTCAGATGTTCAGTTAGCTTGGTATAATGTCTACAGAGCAGACAGAGAGGGTAGAGGTGGAGGTATTGCCATATATGTTAAATGCAACCAAGATGTCACTGTGTCCATTTCAACTTCTGTTCCTGAACAGAATGAATGTTTAGCTGTAAATGTGGTCCTTGGTCATAATGCACTATTAACGCTAGTGGGAGTTTATCACCCACCCTCAGCTCCGGTATCTGTTCTATCACCCACCCTCAGCTCTAGTATCTGCTCTATCACCCACCCTCAGCTCTAGTATCTGCTCTATCACCCACCCTCAGCTCTGGTATCTGCTCTATCACCCACCCTCAGCTCTGGTATCTGATCTATCACCCACCCTCAGCTCTGGTATCTGCTCTATCACCCACCCTCAGCTCTGGTATCTGATCTATCACCCACCCTCAGCTCTGGTATCTGTTCTATCACCCACCCTCAGCTCTGGTATCTGCTCTATCACCCACCCTCAGCTCTGGTATCTGATCTATCACCCACCCTCAGCTCTGGTATCTGATCTATCACCCACCCTCAGCTCTGGTATCTGTTCTATCACCCACCCTCAGCTCTGGTATCTGATCTATCACCCACCCTCAGCTCTGGTATCTGTTCTATCACCCACCCTCAGCTCTGGTATCTGATATATCACCCACCCTCAGCTCTGGTATCTGATCTATCACCCACCCTCAGCTCTGGTATCTGTTCTATCACCCACCCTCAGCTCTGGTATCTGATCTATCACCCACCCACCCTCAGCTCTGGTATCTGTTCTATCACCCACCCTCAGCTCTGGTATCTGATATATCACCCACCCTCAGCTCTGGTATCTGATCTATCACCCACCCTCAGCTCTGGTATCTGTTCTATCACCCACCCTCAGCTCTGGTATCTGCTCTATCACCCACCCTCAGCTCTGGTATCTGATATGTCACCCACCCTCAGCTCTGGTATCTGCTCTATCACCCACCCTCAGCTCTGGTATCTGATCTATCACCCACCCTCAGCTCTGGTATCTGCTCTATCACCCACCCTCAGCTCTGGTATCTGCTCTATCACCCACCCTCAGCTCTGGTATCTGTTCTATCACCCACCCTCAGCTCTGGTATCTGTTCTATCACCCACTCTCAGCTCTGGTATCTGCTCTATCACCCACCCTCAGCTCTGGTATCTGTTCTATCACCCACCCTCAGCTCTGGTATCTGCTCTATCACCCACCCTCAGCTCTGGTATCTGTTCTATCACCCACCCTCAGCTCTGGTATCTGTTCTATCACCCACCCTCAGCTCTGGTATCTGCTCTATCACCCACCCTCAGCTCTGGTATCTGTTCTATCACCCACCCTCAGCTCTGGTATCTGTTCTATCACCCACCCTCAGCTCTGGTATCTGTTCTATCACCCACCCTCAGCTCTGGTATCTGTTCTATCACCCACCCTCAGCTCTGGTATCTGTTCTATCACCCACCCTCAGCTCTGGTATCTGCTCTATCACCCACCCTCAGCTCTGGTATCTGTTCTATCACCCACCCTCAGCTCTTGTATCTGTTCTATCACCCACCCTCAGCTCTGGTATCTGTTCTATCACCCACCCTCAGCTCTGGTATCTGTTCTATCACCCACTCTCAGCTCTGGTATCTGTTCTATCACCCACCCTCAGCTCTGGTATCTGATCTATCACCCACCCTCAGCTCTGGTATCTGCTCTATCACCCACCCTCAGCTCTGGTATTTGATCTATCACCCACCCTCAGCTCGGTATCTGCTCTATCACCCACCCTCAGCTCTGGTATCTGATCTATCACCCACCCTCAGCTCTGGTATCTGATCTATCACCCACCCTCAGCTCTGGTATCTGTTCTATCACCCACCCTCAGCTCTGGTATCTGATCTATCACCCATCCTCAGCTCTGGTATCTGATCTATCACCCACCCTCAGCTCTGGTATCTGCTCTATCACCCACCCTCAGCTCTGGTATCTGATCTATCACCCACCCTCAGCTCTGGTATCTGCTCTATCACCCACCCTCAGCTCTGGTATCTGATCTATCACCCACCCTCAGCTCTGGTATCTGCTCTATCACCCAACCTCAGCTCTGGTATCTGATGTATCACCCACCCTCAGCTCTGGTATCTGATCTATCACCCACCCTCAGCTCTGGTATCTGCTCTATCACCCACCCTCAGCTCTGGTATCTGATCTATCACCCACCCTCAGCTCTGGTATCTGATCTATCACCCACCCTCAGCTCTGGTATCTGTTCTATCACCCACCCTCAGCTCTGGTATCTGATCTATCACCCACCCTCAGCTCTGGTATCTGTTCTATCACCCACCCTCAGCTCTGGTATCTGATATATCACCCACCCTCAGCTCTGGTATCTGATCTATCACCCACCCTCAGCTCTGGTATCTGTTCTATCACCCACCCTCAGCTCTGGTATTTGATCTATCACCCACCCTCAGCTCTGGTATCTGTTCTATCACCCACCCTCAGCTCTGGTATCTGATATATCACCCACCCTCAACTCTGGTATCTGATCTATCACCCACCCTCAGCTCTGGTATCTGTTCTATCACCCACCCTCAGCTCTGGTATCTGCTCTATCACCCACCCTCAGCTCTGGTATCTGATCTATCACCCACCCTCAGCTCTGGTATCTGCTCTATCACCCACCCTCAGCTCTGGTATCTGATCTATCACCCACCCTCAGCTCTGGTATCTGCTCTATCACCCACCCTCAGCTCTGGTATCTGATCTATCACCCACCCTCAGCTCTGGTATCTGCTCTATCACCCACACTCAGCTCTGGTATCTGATATATCACCCACCCTCAGCTCTGGTATCTGATCTATCACCCACCCTCAGCTCTGGTATCTGTTCTATCACCCACCCTCAGCTCTGGTATCTGTTCTATCACCCACCCTCAGCTCTGGTATCTGATCTATCACCCACCCTCAGCTCTGGTATCTGTTCTATCACCCACCCTCAGCTCTGGTATCTGATATATCACCCACCCTCAGCTCTGGTATCTGATCTATCACCCACCCTCAGCTCTGGTATCTGATCTATCACCCACCCTCATCTCTGGTATCTGTTCTATCACCCACCCTCAGCTCTGGTATCTGATATATCACCCACCCTCAGCTCTGGTATCTGATCTATCACCCACCCTCAGCTCTGGTATCTGATCTATCACCCACCCTCAGCTCTGGTATCTGTTCTATCACCCACTCTCAGCTCTGGTATCTGTTCTATCACCCACTCTCAGCTCTGGTATCTGCTCTATCACCCACCCTCAGCTCTGGTATCTGCTCTATCACCCACCCTCAGCTCTGGTATCTGTTCTATCACCCACCCTCAGCTCTGGTATCTGCTCTATCACCCACCCTCAGCTCTGGTATCTGTTCTATCACCCACCCTCAGCTCTGGTATCTGCTCTATCACCCACCCTCAGCTCCGGTATCTGTTCTATCACCCACCCACCCTCAGCTCTGGTATCTGTTCTATCACCCACCCTCAGCTCTGGTATCTGTTCTATCACCCACTCTCAGCTCTGGTATCTGTTCTATCACCCACCCTCAGCTCTGGTATCTGCTCTATCACCCACCCTCAGCTCTGGTATCTGCTCTATCACCCACCCTCAGCTCTGGTATCTGATCTATCACCCACCCTCAGCTCTGGTATCTGTTCTATCACCCACCCTCAGCTCTGGTATCTGATATATCACCCACCCTCAGCTCTGGTATCTGTTCTATCACCCACCCTCAGCTCTGGTATCTGTTCTATCACCCACTCTCAGCTCTGGTATCTGTTCTATCACCCACCCTCAGCTCTGGTATCTGCTCTATCACCCACCCTCAGCTCTGGTATCTGCTCTATCACCCACCCTCAGCTCTGGTATCTGCTCTATCACCCACCCTCAGCTCTGGTATCTGCTCTATCACCCACCCTCAGCTCTGGTATCTGTTCTATCACCCACCCTCAGCTCTGGTATCTGTTCTATCACCCACTCTCAGCTCTGGTATCTGCTCTATCACCCACCCTCAGCTCTGGTATCTGTTCTATCACCCACCCTCAGCTCTGGTATCTGCTCTATCACCCACCCTCAGCTCTGGTATCTGTTCTATCACCCACCCTCAGCTCTGGTATCTGTTCTATCACCCACCCTCAGCTCTGGTATCTGCTCTATCACCCACCCTCAGCTCTGGTATCTGTTCTATCACCCACCCTCAGCTCTGGTATCTGTTCTATCACCCACCCTCAGCTCTGGTATCTGTTCTATCACCCACCCTCAGCTCTGGTATCTGTTCTATCACCCACCCTCAGCTCTGGTATCTGTTCTATCACCCACCCTCAGCTCTGGTATCTGCTCTATCACCCACCCTCAGCTCTGGTATCTGTTCTATCACCCACCCTCAGCTCTTGTATCTGTTCTATCACCCACCCTCAGCTCTGGTATCTGTTCTATCACCCACCCTCAGCTCTGGTATCTGTTCTATCACCCACTCTCAGCTCTGGTATCTGTTCTATCACCCACCCTCAGCTCTGGTATCTGATCTATCACCCACCCTCAGCTCTGGTATCTGCTCTATCACCCACCCTCAGCTCTGGTATTTGATCTATCACCCACCCTCAGCTCGGTATCTGCTCTATCACCCACCCTCAGCTCTGGTATCTGATCTATCACCCACCCTCAGCTCTGGTATCTGATCTATCACCCACCCTCAGCTCTGGTATCTGTTCTATCACCCACCCTCAGCTCTGGTATCTGATCTATCACCCATCCTCAGCTCTGGTATCTGATCTATCACCCACCCTCAGCTCTGGTATCTGCTCTATCACCCACCCTCAGCTCTGGTATCTGATCTATCACCCACCCTCAGCTCTGGTATCTGCTCTATCACCCACCCTCAGCTCTGGTATCTGATCTATCACCCACCCTCAGCTCTGGTATCTGCTCTATCACCCAACCTCAGCTCTGGTATCTGATGTATCACCCACCCTCAGCTCTGGTATCTGATCTATCACCCACCCTCAGCTCTGGTATCTGCTCTATCACCCACCCTCAGCTCTGGTATCTGATCTATCACCCACCCTCAGCTCTGGTATCTGATCTATCACCCACCCTCAGCTCTGGTATCTGTTCTATCACCCACCCTCAGCTCTGGTATCTGATCTATCACCCACCCTCAGCTCTGGTATCTGTTCTATCACCCACCCTCAGCTCTGGTATCTGATATATCACCCACCCTCAGCTCTGGTATCTGATCTATCACCCACCCTCAGCTCTGGTATCTGTTCTATCACCCACCCTCAGCTCTGGTATTTGATCTATCACCCACCCTCAGCTCTGGTATCTGTTCTATCACCCACCCTCAGCTCTGGTATCTGATATATCACCCACCCTCAACTCTGGTATCTGATCTATCACCCACCCTCAGCTCTGGTATCTGTTCTATCACCCACCCTCAGCTCTGGTATCTGCTCTATCACCCACCCTCAGCTCTGGTATCTGATCTATCACCCACCCTCAGCTCTGGTATCTGCTCTATCACCCACCCTCAGCTCTGGTATCTGATCTATCACCCACCCTCAGCTCTGGTATCTGCTCTATCACCCACCCTCAGCTCTGGTATCTGATCTATCACCCACCCTCAGCTCTGGTATCTGCTCTATCACCCACACTCAGCTCTGGTATCTGATATATCACCCACCCTCAGCTCTGGTATCTGATCTATCACCCACCCTCAGCTCTGGTATCTGTTCTATCACCCACCCTCAGCTCTGGTATCTGTTCTATCACCCACCCTCAGCTCTGGTATCTGATCTATCACCCACCCTCAGCTCTGGTATCTGTTCTATCACCCACCCTCAGCTCTGGTATCTGATATATCACCCACCCTCAGCTCTGGTATCTGATCTATCACCCACCCTCAGCTCTGGTATCTGATCTATCACCCACCCTCATCTCTGGTATCTGTTCTATCACCCACCCTCAGCTCTGGTATCTGATATATCACCCACCCTCAGCTCTGGTATCTGATCTATCACCCACCCTCAGCTCTGGTATCTGATCTATCACCCACCCTCAGCTCTGGTATCTGTTCTATCACCCACTCTCAGCTCTGGTATCTGTTCTATCACCCACTCTCAGCCTCTGGTATCTGCTCTATCACCCACCCTTCAGCTCTGGTATCTGCTCTATCACCCACCCTCAGCTCTGGTATCTGTTCTATCACCCACCACTCAATCATATCACCACCCTCAGCTCTGTATCTGTTCTATCACCCACCCTCAGCTCCTGTGTATCTGCTCTATCACCCCACCCTCAGCGCTGGTATCTGTTCTATCAACACACCCTCAGCTCTTGTATCTGTCTATCACCCACCCTCAGCTCCTGGTATCTGTTCTATCAACCCACTCCTCAGCTCTGTATCTGTCTCTATCACCCACCCTCAGCTCTGGTATCTGCTTCTATCACCCACCCTCAGCTCTGGTATCTTTGCTCTATCACCACACCCTCAGCTCTGGTATCTGCTCTATCACCCACCCTCAGCTCTGGTATCTGCTCTATCACCCACCCCTCAGCTCTGGTATCTGCTCTATCACACCACCTCAGCTCTGGGATCTGTCTATCACATCCTCAGCTCTGGTATCTGCTCTATCACCCACCCTCAGCTCTGGATCTGTTCTATCAGCCCACCCTCAGCTCTGGTATCTGCTCTATCACCCACCCTCAGCTCTGGTATCTGTTCTATCACCCACCCTCAGCTCTGGTATCTGCTCTATCACCCACCTCAGCTCTGGTATCTGTTCTATCACCCACCCTCAGCTCTGGTATCTGCTCTATCACCCACCCTCAGCTCTGGTATCTGTTCTATCACCCACCCTCAGCTCTGGTATCTGTTCTATCACCCACCTCAGCTCTGGTATCTGTTCTATCACCCACCCTCAGCTCTGGTATCTGTTCTATCACCCACCCTCAGCTCTGGTATCTGTTCTATCACCCACTCTCAGCTCTGGTATCTGTTCTATCACCCACCCTCAGCTCTGGTATCTGCTCTATCACCCACCCTCAGCTCTGGTATCTGCTCTATCACCCACCCTCAGCTCTGGTATCTGCTCTATCACCCACCCTCAGCTCTGGTATCTGCTCTATCACCCACCCTCAGCTCTGGTATCTGTTCTATCACCCACCCTCAGCTCTGGTATCTGTTCTATCACCCACTCTCAGCTCTGGTATCTGCTCTATCACCCACCCTCAGCTCTGGTATCTGTTCTATCCCCACCCTCAGCTCTGGTATCTGCTCTATCACCCACCCTCAGCTCTGGTATCTTGTTCTATCACCCACCCTCAGCTCTGGTATCTTCTGCTCTATCACCCACCCTCAGCTCTGGTATCTGTTCTATCACCCACCCTCAGCTCTGGTATCTGCTCTATCACCCACCCCTCAGCTCTGGTATCTGTTCTATCAACCCACCCTCAGCTCTGGTATCTGTCTATCACCCACCCTCAGCTCTGGTATCTGTTCTATCACCCACCCTCAGCTCTGGTATCTGTTCTATCACCCACCCTCAGCTCTGGTATCTGTTCTATCACCCACCCTCAGCTCTGGTATCTGTTATATCACCCACCCTCAGCTCTGGTATCTGTTCTATCACCCACCCTCAGCTCTGGTATCTGATATATCACCCACCCTCAGCTCTGGTATCTGTTCTATCACCCACCCTCAGCTCTGGTATCTGTTCTATCACCCACTCTCAGCTCTGGTATCTGCTCTATCACCCACCCTCAGCTCTGGTATCTGTTCTATCACCCACCCTCAGCTCTGGTATCTGCTCTATCACCCACCCTCAGCTCTGGTATCTGTTCTATCACCCACCCTCAGCTCTGTATCTGTTCTATCATACCACCTCAGCTCTGGTATCTGTTTCTATCACCCACCCTCAGCTCTGGTATCTGTTCTAGTCACCCACCCTCAGCTCTGGTATCTGTTCTATCATCACCACCCTCAGCTCTGGTATCTGCTCTATCACCCACCCTCAGCTCTGGTATCTGTTCTAATCAACACCCACCCTCAGCTCTTGTATCTGTTCTATCACCCCCCCTCAGCTCTGGTATCTGTTCTATCACCCACCCTCAGCTCTGGTATCTGTTCTATCACCCACTCTCAGGCTCTGGTATCTGTTCTATCACCCACCCTCAGCTCTGGTATCTGAGCTATCACCCACCCTCAGCTCTGGTATCCTGCTCGTATCACCCACCCTCAGCTCTGGTATTTGATCTATCACCCACCCTCAGTTCGGTATCTGCTCTATCACCCACCCTCAGCTCTGGTATCTGATCTATCACCCACCCTCAGCTCTGGTATCTGATCTATCACCCACCCTCAGCTCTTGGTATCTGTTCTATCACCCACCCTCAGCTCTGGTATCTGATCTATCACCCATCCTCAGCTCTGGTATCTGATCTATCACCCACCCTCAGCTCTGGTATCTACTATCTGTTCTATCACCCACCCTCAGCTCTGGTATCTGATCTATCACCCACCCTCAGCTCTGGTATCTGCTCTATCACCCACCCTCAGCTCTGGTATCTGATCTATCACCCACCCTCAGCTCTGGTATCTGCTCTATCACCCAACCTCAGCTCTGGTATCTGATGTATCACCCACCCTCAGCTCTGGTATCTGATCTATCACCCACCCTCAGCTCTGGTATCTGCTCTATCACCCACCCTCAGCTCTGGTATCTGATCTATCACCCACCCTCAGCTCTGGTATCTGATCTATCACCCACCCTCAGCTCTGGTATCTGTTCTATCACCCACCCTCAGCTCTGGTATCTGATCTATCACCCACCCTCAGCTCTGGTATCTGTTCTATCACCCACCCTCAGCTCTGGTATCTGATATATCACCCCCACCCTCAGCTCTGGTATCTGATCTATCACCCACCCTCAGCTCTGGTATCTGTTCTTTCACCCACCCTCAGCTCTGGTATTGATCTCACCCACACCTCAGCTCTGGTATCTGTTCTATCACCCACCCTCAGCTCTGGTATCTGATATATCACCCACCCTCAGCTCTGGTATCTGATCTATCACCCACCCTCAGCTCTGGTATCTGTTCTATCACCCACCCTCAGCTCTGGTATCTGCTCTATCACCCACCCTCAGCTCTGGTATCTGATCTATCACCCCACCCTCAGCTCTGGTATCTGCTCTATCACCCACACTCAGCTCTGGTATCTGATATATCACCCACCCTCAGCTCTGGTATCTGATCTATCACCCACCCTCAGCTCTGGTATCTGTTCTATCACCCACCCTCAGCTCTGGTATCTGCTCTATCACCCCACTCTCACTCTGGTATCTGATCTATCACCCCCCTCAGCTCTGGTATCTGATCTATCACCCACCCTCAGCTCTGGTATCTGTTCTATCACCCACCCTCAGCTCTGGTATCTGATCTATCACCCACCCTCAGCTCTGGTATCTGTTCTATCACCCACCCTCAGCTCTGGTATCTGATCTATCACCCACCCTCAGCTCTGGTATCTGTTCTATCACCCACCCTCAGCTCTGGTATCTATCTATCACCCATCCTCAGCTCTGGTATCTGATCTATCACCCACCCTCACTCTGGTATCTGCTCTATCACCCACCCTCAGCTCTGGTATCTGATCTATCACCCACCCTCAGCTCTGGTATCTGCTCTATCACCCACCCTCAGCTCTGGTATCTGATCTATCACCCACCCTCAGCTCTGGTATCTGCTCTATCACCCAACCTCAGCTCTGGTATCTGATGTATCACCCCCCTCAGCTCTGGTATCTGATCTATCCACCACCCTCAGCTCTGGTATCTGCTCTATCACCCACCCTCACTCTGTATCTGATCTATCACCCACACCCTCAGCTCTGTATCTATCTATCACCCCACCCTCAGCTCTGGTATCTGTTCTATCACCCACCCTCAGCTCTGGTA